>NC_083718.1:24453863-24756893 GCF_028564815.1 Eubalaena glacialis
TGACAGCCTCCTTTTTTTTTTTTTGCCACATCAGCTTTCCTTTGGCTCAGGATGCAGCAAGATCCTTTCGGTACTTTTCCTTCCTCTGAACAGCCTTCTTTTCAGGCTGCCTGCCGTCCGCAGCACTGTCACTCACATCTCTCCCAGTTTCTTTCTATTGGCATCATTGCCAATAGACAGACCAGGATCTCCTGTGGTTTGGGGGTGGTACTCAGAAGACGAGAAAGAGGCCAAAGGAGGCTTTTTGGGTGGTTGAAATCCCTGAACTTCTTTTGGTTTCCATTTTGGGAGGAATAAAAGTTTTCATTTCTGTTTTAATTTCTGTTTCATTTCTGTTTAAGGGGCCTTGTCCACTCTTGACATTTCTCCAATTTCCTTTCTCTTTGGCAGACAAGGCTTTCCACCTTTCCGAGCACTTTAAAGAACGTCTTGAGAAGTTGACCGAAGCATCTGGATGGTTTTTCCTGAGCTCCTTCCAGCAAGTTTACCCAGAGTGCCTATGATGCCATTTGGCCTCAGTCTTTTTAGGACCTCCTCTGCCCGTGTTTAGTTATTTTTCCTCAGGGAGGCACAGAGCTGCTCGGTGCCCCTTGCTCTCACTTGCCTCGGCAGTGTCTCTAGGTATTTTTAATCCCCGTTTTCAGGTAAGAGCATGAACCCGACAGGTCTGGAGACTTGCTCATCCCTTGGGCATTTAAGCCTTGTCTGCTGCCTCTCCTACTCTTTCCTCTCCCTCCCTCTGCCATTGTCTTCACCACCTTGCCCCGCAGCATTATTCTTCTCACCCTCTTTCAACATGTCCATTGCCAAAGTTATCTTTTTTAAAAACAAGTTTGGTCACGACTTCTACCCTGCTCAAACCCCTCTGTTGAATGCCTGTATTAACACTTTCTGATTATATGTGACAGAAACCCGGCTTGAAAAAAGATAGGCCAAAAGGGGGATTTGGGGAGGGGGTATACTGGGGTATCTACAGAACAGAAGGAAGGATTAACCAGACCATGGGAAGGACTAAATGCAGATGAACAGCAGAGATGGTGGGATCTAGGGACTGAGATGCCTCTGGGACTCTGTCTGCTTCTCGTCTGTGCTTCTCCAGAGCATCTTTCTCATAGGAGACCGGCTTCTGCCACATCCGGCAGAGATCAAGGCCACCGATGTCTCTTGACCTCTCTTTTTTTATGGCTCCTACCACCAGGCGGAGGGTCTTTTTTCCTCTGTTTTGCATAAGACACTCCGGTTGAGAATTCTGATGAAACCATTGTGGGTCAGATGCCCACCCCTGGACCAATCAACAGGGACCCAGAGGTACAGTCATGTAAGAACATGGGGGCTTTCCTAAAGCCATGTGGATGGGGTGAGGGATGTCCCCAGAGAAAGAAGGGGCTAGGCAGACAATAGTCACTCCACTTCGCCGAACCAGACCCAGACAGCTGGTGGCCTGAAGGGGACATTCGGCCTATGACATTGTCTTGAATAGGCTTAAAATTGTTTTGAACTATTTGTCAACATTTCAAAACCTGGATATTTCTCATAAAAGCCTGGATTTCAACATATTCCTTGAAAATGTTGAAATGTGGGATCACTGGGCCCTTACATTCTCACGTGGCAACAACTGGCTGGAGCTGAATGGAGGTTGCTCATTTAAATGGGGTATTCAATTTTTGCTGTCCTCTGACCTCTTGCTACTTCCCTGTTGTAGTTATCTATTGCTGCATAATCAACCACTCAAAACTAAGAGGTGAAAAACAATAAAAGTCATTTATGATCATTACCTGTCATGTTTCCGGGGGTTTGCTGGGTTCAGCCAGGTGGGTCTCACCCAGGGTCTCAGGTGGTCGCAGTCAGAAGGGGATGAGGCTGAAGTCTTCTCAGAGGCTTCCTTTTGTGGCTGCAGCTGGCTCTTGGCTGAGATGTCAGCTGGGGCTCTCAGCTGAAACACCTCCACGTGGCCTGGGCTCCCTCGCAGCATGGCAGCTGCCCTCCCCTCTCAGGGCAGACTCAATCCTGTGCTCAGTGCTCTGGGTTCACTTTTTAAGTTACATGCTTTCATTTTCAGGTAAGAAAACGAGGACACAGAGAGATGAATGGATGTGCTTAAGGTCACCTGGTATTCAAGCCAAGAAGAGAACTGAACCTCTGCCTTTTCCCTCTCAGTTTACAGGTTAAGCTGCTGTCTCCTCCATCCTTCTCTCTGTGCTGAAAGCTCTGTTGTCTTAGGCCCTTCCTCGTACTGCAGCCAGCTGTGGCCAGAGCTGGCCCCTCGCTAGGTTTCAGCTCTTCCTTAGCAGAGACTCTGTTTTGCCCAACTCTTTTTCTCTATGCCAGCTTGATGCCTGGCATTTAGTAGCCCTCAGAAGATGTTTATTTAATCAGATCCCTGTTTTTCAAGCACCCTCAATTTTCTCTTAGTTGTCTAGCCAGCTCCAAAGGAACCCCAGTTCCTGGTGTGTGTGGGGATGGGCAACTGAGTAGGAGTAAGGAAATGTGTCCCCACCTGCTCACCACCTCTCAGGACCTCCAGAGATGCCTGAGGAGCCCCTGAGGCCACATATTGTTGTCTTGTGGGGGAAGGGTGTGTGTGTGTGAGGGACTGAGCTTAAGGGATTTATTGTGGTTTTCCTTTGATAAAACTAAACAACAAAAACAAACAACAAATTAACTAATACAGGCATAAATAGAATAAAGAGTGAAAGCCTTTAATCAATCCCTCCCTGTTCCTGTTCCCACACTTCGAGGTCATCAGTCATCACTGTTTACAGTTCCTCCTATATCCTGCCAGATTCTTTCTCTATACACACACACACACACACACACACGCACACACACATGAGATCATATTATGTACATATTGTACTCTACATTTTTTTTAATATCCCAGAGATATTTCTTTCAATGGCTGCAGGCAAATTTATAAAATAGATGAACCATACTTTTGTTGGTTTGTTTGGAGAGATGACAATGTTATTTATATTTATTTTATCTATACTGATTTTTCATATTTCACACATGATATACAAACACATTCTTTCTGTAAAATATTTAGACCTGTGTTCAATACAGCAGCCACTAGCCGCGTGTGACTACCGAGCACCTGAAATGCAGTGCGTTGGAATTGAGATGTGTTGTACGTGTAAATGCACATTGGATTTTGGAGACTTAGTATGAAAAAAATAAAGTAAAATATCTCATTAGTAATTGTTTATATTGATTACATGTTGAAATGATACTATTTTGGAATATTGGGTTAAATAAAATATATTATTAAAATTAATTTTATGTTTCTTTTTCTAAAGTGCGGCTAGTAGTCACAGGGAACTATAGTCAATGTTCTGTGATAAACCATAATGGAAAAGAAATTTTAAAAGAATGTATACAGTATATGTATAGCTGAATCACTTTGCTGTACAGCAGAAATTAACACATTTTAAAGCAATTATATTTCAATAAAACAGTAAAATGTGGCTAGTAGAAAATTAAAAATTACATACGTGTCTTGCATTATATTTCTTTTGGGCAGAGTTGATTTAGAGAATACAAACATGTACAGAACAAAAGATGAAAGTTCTACTTCATCATCAAACCTCCTTCCCTCCCTGAGTTGTCACTTATTTTTATCTTTTTTCCAATGTGTATTTAAGGCTATATACTTTATCCTGAGTTATGTTTTTGCTATATTTTTCAGATTTTGTATGTATATTGTGCTTTTGTTTGTTTTTGAAAAAGTTTATTCTCTTATTTTCCATAAATACTTTAATTGCAAATAGAGTTGCTTTAAATTAAACAAGTAATACAAGACTTTTAAAATAAAGACAGTGAACTCTTCTTGTTTTTCCACAACCCTGATCCTTCTCCAGAATGCATTGTTTTGGATATTGGCATTGCCACTTACCAAATTAAAGACAGAAGTAGAAATGCTAATATCTGAATAATAAGAATCCCAGAAAGAGAAGAATGGAAATGGAGATAAGGAAATATTTCAAGAAATAATGCAACAAGGTCCTACTGTATAGCACAGGGAACTATATTCAATATCCTGTGATAAACCATAATGGAAAAGAATATTTAAAAAAAAGAATGTCTATATGTGTATAATTGAGTCACTTTGCTGTACAACAGAGATTGGCACAGCATTGTAAATCAACTCTACTTCAATAAAAAAAATAAAATTAAAGAAAGGAAAAAAGACATAATGAAGGTAATTCCTCAAAATTAAAAAAAAAAAAGGCAACAAACATGAAAGACATTCAGTTGCAAGAGCCACAGAATTCCAGAGAGAAAAGAAAAGGAAAAACCCACCCATAGACTCATACAGAAGTGTAAGAATACCAAAAGTAAAGAGAAAATTGTAAAAACCTTTGTAAAGAAAGAGAAGATCACACAAAGAAACAAGAATCAATTTGCCATCAGATTTTCCAACAGCAAAATGGTGTAGTATTGATCAGAGAGAGACTTCAGAGGGAAAGATATCTTTCATAGGAGAAGATACGGACATCAAGATTAACTAGCAAATTAACACATTCACCATAAACCTTAGACGTTAGTCAGACCTTATGAGGAAAAAGAGACAAAATAGGGAGAAAACAGGCAAGGCCTCAGAGGGCTTTCCACATTTTGATCACCCCAAAAAAGAAGGCAAGAACACAGAGAGAGTTGAGGTGTCAGTGGAAGTGGAAACTGCACATCCTGATGGGCCTGGCAAAGGAACCCTCTTGTGATAATACTGCTATACTTAAAAACCCACATGCTAGTGAAAAAAGCACCAATTTGAAGGAGCCACCCATGATTTAGGGTGCTTCAACTTGGAGAAACATCTGAGGTAGAGTTTGGGGAGGGTCTGAACACAGACAAAGATGTGAGGACATAGAGAAAGAACGTGAGTTATGTTTTAAAAGTATCAGTCTATATGATCAAGAGAGCTTCCGTAAAAGAAAACACTGATAAGTTGTACTTCATCAAAATTTAAAACTTGTGCTTTTCAAATGACACTATTAAGACGCCAAAGAAACAAGTTATAGACTATATTTGCAACAGGTGTATCTGACGAGGAATTTGAATCCAGACTATATATCAATAAAAAGCTTCTATATGTTAATATTAAACAAGCAAGCAACCTAATACAGATGAGCAAAAGACTTGACTAGACATCTCAGGAAAGCAGACGTATGGATGGGACTTCCCTGGTGGCGCAGTGGTTAGGAATCTGACTGCCAATGCAGGGGACACAGGTTCGAGCCCTGGTCCGGGAAGATTCCACATGCTGCGGAGCTACTGAGCCCGTGCGCCACAACTACTGAGCCTGCGCTCTAGAGCCAGTGAGCCACAACTACAGAAGCCCGCGCACCTAGAGCCCGTGCTGCGCAACAAGAGAAGCCACTGAAATGAGAATCCCGCGCACCGCAACAAAGAGTAGCCCCCGCTCGCTGCAACTAGAGGAAGCCTGAGCACAGCAACGAAGACCCAATGCAGCCTAAATAAATAAATAAATAAATAACTTAATTAATTAATTAAAAAAAAAGAAAATGTGTGGATGTCTTATAAGCACATGTGAGGAGCTCAGGAGCATGAATCAGCAGGAAGTGCAAATTAAAATCATAATGAGATACTATTTCATACCCAACGGAACAGCTACTATTAAAAAGGCTGACAATTCCAAGTGCTGGTGAGGATGTAGAGGAAGTGGAGCTCCTCTACCTTGCTGGTGGGATTATAAAGGGAACAACTACTTTGGAGAACTCTTTGACGGTTTCTTATAAATTATATATGTACATCTATGCCATGATCCAGGAATTCCATTCCTATATTCTCAAGAATAATGAAAACATGTGCCGTAAAAAGACTGAAAGAATCATATCAATTTTATTTACAGTAGCCAAACACTAGAAACCACTCAACACCCTTCAATAGGTTAATAGATAACAAATTATACTATATTCTTACAAAGGACTATGCCTCAGCAGTAAAAAGCAATAAACTACTGATAACAATAAAGACAAATATTAAAAACATCATATTGAGTAAAAGAAGCCAACTACAAAGTATTAATACTATATGATTCTGGTGATAGAAATCAGAACAGTAATTGCAGCAGGAGTGGGTGGGCAGGTATTGACCGGAAGGGGCATGTGGCATCTTTCTGGGGTGATGGAAATGTTTTGCATCTTGTTTTGAGTTTTAATAACTTGGGGGTTTACAGCTGCTGAAACTCACCAAACTGAACACTTAAGATCTGTGTAGTTTATTGTGTGTAAATTATACTTTGATTTTTTAAAATTAATTAATTAATTAATTAGGTCTCATCGGGACTTAGTTGTGGCAGATGGCTTCTTAGCTGTGGCATGGGAACTCTTAGCTGTGGCATGCATGTGGGATCTAGTTCCCGGACCAGGGATTGAACCTGGACCCCCTGCATTGGGAGCCCAGAGTCTTAACCACTGCGCCACCAGGGAAGTCCCTACCTTGATTTTTTTTAAAATGGTTATTCTTTAAAAAAAAGACTAAATAAAAAATTAAAATGCTCAGAACTGAATGATAGTGAAAACATTTTGTTTCAAAGTTGTGGAATCTAGCAAGATTGACCTTCTAAGGGCAATTTATAGTCTTAAATACTTATATTAGAAAAGAAGAAAGCCTCAAGTGATAATAAATGTCCATCAACAGATGAATGGATAAAGAAGATGGGGTATATGTAACAGTGGAATATTACTCAGCCATAAAAAAGAATGAAAAAATGCCATTTGCAGCAACATGGATGGACCTAGAGATTACCACACTAAGTAAAGTAAGTCAGACAGAGAAAGACAAATATATGATATCGCTTATATGTGGCATCTAAAAATGATACAAATGAACTTATTTACAAAACAGAAATAGAGTCACAGAAGTAGAAAACAAACTTATGTTACCAGGGAGGAAAGAGAGGGAGGGATAAATTGGGAGATTGGGATTGACATATACACACTAGTATATATAAAATAGGTAACTAATAAGGACCTACTGTATAGCACAGGGAAGTCTACTCAATACTCTGTAATGACCTCTATGGGAAAAGAATCTAAAAGAGTGGCTATATGTATGTGTATAACTGATTCACCTTACTGTACAGCAGAAACTAACACAGCATTGTAAGTCAACTATACTCCAATAAAAATTTTTAAAAAGTAATAATAAACAACAAGGATTTACTGTATAGTACAGGGTGCTAGATTCAATATCTTATAATATCCTATAATGGAAAAGAATTGAAAAAAATAATATATGTATCTGAATTGCTTTGCTGTACACCTGAAACTAACATAATATTGTAAATCAACTGTACTTCAATTTAAAAAAATAGGTAAAAAAAGGGAAGTGACAAAAAACAATAGAATAAACTCAAGGTAAGTATAAAGACAGAGTAAAATAAACAAGAGCAGAAATCAGTGATCAGTGAAATAAAAAATGAAGGTAAAATAGAAAATATCAGCTAGCCAAAAGTTGGCTTTTTAAAATTTATTTTAACTGTGATGAAATACACATAACATTTACCATCTTAATAATTTTTAAGCGTATGAACCATTTTTAAGAGAATGTATTAGTTGTGGATGGACCTAGAGAGTATCATACTTACTGCATGAAGTAAGTAAGAGAAAAGCAAATATCATATAATAATGCATATACGTGGAATCTAGAAAAATGGTATAGATGATCTTATTTGCAAAGCACAAATAGAGACACAGATGTAGAGAACAAATGTATGGATACTAAAGGGAAAGAGGTGGGGGGAGAGGAATTGGGAGACTGGTATTGACACATATACATTATTGATACTATGTATAAAGAACATACTGTACAGCACAGGGAACTCTACCTAATGCACTGTGGTAAGCTAAATGGGAAGGAAGTCCAAAGGGAGGGGATATCTGTATGTGTATGGCTGATTCATTTTGTTTTGCAGTGGAGGCTAACACAACATTGTAAAGCAACCACACTCCAATAAAAAATAATAAAAAAAAGAGAATGTATTCAGCTGTAGTGTTAAATTCATGTTGTTGTGCAATCAATCTCCAGATCTCTTGCCGTCTTGTAAAACTGAAAGTCTATACCCATTAAATAACAACTTCCCATTTGTTCCTCCCTCTAGCCCTCTAGCCCCTGGCAACTACCATGCTACTTTCTGTCTCTGTGAATTGGAGGTATGTTCTAGGTACCTCATGTAAGTGTGGAATCATATAGTATTTGTCCTTTTGTGTCTGGCTTATTTCACTCAGCATATTGTCCTCAAGGTTCAACCTTGTTGTAATGTAGTATGTGTCAGAATTTCCTTCATTTTTAAGACTGAATAATATACCGTTGTATGTATATACCACATTTTGTTTATCTGTCCATGGACACTTGGGTTGCTTCCTCCTTTTGGCTATTGTGAATAATGCTGCTATGAACATGGGTGTACAAATATCTGTTCAAGGTCCTATGTTCAATTATTTTGGGTATATACCCAGAATATATATTGATATTTTGGGTATATATGGTAATTCTATTTTTAAAAATTTGAGGAACAACCATACTGTTTTTCACAGCAGCTGTACTGTTTTACATTCTCATCAACAATGCTTAAGGATTTCAAT
Organism: Eubalaena glacialis; assembly: GCF_028564815.1. Lineage (NCBI taxonomy): Eukaryota > Metazoa > Chordata > Mammalia > Artiodactyla > Balaenidae > Eubalaena > Eubalaena glacialis. The sequence continues at coordinate 24,462,470 of NC_083718.1, forward strand.
TTCTCCACATCCTCATCAACACTTGTTATTTTCTGTGGGGTTTTTTTTTTATAGTATTCATCCTAAAGGGTGTGAGATGGTATCTCAATGTGGTTTTGATTTGTATTTCCCTAAATGATTAGTAATGTTGAGCATCCTTTAATATGTTTATCAGCATTTGTATGTCTGGAGAAATGTCTATTCAAGTCCTTTGCCCATTTTGTAGTTGAGTTGTTTTCTTACTGTTGAGTTGTAAGACTTCTATATATATTTTGAATATTATCTCCCTTATTAGATATATGATTTGCAAATATTTTCTCCCTTTCTATAGGTTTCCAACTCTGTTGGATGTGTCCTCAATGCACAGAAGTTTTTAATTTTGACGTAGTCTAATTTATCTCTTTTTACTTTTGTTGCCTGTGCTTTTGGTCATAACCAAAAAATCATTCTTAAATCCAGTTTCATGAAGCTTTTCCCCTATGTTTTCTCTGAAGAGTTTTATAGTTTTTGCTCTTATGGTTAGGCCTGTGATCCATTTTGAGTTAATTTTTGTATATGGTATAAGGTAAGGGTTCAACTTTATTCTTTTGCATGTGGATACCCAGCATCATGTGTTGAAGAGACTGTTCTTTTCCCATTGAATGGTCTTGACATCGTTGTTGAAAATCATTGGGCCATACATGCGAGGATTTATTTGTGGGCTCTATATTCTGTTCTTTGCTCTGTATGTCTGCTTTCAAGCTGGTACCACACAGTTTTGATTACCGTAGCTTTGTAATACGTATTAAAATCAAGAAGTGTGAGAACTTCAACTTTATTCTTCTTTTTCATAAGTTGTTTTTTAAAAAATCAAACACACTGTCAGAATTGATCAAGAGATGAAAGAAGACACAAAGAAACACAATTAAAATTTTTTAATTTAAATTTTTAATTTTTCTGTTGAAGTATGGTTGATTTGTAATGTTTTAGGTGTACAGAAAAGTGATTCAATTATATATATACATATATATATCTATTATCTTTCAGATTCTTTTCCATTGTAGGTTATTACAAGATACTGAATATAGTTCCCTGTGCTATAGTAGGTCCTTGTTGTTTAGATATTTTGTATATATTGGTGTGGAATTTTGACTGCAAAGGGGGCCCAAAGCCCACGCCAGGGATTTCCTATCAAGCAAGCGAGGCAGAGGTTGCACATATGCACTTGGTTCCCATTCCACTAGTCACATGCCATGTTAGGTACAAGGGAGGTGGGGATGCAGTCTAGCCTGGGTCCCAAAAGAAGGCCGGAACAGATTTCTGTGGACAACCGGCAGTGTCTGCTACAGTTTCGTTCTGAATCATTCTTCTTAGTACGAAGTGGCCATTGCATCTAAAAAGCTGGGTCTTCAGTTCTGGGAAAATATTTTCCCTATCATTGCTTTGACTATTTACCTTTTTCCATTTTGGAAATATCCTCTCAATTTCAAAACTTTCTGTTTATTTCCTTAACCTGTTGCAGGTTGGTGAGAGATTTTCTTAGCTCAGTTTCCCAGCTCACTAATGAGTGCTTCAGCTGTGTCCTCTGTGCTCTCCACTCCACCTTTTATTGGCTTTTTCATTTTAGCCATTACATGCTTTACTTTCTAGTATCTCTAGTTGGTGTTTTTATGGATATACACTTGCATTTATTGCTTTTTAAATAGTGTTTCTTTAGGTGTTAGTTCTTCTGCTAAGTTTGGTACTTATAGACCCTACAGTAGTACAGGAAGGGTCACCCCAAAAAAACACAAGTGATAAAACGTTGAGGTTGTATAATCATGAGATTAATAAAAGGATTGCTCTGAGCCTTTCAACTATAGCCAGCTGGTGGCAATTGTCCTCTCTGGCTTACATATTGATAGGGCAGTTTCGGGTCCTGCAACTGCCTGGGATTTCTGGACAGCTGCAGCATTTCCAGGAATCTCCTCTTTTGTCAGTCTGATCCAGAAATCTGGATTTGAAGAATCCTTGGGACAGAGGGATCCAACCTCTGCCTTCCACTTCTGAAGAGGGTCACTTGCCATTTCCTTACCTGGCTGCTCTTTCCTCCATGCCCCCGACCTCAATCTCCTCCAAAGATAAGATTTATCTTGCCCCTATTAGAGAATCAAGGCATGGGGAAGAAGGGCACCATGACCAATCACCTGAACTCTGAGCCAGAGCTGTCACTGGGTTTTCCTGTGTGTGGCTTTCGTAGTGTTGGCAGTCTTCAAACGTTTAGTGGTTCTTGGTCATCTGCTGATTTGTGTATTTGAGGTTATATATATGTTCATCTCCGGTGTTGTCTTCCATGGCCCATGACTGGCGATTTTGTGTGTGGGAAGCAGGGGGGGGAGGTGAGGGTGGGCGCATGCTCCTGCGATGGGGGTGCTCGTGGGTTGTCTTCTGCCTGCAGGAGTTCCCACACCCCTCCTGGGGTCAGCAGAAGCCTGGAGCCATGAGAGCCTCTCCAGTCCCCACATCTACCCAAGATGTGCCCTCATAGCCTTGACTAATGCCCCTGAACCCCTCTTCCTCCTCTCAGCTGTTGTCTGGGTATGCAGCTTTCCTTACCCACTGTATGGCTGTTAGCATAACTGACGCCATCTTGGACACTTACAGTTTCTCCTGTCCTTCTGCTGATCCTACTCAGGACTGTACTGTGCAGTGAATCACTTCTCTGTTGTCAAGGGCTTCTCAGTTAATAGATATTGTTTAATAATCATTAGGACCAGGTAGCCTCTATGCTCTGTTATTCCCCAGACAATGATGAAAACCTTCGCTGATATATTCCTGGCGCCCACGAGACTAGTTACCCATTTGTAAATCTTGACTTAGGAATGCATGTCCTGTGTCCAAGCACCTACCTCCGTTCTCTAGGTTCACTACAAAAATTGTCCCAGGTGCAGAGTGCAGCCGCAAATGCTTCCTGATTGTCGTCCACCAGGTCCTGATCCCACCCTGTGAGTAGGTGACCCTATAATATGGAGCTGCCGGCCTCATTCTTTTAGTCTCAAGATGCCTTCTCAGCTCGGTGGGCATTTGTCATTCCCTCCAGCCTCCAACACCCAGTCCTGCCCCTGCGGCAACTTCTCCTGCGGTGTCATCTGCGGGTCTCCCCACACATCCTACCCTACCTGCTCTCTACCATTCAGGATTTCCTGAGGTATTGGTCCACTGTGTATTGTAAGGCCTGGGATGCCACATGCTGCTTTGCCATCTTTGGGCCTCACAGGGCCCAACCCTGAGTTCCCCAGCTCTCACCAGTGTGTCCCCCCCCCAGACAGGAAAGGTTCCCCACTAGCTAGCTCCTCTATCAGTTGGACCAGCAGTACCCCACCCACCTGAACCTCGTTGATTGGCAAAAATGCACAATCTACAAGTTGAGAATTATGTTTTATTTGCTGCATTACTGAGGACTCAAGCCCAGGAGGCAGCCAGCCTCCCTCAGATAGCTCTGAGGGCCTGTTCGAAAGAGACAAGGGAGGAGCCAGGATATATAGGCGTTTTTGAAAAACAAAAAACAAAAAACAAAAAAACAGGTAGTTGAACATCAAAAGATGACTGCTGGGACTTCCCTGGTGGCGCAGTGGTTAGAATCTGCCTGCCAATGCAGGGGACACGGGTTCGAACCCTGGTCCAGGAAGATCCCACATGCCGCCAAGCAACTAAGCCTGTGTGCCACAACTACTGAGCCGGCAAGACACAACTACTGAAGCCTGCACGCCTAGAGCCCGTGCTCCGCAACAAGAGAAGCCACCGCAATGAGAAGCCCGCGCACCACAACGAAGAGTAGCCCCCGCTCGCCGCAACTAGAGAAAGCCCGCGTGCAGCAATGAAGACCCAATGCAGCCAAAAACAAGCAAACAAACAAACAAATAAATAAAAAGATTACTGTTAATTAAAGAAAAACCAGACATCTCAAATTAATGAATTTAGTACTTTTCTATGTTTGGGAAGATGCAAGAGTCTGAGCTTAATGAAATTATGCCTTTGATATGCGCCTTAACTCTCTAGGGCCAGTATCCTGTTTTTCTCCATCTTGAATCCCCTCAGGGTGCACCATCAGGGGTGGCTGCAGTGGCTGAGGACTTGGCTACAACATCCTTGTTTACCTAAACGGCAGGCGATATTCTTTGTCCACGGCCTCACCCTAAGGGGTTTCACCTTCCTGACAGTCTGAAAATTTGCTCAGATAAGCCAATCACATTCTCCCGTGGGAACCAAAGGTCACCCCACCTTCTTGTCACTACAAAGCCTGCCTCTGACAGTCACTGCTTGTTCACTCTGCTCCCGAGTGCAGCCCCGGCGTGGCCCTTCCTGGTGTGGGGTGTCCTCCACCCCGGGCTGTGATGTAGGTGATTAATAAACTGCTGTCGTCCTCATCTGCCCAGTGTCAGCTGTCACGTGTTTAGCCATCTCATATTGTTTAGGGCAGGGGATCCCTCCTTCACCAGTCGGGTGATGAGGAGGTGATCAGAACACACCGATAGTGGGGGCTTCCCTGGTGGCGCAGTGGTTGAGAATCTGCCTGCTAATGCAGGAGACACGGGTTCAAGCCCTGGTCTGGGAAGATCCCACATGCCACGGAGCAACTAGGCCCGTGAGCCACAACTACTGAGCCTGCGCGTCTGGAGCCTGTGCTCCGCAACAAGAGAGGCCGCGATAGTGAGAGGCCTGCGCACCGCGATGAAGAGTGGCCCCCACTCGCCGCAACTAGAGAAAGCCCTCGCACAGAAACGAAGACCCAACACAGCAAACATAAATAAATAAATAAATAAAAAGGTAACTTACCATTCAAAAAAAAAAAAAAAGAATACACCGACAGCACGCTTTCTTGTTTTCTTGTGCTATTATGGGCTTATTCATTACTTTAAAATACTTCTTCTCCAACTCCGTGGATTTGGGGTGGGACGGATATTAGATGACATGCACTCAGTCTGTCTCCCCTTAATTCACTTGGCTTTTATAAAAACCTAGGTTGCCTACTGTTTTTTTGTTGTTTTTTTGGTTTAAAAATAATGCTGCCATTTTCACCTTTACACGTGTGTCTTTGTACACCCCTGCTATGATTTCTGAGATGAATTCCTAGAAGTGGAATGATGAAATAAACATTTTTAGAGACTCTGGCAAATTGCTGTTCAAGGAGGCTGTACCGCTTTTATACTTCCTCTAGCAGTGCTTGAGACTAACAATATCCACTGGAAATTGGGAAAGTGTGGGGAAATGCACAATCCCTTAAATTCTGAGAATATAATGACTTCCTGGTTTTGCTTGTAATGATGTTACTGAAGAACAACATACAGTGACGTGCACACGTCTTGAGCGAACAGTTTGATGAATTTTACTGAGTGAATCTACCTGCATGATCACCACCCAATTCAGGATACAGAACATTCGCAGCCCCTTACAAGCATCATGCCCTTTCCCCGCTATCACCTCCCACCAACCACTGCTCAGCTCCTATCTTTATAGTTTTGCTTGCTTTTAAGCTTCATGCAAATGGGCACATACACTCTGTGTTCTTTTGTGCTTGCCTTCTTTTGCTTACCATTACGTCTGTTAAGATTCACCCCACGGTTGTGTGTGCTTGCCCTTTGTTCATCAGATTGCCATGTACTATTCCACCGGGTGACCACACCTCAATGTACTTCTGTTCTTTTGTTGATGGATATTTAGGATATTTTTGGCTGGTTCAAATCTCATTACCATCCACTGGAATGTACATATCTTTTGGTGCTCTTATCGGGTTTTAATATTATTTTTATTTAAGTAGTGTTTGATTGCCAGTAAGGTTGAATATCTTTTTTATATTCGATGGCTGTTTCAATTTCTTCTTCTGTGAATTTCTTGTTCTACCTCTTGCCCATTAAAAAATATTCCCCACCTCGTTTACTCTGAGTCATAGTTCTTTTTAAATGATATAAACATGTCTTACTTTATTTCCCTGTTTGTTCTTAACTTCCAAATGCTCTTTACCATACGTTATGTTGCCTGGTTTATTAACAGAGTGAGACTAGAGGAAAATAATGCTCTTGCATGATGAGGGAAGACAGAAATGATGGTGGGAGACTGGGGTGGGCGGTTGAAGCCAGGGGTCTGTGCAGAGGGAGAGGCGGAGAAGGGCTGTTTCCATGGCTGCCTCCACCACACGTGGCCTCACCATCCTTTTCTTGTCTTCCTTTTTAAAAAGCCACAATATAAACAGCCTTGTTGTTTTTCCTGATTATATAAGTAATACTTGCAGCCTGTAGAAGCAAAGCCAAGCCACATGACTTCGAGGATGAGAAATGATGCAAGACTCCTGCTCTGTTAATGTTTTGATGGCTACCCCAGAAGGAGGTGCCCTCGGGTAGGCCCTCTGTGCATCTGGTTCTTGTTCACTGCTGGGTCCCTGGCGCCTGGTGTAGTGCCTGGCATAAATGTGGCGACGTGGATGACTTCAGAGCTCCCCCTCATTTTGAAGACTTCCTCCTAAGCCTCGCGCAAGAGGAAGACGTGTAGTTTGAGCTGAAGGAGCCCTCGTGGGGCCCCTGGTGGGGGACAGGGAATCTCCATGAGAGACTAGTTGTTTAGTTTAATATACAGTCCACAGTCATGCTGTAACCAGTACCCCTCCCCATCAGTCTGAGCCCTGGCATCTTCGGGGCCCTCAAGGCCATTGTTGCTGTGGCCCTCGGATGGAAGCATTTCAATCAGTCAGAGAAGTTTTGATGAGTGGGTGGAGAGGTTGGGGTCTGCCTTTTTCTCCCAAGAGTCTCCTTGGGCCTCTGCAGTTTTGTTCTCTCCCACCCCTCAGTACCAGATCTGCACACCAAGGAGTCCTAGGCAGGGAACACTTGGAGGCCTCACCTCAAACAGGTGTAATGGGGGGCTCTGGACTTTTTGAGTGATTGGGCAACACTTAACACAGATTATTCCAAAGGGACACCTGGGTCAGGCAATTTAGTAAAAACAACTTCTCTAGAAGTGAACGAATGAATGAATGGAAGGCAGCCCCCCTACAGTGACCCTCATCGTGCCAATCGCATTTCCTACTAAACTGTAAATCCTTTGAGGACTGGCACTTGCTCCTTGAGAGTCTTACTCATATTATACCCGCGGTGCCCTGTGAATGAATGAATGAATGAATGAGTGAGTGAATAACACAGCTCTCCTACTTGGCAACAGAGGTAAGCTTTAACACATGAATTCTTTTGTATTCTTTACCCTTAGCCTCGCATCTGCATATGGTGGGCACCTAGTGAACATTTGCTGAATGAATGAATCAATGATTGAATACATATATAAATACGTTAAAAAAAAGTTTTTTTGACTTGCCTTTAAAGAAGTGAGGGCAAGTCCAACAGGGCCTGGTGAAAAGCAGAAACCCCCAGAGGAGGATGCAGTTCAGCCGGCGGGTTTGAGCCCTGGCCTGTGCCCGTCTCCTGAGTGCATTTCTCACAAAGCAAATAAGCCTCGTTATTTTGAACCACGAGGCTGACATAAAGACACTCACAATTGCCTCAGAAAATTATGTTCCCTGCTAAGCCCACGCAATTGTCCTGGATGCTGATTTTCTGTCAAGAACGGGACTTTGTTGGGATGGACTGAAATATTCTAGAAAGATGAAGATCAAAGCTTGGTCTGTAGGTCTGGGGCCGATGCAGGAACTTAAGCGCTGGCAGCAAGCTCATTTCTCGAGTGAGAGCAAAGCCACGAATAATGTACATTTTCATTCCCTTGTTTCTAGTTTGAAGATCTCTGTCCCTGTTCTCTTATTGACTAAGCCAATCTTATTTTACTCCTTTGTTCTTTAACAAAACATATAAAGGAGGAAAGGGAAGAAATTTAAGTTAGGGGTAGCTTCCCAATTCAAGAGGGTAATAGCTTCCCCAAGCCACAGTTACATTATGATGCAGCTGGGAATCTTTGTGTTTATGAAACAGAGCTGCTTTGGAAATCATTGCATAATTCTCATCAGAGAGCAGATTTTCTAACCACATTCACACAGAGGCGCCTTTCAACTGTTATGATTTATTGTTCAATAACTATTTTTTTTAAAAAATAGCATCAAAATCAGTGATTCTCCTTTCTGTACAATTTCAGAGGGCAGAAAATTTAGTTAGAACTAAATACACACAAATAATTTAATGTTTTAAGATTTGGTTGTTTGAATTACAGTAGAACACCATTGTAGTGTGATTTGTTATTTGACTTATTGAGAAATAACTGAGTGGAATTTAATTCCCTGGAATACATTAATAGCAGCCCAACAGCCCCACTCTCCACCCCCAGACTTTTTAAACAGGGAGGGATCTTGGAGTTGTGTCTGGTCTCCTGGATTTACAGCTGAGGCCAGAGGTAATGTGATTTCCCAAAGGTCACCAAGCTAGTGAGGGCAGAGTGGAGAGAGCATAGCTGTTCCAGCCAGGCTTTCCCCACTCTGCCCCAGTAAGGAACAAGATTAATTTATATGAGTCGAGGGCTAGTGTTCTGGAAAGAAGCATTCTCTTATTGTGAGACAAAGGTGTGGGCAAGCGTATAAAGAAGCAGCAGTGAGCAAACCAGTGATGATGGAGACTCAGGAAGCCAGGTCAACCCCAAGACAGGCTTGGTCACCTGGATTATACCATAGATGGGGCATGGAGGGCAAGGCCCTTCTCCAGACCCAGGGACAGTGCCCTGGAGACACAACCAAAGACGGCTTCTCTCAAAGCTGCCCAGAGTCTAGACTAAACTCATGGACTCTCCTTAACCATGTGCTGAATCCTGTTTTATAATAATCTGCTCACATAGCTGGCTTTCCCTTCTAACCTGTGAATCCTTGAGGAAAAAGGCAGTATCTGGCTCATTTTTGAAATTCTACCTAGCACAGTGACTGACACAAAGAGAACTCAACAAATATTTGCAAAATAAATGAACAACGGTGACTGCCCCATTTAGAGCCAATCCCAGTGCAGAATAAAATCACAACCAGCCATTGCCTAATAAAATTGAACTTGTTCATCCCTCTGACCCATAATTCCATTGCTAGAAAAATACTTGCCCATGAGCATCAGGAAGACTAGAACATTACAAAAATTTTGGTAGTAGGATTGTTCATAACAGTCCCAAATGGAAAGCACCCATCTTTCAATGGAATACTATACAGCAATGTAACTGAATGAATTACAGCCTACGTATCAATATACATGAATCTCAAAAACACAAGGCTGGGTGAAAAAAGTCAGAGAATAATTCATTTAGACTGCATCCATTTATATAAAATTCAAAACAGTGGGAAACTAAACAATATATTGTTTAACAATATATTGCACACATGTTATGATACATTAAAGAAAAGCAAGGAAATGATTAACACATATTCAATAGTGGTTATTTCTGGGAAGATAGAGGGAAACACAACTCAGAGAGCTTCAAAGTTATTGGTGTAATTCTATTTATCAAGCTGGATGATGAGTACATGACTATTATTATTCTTTAAAAGGGTTACACATAATATACACATTCACATAGTTCATAATAAAAAATTTCAAACAACACACCAGCACCAAACAAACTTAGATGGAAGCTCTCCATAACACTTTTGACCCGGTCTGTCCACAGAGGTGGGAAGGAACCTGTTGGGGAGCCCACGGCCCTTGAACAGTCTGACTCTACCTGTAGTGGGTTTGTCTGCTGGGGTTTGAAACCCTATCCATTTCAGTGCCTGTCTGCTGAGTGCTGTCCCTCTGATTGCAGGGGTCTGTCTGTAGCGTAAACAAGGACATGGAGGGGCAGGTGTCCTTGGCCCAGGGGGAATTGGATATCACCCCATAGGACCACTTCGAGCATCCTTAAGGAGGAAAGAAAGGCCAAGAATGTGCTTAGAAAATCTTTCCCATCAGGAGTGAGGAAGAATCCTTCCCTCTTAACAGTGATGGTGGTGGGTTTGGGGATGCTCATGGGTTCATTGTACATTTATGAGCCCCAGCTTTTTATTAAATAAGTATGAGGCAAAGTTATCTCTTATTCCTTCCTTCTTTTCTCTTGAAAACATTGCCTATATGATACCATGAAAACGTCCCCAAAGCCCGGGGTAGTAGACTCTGTGGGTGCTCCCAGCACGTTCCCTCATCTCCTCTATTCAGCATGCTCCCACCTCCATTCCAGCAGCTGCGATCTGCTCTGGTTGATGACTAGAAATACCCCAGCTCCCTTGCCCTGGGGGTGGGATCATTCTGAAGCTCCCAGGGTTTCCCATCTGGATTAAGCTTCAATTGCCCTCAGAGGGAACCTAAAGCAGCCTATTTTGGTGATGGTCCCTCTTCTGTTTCACTTCTTACCCACCTCCCTCCCACTCCGAAATAAACCACCACCCAAATCCTTGTGTCAGGTTCGCTTCTGAGGGAACCCAAACCAAGGCACTCTGGAAAGAGGGACTCTCTCCCTCTTCACTCTATCGTTGGGACAAGCATGGAAAGCATTGAGGTTATGAGTGTATGTCCTCATCCTATGACTGACGGTTCCAAAGAGTTGCCTCTTTATAGGTGGACAGCCATTCGTCCTGGTTTGCATAGGACAGTCCAACTTATACCTGCAGTGCTGGTGTCCATCTGGTTTAGCATTTCTCTTGGAAGACACTGTCCTGGCTTGGATGATAAATGGTATGGTCACCCCATTTCCAGGAGACCTGTGCTTGGCAGGAGGAGTGTGATCTAATCGGACCAAAGGCTGTTAGAGCTGGAAGGGATTTTGGATTCATCTAGTATAAGCTGCTTGCTTACAGATGAGGCAATGGAGGCCCTGGGCACTAGGAAAACTGCTCGTGGTCAGGCATTTAGCGGCAGAGCCAGCCCTGAGGCCAGGTCACCCTCTGTGTGGAACAACCCTAATCTTCCCTTCCCTGGACCTACTGCCAGGGCCTTCCAAGAAGGCTGTAAGTCACCTTTGCTACATTGACCTTATTGTGGAGTCAAAGCAATCTTTGCTCTGAAAATCTGGCTATGTACTAAATCTTTGATATTAGAAGTCCGACTAGGGCTTGAGGAGTTCATTCCATAGCCTGGAAATAGGTTGTCCTACTGTCCACTAGATGGTGTCCAATACACACCCCCTACACATGCATCACTGGAACTGCACAACTAAGCCTGATGTTGATGAAAGAAAGATCTAATCCATCCCAGTTTGGTTGTCTTGTTTTGTTTCCTGGCAGCATGCTCTAGAAGAGATGTGGGGGCTGGCAGGAGAGGAGGAAGACGTGCCTTTAGACAATCTCTCTGGATGAACGGTTGCAGGACGTGAGGCAGAGAAATCGGAGCCATGCTGGTGAGAGGGGATGCTGGCCTGGACCATGGCTGTGCGTGATGCAGATGGAGAGCAGTGGATGGGTCTGGAGGCAGGAAAGACAGGCCTCGATGAAAGGTTGGATCTAGCACTCCCTGAATTCCCTAGTTTCAATCTCTCCTTCTATAAGATGGCAGAGGGGTTGGCTTATCAGTGTTGGCATTTCCAGTGCAGTGCAGATACTCAAAATATGGAGGCTTTTTGGAAACTAATGAATAAAACAGCTAAGATTTATTGAGTGCTTATGGGAGCCCTTCTAAGCACTTTACATGTATTAATTTCCTTTATTCCCCCTCAAATACACATCTTGGGCCCCTGCCCAGATCAAAACCTGTGGGACTGATGGGCCTGAGCCAGCGTATTTTGAAAAATCTCCCCATGTGATCCTTATACACTTCTGGCTCTGGTGGGAGAAGGAGCTGAGGCCCAGGCAGGCTTGTCCTGTGAGGGGATCTGGGGCTCCCACCTGGCAGAGCTGCCGGCCAAGGTCTCCCAGAGGCCTCAGGCCTCGCGTCTCTCTTCTACTTTGACCTTCTCCTCACTTTAATCTGCCACACACCTCACGTGCTTTCTTTCCTCCTTTCTCCCGTTCTTCTCCACAGAACACCTCCAGGCCCTGCTCAGTCTCTCTCTCTGTCCCTTATCCCTCCTGTGAATCATGCACAGCCCTGGAGCACATCTGTGGTGTTGGCCCTGGTCCCCCCAGGTGAGAAGCCCTGTCCACTCGGTGCCCTCCAGAGGGGCCGTCCTTGCAGCCTCCATCCTGCCCTCCTTGCAGGGGCAGCGTCTGGCCTCCACCTCAGGCCCATAGCCCTCCTCACCTCTTCTTCCTGCCAGCCGTCCTCAGGGTCCGCAGCGGCCCCAGTACCAGTAACCTCCACTGAACACGCCCTCCCCACCTGCCTGTGCTGTGCTCGGAGCACAGAGAGGCGGAAGGCCTGGCAGCACAGAGGCCTGAGGACGTGGCCGCGGGAAAGGCCTTGCTGTGCTGCTCCCTCCCCAACAAATGTGAGCCGGGGGCTTCCCTGCTGGCGCAGTGGTTGAGAATCCGCCTGCCAATGCAGGGGACACGGGTTCGAGCCCTGGTCCAGGAAGATCCCACATGACGCAGAGCAACTAAGCCGTGCGCCACAACTACTGAAGCCTGCGCTCTAGAGCCCGCGAGCCACAACTGCTGAGCCTGCACGCCTAGAGCCTGTGCTCTGCAGCAAGAGAAGCCACCGCAATGAGAAGCCCGTGCACCGCAATGAAGAGTAGCCCCCGCTCGCCGCAACTAGACAGAGCCCGTGTGCAGCGACAGAGCCCGTGTGCAGCAACAAAGACCCAACTCAGTCAAAAATAAATAAATAAAATAAATTAAAAAAAAAAAGTGAGCCGGGGCTGTATTTAGTTCAACTACCATTCATTGGGTACTTACTGCACACCAGGCACCCAGCTAGGCCTTGGGGTTACCAAGGTAAGACACCCTCCTCCCACCCAAGCACCTCACTTCTGTTCACAGATGCAGCCACAAAACATCTGTTACAGGGCACCTGGTGGAGAGAAGGTGCCCATGCATTGGTCACAGGGAAAAGGGGGATGTTAATCGAGGCTGTGGGAGTCTGAGAAAGCCTCCAGGGAAGGCTGTTGTCCCTTAAAACTTCGCTCGTGTCACATCCCCCCAGAAAACCTCAAGCCCCGTTGGGAAGACCCCTAGGTTGATTTAAGAGCCCTGCCTCTGGGCTCCCAGCACCCCCATGGCAGTTACTGCATCATATGAAGAGCTGTGATTCCCAGGGTCCCTCTGCCGTGAGCAGCTTCAGGCTGGAACCATGTCTCCACTTCCCACCCCAGAAACCAGGGCCTGGCACACAGTAGGTGCTATGTATTTGCCTGTTGAATGAATAGGAGATGCCATCTGAGCTGGATCTTTGCGGATGGGGAGGATTTAGAGGATGAGAGTGGGGGTGAGGGCTCAGGGAGCAGGAGGTGAGGTCAGGAAGCACGGCAAGAGGCCCAGCTACTTCGGTGCCCCCTTCTCTGGTTACTCTCTGGGGCATCTGAGCATTGGGGACTCCCCCCGCCACTCCGCCTCCAGCCAAGCTTTGCAAGGCCAACCTTCACCCTTAGAGCCCGGGGCACTCGCCCAGGGTCTACACCCCTGTCCCCTTGTTCTCTGGCCTTAAAGGGGGAGGTAGGTGGCGGGATTGACACCCCTTCAACCGGGGGTGGCCCATCCTCTCTCTCCCTCCCCAGCAGCTGTAGCTGAGCCTGTTGATCTCATCTCTGGGTGAACTTCAGAATCACCAGAGAAGCTTTTTAAAAACACCCATGCTTTATTTGATTGGTCTGCGGTGGGACTGGGGGAGCATCGTTTTTAAAGGCCCTTAGGCGATTCTAACGCATAAATGCACTAAGCCAGCCCCCAGCTGGGGCAGGACCCCCCCTCCCGCAGGGCCTCTCCCCGCTCTGCTGCTCCAAGCCTCCTTCCCAGCAGTTTTATCTCAAGCAGCACACCCCAGAGCCCTCTCGGCACTGAATTATACCCATCCCAGCAGACTGCTGCCATGTGAATTACTGAGGCCGGAGCTGAAAAGGCATCTCCTGGTAAAGAAATTAAAGTGCTCAATCATTCGGCCGAGAGCCAAGGCCAGAGAGATTCTCAGTCCCTAGAGAGAAAGACAGGGGGGTGCATGAGCGCAGGGAAGGGGAGAGCCTCCTTTGAGGCGGAGGAGACAGAAGGCAGTGTGCTGGGGGCATGTGCCACAGCCAGCAAGGAGGGCCCCCCCTCCCTGACTTTCCTCTTTGGAAGGCTGGCACCCAAGACCCCTGTCTGGGGTATGGAGGCCACAGGCGGGCAGGAGCTACCGCTCGAGGGTTGGGTGAGCTGGGCGTGGAGACCTCTCAGGGCGGGCAGTGTGAGGTTAGCCAGATAAAAATGGGGTGTTTCAAATGCCACCTCCCATAGCAGCCCTTCAGGGACTGAGCCAGACATTTCCTTCCTAAGAAACAAGGATACGGCCTCCCAGCCCCCAGGACACAGACAATTGGGACTTCCACAGGCTGGAAGCCCTCAGTCACTCTTTATTTACACCCCGCTGAGTGGTACCCCAACTGCAGCTATGGCTTTGGGCAGAGGACAGGGATGTGATGAGGAGGGCTTGGCTCCTCAGCCTGCGGCCCAAGCTGTGGCCCCCACTGGGGGCTCAATGCTGCTGTCTTGACATTTTCGGAGTCACAAGCTCATGACAGAGGTGTGGGAGTCCCTGTGAGGCAAAGGGGGAGCAAGGAGGGTGGTGCTGGCGTTTCTGCTCTTACTGGGACACATCTTTAAAGATGGCTCTCCTTCTCCTTCAGCAAGTATCTGGGCCTTTGTCCAGGAACTCTCAGTGGGGACATCAGCTACGGACCACAGATTCCTCCCACGTGGCCATCCTGTCTGTGGGATCTCACAGGCGTGTGATGAGAGAGCTGGTCAGGCATGGTGGTGGGGAGCCAGGTCCGTGCTTGGTCTGTTTCCTCGATCACAGTTGGTTCCCCGGGCAGCAGTTCATCATCTGTGCCCTGGGCGGGGGATCTTTCCCACTTACCAGACAGTCAGATGCCCAAACACAGGGCCTCAAGCCAGGAGCATCATCCTAATGCCCCAGGGGTAGCCCCTTTTAGGGTCCCCAGCTCTGATTCTGGATAGCCCAGAGAAGGCAGTGGTAATCCCAACACAAACCGGAGTTGTATCTTGGTGGAGGGATTTCCATTGCACCTGTAACAGAACAACTGCTTGGTTAGATAGCCCTTGCTTGGCACTCTTTAAATTTCACAGCACACATGCTGAGGTTTGTATTGACTAATTGTTAAATTGAGTCACTACTCTGACTGGACATATTTAAGAGGTTTTTTTTCACATAAGTGAAAGTGAAAAATATATAGCCACCTATAAATGAGGAAGTGGGTTGTCCACATCTTCTGGTTAAGAATTTGACTCTGCCCTGCACATCCTGGGATTGCACAGAGGGCAGTGGGGGCCTGGAGGGTATGGTTGGGTTGTTCCCTGTTCAGGAACCTGACACCTGAGGAAGGATTACCAATGTTTCCATCAGAAGGGAGGCTGGAATGACAAACATGGTATCGACCATGGGAGGGTGCAGAGCCAGGGGAACACAGCCTGGGGTGAGGGTCTTGGGCTGCCGGGCTGCTGGCAGAGCCTATTTATCCCTCGCCCAGAGGCTGTCATCAATTTCCAATTAGCTGGAGGCTTGGCGGGCAGCTGCGGGCTCCAGACTCCACCATATTAATGAAAGCACCGGCCCTGCTGGAGACAGTGCTGAACAAGGATGGAAGTCTAATTAGGTTATCCCAGTAGAGGGACATCCAAGCTTTGGTTTGGGGCTGTCAGCTTACCTCTGGCAGGGCTGGGAATTTCCTCGGGCTCTGAGGGTGGACTCTGCCCAACATCTTCCTCTGGGCTGGGGTGCCAGGGGTGGGAGATTTTTACCCCTGGAGCTGAGCCTCAGGGCTCTGCGTCTTCCTTCTAGAGCGGCAAGCAGGAGCTTAGGACAAAGCTGTGGGGTTTTCTGTCATCTAGGGCTTGTAGCAGGGAGGAACACTGGGGTCCCAGGGCCCTCCCTGGGTGGGGAGCTGCATTGACTGTCCATGTATAGATGAGGCAGGGGGACCCAGGAGTGGCTGGCCCCTCAGAGTGATGGGGACGGCTCAGAATCCATGATGGTAAGTCTGACCAGCCTCAGGCCCCAGCTCTTAGACAGAACCCAGCCTATTTGCAGTAACAGGAAAGGAGGGAACGCTGACTGGTGGTAACAAGCTTCAGAGCACTTGCTGGGGAGTCTGTGGGAAGCAACCCACTCCCTTCTGCAGAGGCAGAGCCCCCGGGGAGTATCAGCTTCCCTTGTTGATTTGCTCTAGTCTATCAGATGCAAACAGGTTTTCATAAAACTCAAGGAGACATCTGCTGAGAAAATTAATTCAATGGGCGACGAGGTGTTTCTCTGGGGAGCCTCCATGCTTGTTCTTTCCTCCTCCCTCCCCCTTGGCTGCTCAGAGGGGTCTGAGGTGTTGATGGAGCCCAGTCTGGCAGCCCTTGTAGCCCAAGGCTCAGATAGCCCAGGGTCAGGACCAGCCCCTTGTCTTTTTGCCTGGATCCTTGGGAAGGTGGAAACAACTAGATGCCTTGACAGGGAACCTAGCAGAGGTGGTGGGCATGCGGCTTGTCCTGACTCACCCTTGACACCCAGGTCACTACCTTCATGACCATCATAAACCCTCCCATCGCTGAGTGTCCAGCACTAGGCAAGGAGAAAAGGAGATGTGGAGGAAGGAGAAGAATGGGTGGCAGAATTGAATGAACACTTCTTCAGTGAAGTCTCGAGGTTGAAAAGCCAAGGACTTGGGTTACATTCACAAGATGTGAATCCTGTGAATCAGGTTCCTTGGCTCTAGCATGTAAGGTTCTTACATGAGAGGAGAGGAGCTGGAGAGAGCGGCCTTCCCAGGAGCCCTGTTAGGTGAGCCGGTGAGACACCATATCCATCTCTAGATGCAAGACAAAGTAGAAGGGTCCCAGGCAGGTGAAGTCCATGGCAGAATAGGGACATAGAGGGAGGGGTCCCTCATCAGACCCCATGCTTTCTGCCCTCGTTGCCTGATTTCAGTGGTTCTCAATCTTTACATCCTAGAAGAACCTTGAAGAGGAGGTCTAGAAATGAAGATTTCCAGGCCCCACTCCCAGAATTCTGATTAAGGAGGTCTGGGGTGGGACCCAGGAATCTGCATTTTAACCTAGGGGGCCGATGGGACCACACTTGGAGAAGCACTACCTCAGTCCAGCAAAATGAATAAACTTCAACAAAGGTTTCCAGTTGCTTTAAATCCTCAGAGAGGCTCAAAATAATTAACAAGCATTTTCTGAGAGCCTATAACTATAGCCTCAAATCAGGGCTGGCCTCATGGGTGACAGCACATGGGTGGTACAGGGGCCCACAGGCAGAAGGGCTCCCACGCTTTCGGTTTAATGCTCTGTAGTGGCTGCCCTTGAAATGCTGAGTAATTTTGTGAGTTTGTGCTTTTGTAAGTGAAGTCTAACGGGACAGTGGATCATGACAGGGCCTTGGAGCCCGGGTTCACAGCCGCTGCCTCTGGAGGATGGGTTCTCACCATCGTAGGCCCCGCCCTACTCCACAACCACTGCCACCAGCTTCCCCAGCATGGGTCTGGGTGGAGATGGGGACCGTCAGGGTCTGGCTCCCTGGCCCCAAGGTGTCGGGGTGCAGCATGGTCATCCGCCTCCACCCCGCGGGCTCGCAGCGCCCCCTGGTGTCTGGAGGCCGCAGGACAGCGGGGTCCAGCCTCTCTCTCACCCACCCCCGGGTCCTGGTGCCGGGTAGGGGGAGCGAGGGTCTACACATTCTGGGGGTCGCCCCTCTGCTGTGGGTTGGGCCCGTGGGAACAGGAGACGCCTCCCTCAACTTTCCCAGCCCTGGTTTCCTGACCTCCAAGAGATTACAGCTCCCTGACTTCAATGAAAAAGAAGGTTATTGAACACCTTTCACCCCAAGTGTCATTTAATTTTCCTGGTTATATCCTGGTGCTTAGGACGCTGGCACGTGGGCAGTACTCAAAAAAGATCCAGGGAGTGAATGAATGGTTGGATAAACTCTTTGAGGTAGATATTATATTCTCTCCATTTTACAGGTAAGACCCTGAGGTTTAAGGAGGGCAAACAATTCACTGGAGGTGGAGAAGAAGCACGTGACAGAAATGAGATTTGAGTGCAGGTCAAAATTCCAAAGCCTTTGCTCTTTCACCATCTCACAGGTGTGAAGCCATGGTCCAATACCCACCCAGTGCCATTTGCCTATGAGCTGGAGTTGCTCCTGGCATGGTCTTCTGGTTGTCCAAGGGGGAGGGGGATTGTCAGCCCAGTGTGAGATCTGTCATTGGAGTTTCACCAGTTCTGCTCCCCATGGACCAAGGAGGAAGCGAGGATGAAGAGCTATACTCACTAAAATTCTCTGATTCAATGGAATCAATTAGGATTCTTCCAGTTGCTGCAAACAGAAACCTCAACTCAAAATGACCTAGACAATATTATTATTTCATGTAACAGAAAAGTTTACAGCTAATCAGACTCTCAGGCTGGTTGATTCCAGGACTCTTTCTGTCTCTTAGTGTGCCAGCCTCAATGTTGGCAGCTCCAGATGGGACGTGTGGATACAATCACTGGGACTGGATTAGACCATTCATTTGGGTGGAATGGGTGTCGGAGCGTCAACTATGATGTTCCCATGTCATCAGTGCACAGGCAGTCCTGCTTCAGGACCTCTCTGGAAAACATTCCAGAAAGAGACTGTTGTTCCTGCACTGCCACAGACCACTGCCCAGCCTGGGCAGCCTGAGGAGTCCAGCATATCAGCCACGCCAGCAGTGGCAGCATGGGAAGTAGCAGCAGAGTTAATGGGGGCACATAGTCCCAGAAGTAGCAGCAGCGCACCTTCACGATGCTTGGTAGTCAGCCAAGGCGCCAACAGTAGCCATTGCTGGAGGGGCCTGCACCAGGAGAGCAGGAGAGGAAGGGAAAGTGGCAGTTGGCACATGACAGCCAGGACTTGTTCCGTAGTACACCTGAGGTGCCCCTGGAGAACAGCAGAAATAACGGGTTTCTGAAGATGGCTGGCATCTGAGCATGACAGATGGAACAGAGCCAGCTAGCAGAGCTCGGCTTTTCTTGCTGAAGTGACCCTATGGCCTCCAGACACTGGTTATGTGTACAACGCCTGCGAGGGCTCCCACCATGCAGGCTCTCTCCCAGCTATGCCTGGGGAGGGGTTATCACAGCCGGGACGCACAGCCAGGAGAGACCTTGACCAAACCCTTCTCCTTGTGTGTGCCAGTGGTCACCTAATGTTACTGCCGGCTGTGGTGCCATGAGATTGGGAGATGTTTCTCTCCTCATCTTTCCCCTCTCCTTTCCCCCCCCTTCCCTTTTTCTTTGTCTTTCTTTCTTTTTTTTTTTTCTTTGCATTTTTCTGTACTGCTAAATTTCAAAACTGTTTCATAGAATTTTCTGAATATGTATTATATCTCATGGTCCCAAATTAAAAAATACACTTACAAGGTAATCAGTAATTAGTCTTCATTATAGATCCATCTGCCCTGTTTCCCTTCAGAGCCCCCTCTTTTCCATGATAATATCTTTTGGTTTATCCTATATTATAACAACTTATGTATACTTCTAGAGTTTCTTTATGCATATACAAGTAAATGAAAAAAATGTTTTTATTTTCTCCCTTTTTTATACGTACATGCTGCTCTGTAGCTTACCTTTTCACCTAACAATATATCTCAGAGGTCTTTATCAGTACAAAGAACATCCTCGGTGTTCGTATAGTTGCCCTTTGTGATAGAACATGATAGTGTCATGATTTTTAAAAAGTCTCCTATTGATAGGCCTTTACGTTGTTTCCAAACTTTTGCTATTCCAAATGATGTTTCAGTAAAAAGCCTTGTACATACATTATGTTGTATATGCACAAGTGTTCCTATAGGATACAGCCCTAGAAGTGTAATTGCTAGGTCAAAGGGTACATGAAGTTGTAATTTTTATTAATTTGGCCAATTACCCTCTGTAAGCATTGTACTAACGTATACTGTCAAGAGTGACTTTTCCCCACAGTTTTGCCAACAGAATTTGTTATTAAATTTTTGGAATTTTGTCAATCTGATAGGTGATGTGTATCTCAGTATGGTTTTTAAATCTTCTTTATTGAATTAAATTTTCATACAGTAAAATGGACTCATTTTAATTGTATACCTCAAAGAGTTTTGACAAATGTATATACCTGAGGAACCAACACCCCCAATTAGATATAGAACATTTTCATTGCTCCAAAAGCTTCATTCATGCCTCTTTTTTTTTTTTAATTATTTATTTATTTATTTATTTATGGCTGTGTTGGGTCTTCGTTTCTGTGCGAGGGCTTTCTCTAGTTGCGGCAAGTGGGGGCCACTCTTCATTGCGGTGCGCGGGCCTCTCACTATCGCGGCCTCTCTTGTTGCGGAGCACAGGCTCCAGATGTGCAGGCTCAGTAGCTGTGGCTCACGGGCCTAGTTGCTCTGCAGCATGTGGGATCTTCCCATACCAGGGCTCGAACCCGTGTCCCCTGCATTGGCAGGCAGACTCGCAACCACTGCGCCACCAGGGAAGCCCCATGCCTCTTTTTAAAAAAATTTATTTTATTGAAGTATAGTTGATTTACAATGTTGTGTTAATTTCTACTGTACAGCAAAGTGATTCAGTTATACATATATATACATTCTTTTTCATATTCTTTTCCATTATGGTTTATCATAGGATACTGAATATAGTTCCTTGTGCTATACAGTAGGACCTTGTTGTTTATCCATTCTATATATAATAGTTTGCATCTGCTAGTCCCAAACTCCCAATCCATCCCTCCCCCACCCCCTCTCCCCCAGACAACCATGAGTCTGTTCTCTGTGTCTGTGAGTCTGTTTCATAGATAAGTTCACTTGTGTCATATTTTAGATTCCACATATAAGTGATATCATATGGTATTTGTCTCTCTGACTTACTTCACTTAGTATGATAATCTCTAGGTCCATCTATGTTGCTGCAGATGGCATTATCTCATTCTTTTTTATGGCTGAGTAGTATTCCATTGTACATAAGTATCACATCTTCTTTATTCATCTGTCAATGGACATTTAGGTTGTTTTCATGTCTTGGCTACTATAAGTAGTGCTGCAATGAACACTGGGGTGCATTCATGCCTCTTTTTAATCAACGCCTTTTCCATGCCTTCCCAGGAAACCACTGCTCTGAAAGCTATCACTATAAATTAGTGATAATAAATAAATGCATTAATTAGTTTTTAATTAATTAATTAATCAATTAGTTTTTCCTGTTCTAGAATTTCATAGAAATGGAATCCTACAATGTGTATTGTCTTATAACTGGCTTCTTTTGCTCAGCACAGTTCTGAGATTCATCCACAATGTTTCATGTATCAACAGTTCAGTTTATTTTCTTGCAGAGTATTAGTCCATTGAATAAATATGCCACATATTTTTGATTGTGGTTTTTTTAATATAAATTTATTTATTTTTGGCTGCATTGGGTCTTCATTGCTGTGCGCGGGCTTTCTCTAGTTGCGCGAGCTCTTTATTGCGGAGCATGGGCTCTAGGTGCCTGGGCTCAGTAGTTGTGGTGCACGGGCTTAGTTGCTCCGCAGCATGTGGGATCTTCCCAGACCAGGGATCGAACCAGTGTCCCCTGCATTGGCAGGCGGATTCTTAACCACTGTGCCACGAGAGAAGTCCAAGTTGTGTTGTTTTTCATTGAGATGTTGGTGAACATTTGAGTTGTTTACAGTTTGGGACAATTATGGATAAAGCAGCTATGAACATTCATGTACAAATAAATCTCTTTGTGTTTATATGCTTTCATTTCTTTTCAGTAAAGAAAAGGAAGTGGAATTTCTGAGTAATATAAAACATGTATGTGTAACTTGTTATGAAACTAACCAACTGCTTTCCAAAGTAGTTGTACCACTTTATATTCCCATCAGTAAAGTATAAGAGTTCTAATAGCTTCACATTTTCATCAACACTTTGTAGCCTTTTAACTTTTAGCCATTCTAGTGGGTATATGGTGGTATCTAATCATAGATTTAATTTTCATTTCCCTGATGATTAACGATGAGCCTCTTTTCATGTGCTTATTGGCCATTTGTATCTTTCGTGAAGTATCTTTTCAAATTTCTTTCTCATTTTTTATTGAGTTGTCTTCTTGAGTTATGAGTTCTTTATATATTTCTCAGTGAGGATTTAATTTGCATTCTTTTATTTTATATGAAATTGAGCATCCTTTCACATGCTTAGGAACCATTAGTATTTCTTTTTCTGTGAACTGTGTATTAATATCCTGTGTTCAATTTTCTATTGAGGTGTGAGTCTTTGTTTTACTGACTTCTAGGAGGCCTGTATACATTAGGTGGATTAACCCTTTGTCTGAGATAGGAATTGCAATTACTTCCCCTAGTTTGTGGTTTGCCTTTGATTTAGCTTATGGTGTTCTCTGCCATGCAGAAGATTTTTATGTATTTAAATTTGCCAATCTTTTTTTCTATGGCTCTTGGATTTTGAGTCATAGTTAGAAGGGCCTTTCTCATTCCAAGTTTACAATGGAAGTCTACCACGCTCTCTTCTCTCATGTCTTAGCCCAGGTGATCTAGAGAACAGAGTATGAGGCAAAGATATACAAATGCTTTATTAGGAGATGCGATCCCAGAGCAGCAAGAGAGAGGGTAAAAGGGGTTTGAGGAGGGGAGGCAGCAAGGCATGAACAAGGTAGTATGTCATCAAGCTGGCCATGCCTTCACAAGAAATATAGTAGTTTGCTTCCAAACAGGTCTTCTGCTGCCATGCTTCAGAAAAGCGCCTTGGAGGTGGAAGGGTGAGAAATTATCCACTGGCTCCTTCCTGACTCTTGTCTCTCATTGGTGTGTCCCTCGACAGATGAATGGATAAAGAAGATGTGGCACATATACACAGTGGAATATTACTCCGCCATAAAAAGAAACGAAATTGAATTATTTGTAGTGAGGTGGATGGACCTAGAGTCTGTCATACAGACTGAAGTAAGTCAGAAAGAGAAAAACAAATACCGTATGCTAACACATATATATGGAATCTAAAAAAAAAAAGAAATGGTTCTGAAGAACCTAGGGGCAGGACAGGAATAAAGACGCAGACGTAGAGAATGGACTTGAGGACACAGGGAGGGGGAAGGGTAAGCTGGGATGAAGTGAGAGAGTGGCATGGACTTATATACACTACCAAATGTAAAATAGATGGCTAGTGGGAAGCAGCCGCATAGCACAGGGAGATCAGCTCCTTGCTTTGTGACCACCTAGAGGGGTGGGATAGGGAGGGAGGGAGGGAGGCTCAAGAGGCAGGGGATATGGGGATATATGTATACATATAGCTGATTCACTTCATTATACAGCAGAAACTAACACAACAATGTAAAGCAATTATACTCCAATACAGATGTTAAAAAAAAAAGTGGTGGTATTGATTGCTCTGGACTTCCGGGTTGTGGCCTTTCTGGGCAGTCAAGTCTCACACCTCACAGCCCCAAGCTCCATCTAAATCTGGAAGTGGCGGGAGGAATCAGAGGCTCTGTGGGTTTGACTGAGTTGGCCGTGTTCTCAGTGCTGTGTTTCCTGCTGTGGTGTCACTGTGGAGGCTATCCCAGAGCCAGACCCCTACTGAAAGCAGATAGGGTAGTGGGTCCCCAGAGAAAGAGAACCAGGCATGGCTTTCTTGGCATAAGAGAAGCCATTTTTTGGCTTAAGTCATTTTGTGATCTAAGCCTGGCCACCATGCTTGCCCTTGAACAGGTCTCAGTAATTAATGGTCTAAGGGAAGTGAGGGAATACATAAACAAAGGAAAAGTAGTCAAGAAACAATAGTTCAGGGAAAAAACCAGAGTTCTACATCCTCCTCAAGTGATTTACATAACAATCTGATACATATCTTTGAGTTCTGCAGGAACTAAGACCCCCCCCACCCAGGTGGAGAATGGAATGACCTTTTCTGATCCTCGTGACTTCAATCAACTAAAGCTTGGACTCTAGCAACCTGTACCCCAATTCTATGCTGCATTCTCCTCTGCTCAAGCCCCTTTGTGAATTTGCATGTTCCCTTAGCTTAAAGCTTCCCCAGTTTTGCCATTGGGGAGACACTGCTTTGGGAAGGGTCCCTGGTGCTCCCCTTACTTGCTGCGAGTAGTAAGTCCTTCCATCTTCCCATCTTGGTTGTGTCTTTTGGCTTAACAGCCACCAAGAGGTGAACTCAGTCTTTTGGGTAACATCCTGGAGACTGCGATAGTGATGGTGGCAGGGAACAAGGCTATGGCATCAGTGGCCAGTGTTCTCCACAGAGCCAGTAGCCCAAACCTGGGGGGTGAATGAACTGGGCTCAGTGTAATTTTATGGTTCCTTCTCTTCTTTTATTTAAACATTTAATCTATTTGGAATTTGTCCTGGTCTTACGCTGTGTGGCATGACTCCTATTTAATTATTTTTTCCACATGACTACCTAGTTTTCCCTACTCCATTTATTGAATAGTTCATCTTCTCTCCCATCGACTGAGGGCCTTTTTGTTATATACAAAATTTCTATATTTGGGGGCCCGTTAAAAATGTTCACTTCTGTTCCATTGGTCTGTCTGAGTTGTTTTAATTATTGAAGTTTTACCATATGTTTTAATATCTGGGAGGCCTCATCACCCGTCACTGCTTTTTTTCCTCAGCATTCTCCTAGATATTCCTGTTCCTTTTTTCATATAAACTTTATAATTAGCTTGTCTGGTTAAAAAAAAAATAGTATTTTTTGGTATTTTTAATGGATTGCCTCAAATTTGTAAATTAAATTTTGGAGAACTGATATTTTTTATTGAGTCTTCTTATCCAAAAAAATGGCATAATATTCCATTGGTAATGAAACAGGAGGGAAAGGGGCAGGGCACAACCTTGAAAAGAATGACATAGCTGTTGAAGATACAACATAAACTGATTAGAGCCAACTAGGTCCAAGATGGCGGAAGAATAGACTTCCACTAGACCTTGAGCCTCATTATATGCTCATTGTAATATCAGTATATCAGCATGCTAAGTGACACACCCACAGGCACGATGACAGTTCCGAGGCTGACCATTAAATGCAAAAAAGTGGGTGGTGGCCCAATTCCTGGAAATCTCCACCCCTTCCCCAAAATAGTTGGAATAATCCTCCCACTCGTTAGCCTATGAAATTACCCAGCCCATAAAAACATAACCACCCCACATTTCAGGGCCTCTTGCCTTCTGAGATGGCCCACCCTCTGTCTGTGGAGTGTGATTCTCCCAGGGCCATTCTCGCCTTTTGAGATGGACCGCATTCTGTCTACGGAATGTGTATCTCTCTAAATAAATCCATTTCTTACCTATCACTTTGTCTCTCACTGAATTCTTTCTGTGATGAGCTTCGTTAAGTCCTGAGACCAGGTGTGTGCTCTCAATTAAAAGACAGTGGGTTCAAGTCCCAATCTGAGTTGTGCCATTTCAGTTTCAGCCTTCCTTTGTGTCCTTCCATTTGTTTTAAGGTCTTGCCCAACTCTTGTTCCATTCATTTCTAGTTGTTAGCAGGTAGTAGGATTTTTTCCTACATTTTTTTGCCTGAATTTGAAAAAAAAAAGTTGAACATGCAAACTTTTTAATTAAAAGAAGAAATCATTCATCTGTAAAAAGAAAAGGAAAGGAGGGAAAAAAAGAATACATTTTTAAAAACAAAAACCAAAAATCAAAGCTGGAGTCTCAGGCAGGCTAAGTTCTGGTGACTAAAAATGCTGATGAGGTCCCCCCTCCCTCCCTGCACAGTGGGCTTGGCCCCAGGGCTATGGGTGAGTGCTCAGCCTGGAAGGGAAGGGTGGGGAGAGGGTTGCAGCTTCCTCCCACTCAGCTACTTTGGAGTCTATACTTGCCTGAGGTTATTCCCAGGGCAGAGAATCCACTTCAGCCGAACTCCTAATCTAAACAGCCTCTCCTCCCTGGAGAATAAACACACTTGCATTCTCTCTCACTTGTTGAGGACCTCCTCCTTGCTCAGCCAGACTCCTCTCCCTTGATGGTGGGAAGGCTCAGGCAGGAGCTCACATCAGACTTTGCCCTGGAATCCATTTTTACTATCTGTGCATCAGAGCGTGAACCAATAACTTTGCCTGCTCTGTACCAATCACAAAGAAGCTGTTTTTGCCAGCCAGCATGTTAGGGTGGTGATCTGCGGGGAGATGGCAGGAAGCAGGGAGAAGAAAGCTTGGGAGGTAGCCTGTCCTGGGGTTAGTCCTGCCTTCTGGGACCACACAGCAAGTCAGCGCTCACTCTACAAGACCACTGTTCCCGTGTCCTCTCTCAGTGTCTTCTCTTCTCCAGGCCAAACGTCATGGTAGAATCAGGGGAAGCTCTCTGACTGCATGTCATGTAAAGTCTCTCACTTAATGTCTTTATGAAACGTAAGTTTCTTCCCATAATTGGCTTACATACATTGTCGAGTCAGCTTTGTTTTACCTTGTACGTTCTTTTTTTTTTTGGCTGTGCCGCGAGGCTTGTGGGATCTTAGCACCCCGACCAGCCATCGAACCCATGCCCCCTGCAGTGGAAGCACAGAATCTTAACCACTGGACCGCCAGGGAAGTCTTACCTTGTCTGTTCTTCATTACAATATTTTGATTTATGTTTATTTATAAAAATATTTATATATTAAATTTTATTTAAAGGTAGTTTGGTGAATATTCATATCTAATGATTTTGTTGCAGGAAGGAAGACCTCTTCCAGGGCCCGAGAGTGGGCTCTTGTGGAACACTCAGAAATGAATTGTCCGAGGAGACACATGTGCTGACAAAGCAAAGGACTTTATTGGGAAGGGGCGCCGGGGCAGAGATCAGCAGGGTAAGGGACCGCAGGGGAACTGCTCTGCCACGTGGCTCTCAGTCTCGGGTTTTATGGTGACGAGGTTAGTTTCTGGGTTGTCTCTGGCCAGTCATCTTGCTTGGTCCATATTTGGTCTGACTCAGGGTCTTTCCTGGTGGCACACGCATCTCTCAGCCAAGATGGATTCCAGCAAGAAGGATTCTGAGGGACTTCTTTGGTGGCACAGTGGTTAAGAATCAGCCTGCCAATGCAGGGGACACGGGTTCGAGCCCTGGTCTGGGAAGATCCCACGTGCTGCGGAGCAACTAAGCCCGTGCGCCACAACTACTGAGCCTGCGCTGTAGAGCCCGTGAGCCACAACTACTGAGCCCACATGCCACAACTAATGAAGCCCGCGCGCCTAGAGCCCGTGCTCGGCAACAAGAGAAGCCACCAGCCCCTGCTCACCGCAACTAGAGAAAGCCTGTGTGCAACGAAGACCCACGCAGCCAAAAATAAAAAGATAAATAAATAAATACATCTGGAAAAAAAAGGATTCTGAGAGGTTGGTAGGACATATTATGGGCTGGCGTCTTCTGCCTCCTTTTGGACCCTCCCGAATTCTCCCGATTCCTTCACCATGTTCCTTAGAGGGACCTCCCGTTGTGAGGCAAGTCAGGCAAGCGGTTATCATCATTCCTGGCCAAGATGGGTGGTTTTGGTCAAAGGTTCCCTAACAACTTTGTGCTTTAAAGAAAGGTTGAAGCAGTCTTATCTGGGAAGGGTGAGGCAGGAATCGGGAGATGGAGAGGTGAGGCTCTGGGGGCCTTGGGGCTGTCTTTGGACAGCTCTTTAGAATAATGTAACTCTTGCTTCCTCACTCCCCTGTGCTCATCCCATCTCCCAGTGAGCAGCAGAATCCCAGCCCAGGCCTGGAGAAGACCTACCCACCCCGCAGGCTCCCTGAACCTTTCATTTTATAAACTGTTTCTATGTAAAACTCTCAAACCCTCCTCTGCCCCAGTCATATTACCTCACCTTTTCCTCCATTCTCTTTCTCTTGGGTTTGGACAGGCTTTAAGAGTAGGAGTAAATAAAGCATGTGAGTTAACTAATTAGGGATCTGGTGGGGGCGGGGGCAGGGGCAGGGTCATTGATCCACCTACACTGGTTCAGAGTCTAATCAAATAACTGTTAAAGGAAAAGAGTTTACTGTGCTCTGCCCCAGGATACCAAACAAACATGCCTGTCTTTCCAAATAATCCTCAAATGAGGGAATGTTTCAGCTAGGTTGCCTATGGCCACAGGTAATAAAAGACATAGCTCAACTCACTTAAACAATAAGGACAGCTATTGTCTTGCATACTCAAGTCCTAGTGTGGGGTCAACGTCAGGGTGGACACCTTCCAGAGCCTCTGGCTCTGTTTCTCTGCAAGCCTCTCACTCAGCCCTCCTCTGGGTGCTGGATTCATCTTCAGGCTGGTGCAACATGGCAGCCCAAATTCAGCCTCGTGGTCAAATAGGAGAATTTTCACAGGAGGAACGTGAGGCTAACTTCCCAGAAGCCGTCACCTCGTTGGCTTAAATTAGGTCACATGCCCTTGCTGGACCCACTCACTTCAAGGGAGATGCGAGTACCCGGAGACTAATCAGACCAGCTCCTAAAGCTGGTGATAGTTTAACTTCCCCTGAAGCTCGTGGGCTGCATGGGATGAACATGATACTGGAACTCAGAACTCAGAACTTGGAGTTCTTTTAGGAGGCAGGGGTGGGCAACCAGAGATGGTTCTAGATCCTTCCCATTCTTGGTTACCTTCTTCTGAGTCTTTTGTTGAAATTGACCTTGAATGATGAGAACAACTTGAATACACAGAGAGGAAGGGGGAGAAGGGAACTGTTATGTGAACATGGAAGGACTTCTTAGGAAGTCGGTGGCTCTGTCCGTTGGAGGGGGTGGGCTGATCTGTGGAAATGACCCTCTGACAACTGGACAAGCATGAGTCATCTGGTTATTCCACCCTGAGAAACATAAACAACGTGACTATCCAAGACCATTAGTCTCATTTCATATTTACCCAATGGCCTCCTTAATTCAATTTCTCAAGTAGATTTTCTTACCAAGAAGACAATGTTCAGAGTGGACAGTGTAGGTTCTCCAATCTTGTCAATTAAAGGTTAAATGTCATGTCTCTCATTCTAAATTAATAAATAGTCATTCTGGTTCCTCAAGTCATTTCTTTGGAACTTCAGTTAAATCAGTTTGCTAAGGCCTGATCACCCCTGGTGAATTGAGGACATTTGAGCCTCCTGAACTGAATAACCAGACCATATATTAAAATACCTAGATAAGTGTAGGTGTGGAATATTATCATGATCGTGATTGTGACTGCTGGTATTAGGTTCTGGGTGATCATAAAAGAGAGACAACAAGATGAGCGGACCCATCCTAATAATAATTTCCTGTTTTTAATCTGACTACACAGACCTGGTTGGCCAAGATGGCAAATGATAAGTTTATAGGTAATAAGACTGTCCAGGAGACATTTGGACATTTTCTGTACACGTTTCAAAAGAGCAGGATGGGAGCTTCAGTAACCTAGAGTCCATGGAACTCTGTCCTGTGTCCTCGCCCCATAGGGATTAGCTTAGCTGCCTTGGAGGGCAACCATGGTTGTAGAAAAAGTTTAGCTATTGTATACATCCTTAATTAGTAAGTCAGTGAACACTTATAAATGTTATGTGGACACCATGAGGAGGTATGAAAATAATAGCATGAATATACAACCATTACATTATCAGAAATACTGGGTTTGACAGAAAAAACAAACTTTCTTGAAAATAGAAATTCGATTTGCTGATATAACAGGGTTGCTGTCACTTTAGGCACAAGTAGACCCAGTTGCTCAAACAAAGTTCTCGGGGACCGTCTCTCTTTCCATCTGGCCTAGCTTACCCCTGCTGGTGCTACGTCATTGCAGGCACCATGACTGCTGGTTGCCCTGGACTCATGTCCTCCTGGCTTGGCGACTCCAGATGAAGGAGAGTCTCTCCCAGTGTTCATAAATTCATCTCAGGGAAGCCTATGTTTGGCTCTAATTAGGTCACATGTCCCTTTCCAAACCAATTGTTATGGCAGGAGGATAACGTACAGTGACTGGCCCATTCTGGGTCAGCTCTACCCGTCCATATGGGCTTCTGGTAGGGGACATGTTTTGCCATTATCATCCAAAATCCTTTTGCATCCCTGTGCAGTTGTTTGCAGGGGATATCATGCTAGGGATGTAGGAAGCCTGACAGTGTAGGAGCCTGCATTCCAGATGTTTACAAGCTCTGTCTTTGGCTGGGGGGAGGGGAGAACTGATTAGCATCTGGTTTCATTTCCCACTCATTGAGGAACTTGCTGGGAAGGGTAGTTTGAGAAGAACGAATGGGACTGCCCTTAGAATTTTGGTTCTGTGCTAAGGGAGACTAAAGCCCATTTGTGTAGAGTGTATGAATTATGACTCAGTACCAGCTCATGAGGGCTGCCAGCATCCTAATATGCAGGCCATCTTATCTTATCTACATTAATATATTTGGTTGCCTAATTTGCAGGTACATAAAACCTACAACCAGTTTGGGGTGGGGGATGACCCGCCGTCCCAGACCCCCACCTAGAAGTTAAGGTACTTGTGGCCTTTTACCCCAACTCCAAAGAAAGGTGTGTGTTTTACATCAAAAGAGTTAGTTTAGATAATTTTATACTGGGTAATCTTTGTTGAGTTGAATAATCCTGTAACAAATATAAGTAATTTGAAAAGCTGCCTCTGGTTTGTTTCCACTAATTACATCAAAGCTGGTGACTGTAACGGGGTTCCTGTAGGTTGGCCTACACCAGGCTCACCCCGTTTTGCCTCAGGTTGGGGCCCACATTACAACCACTTGGCCCCTTGAGGGAGTGAAGAGGAGGAGAAAGGTCCCCTCAGCAGGGCTGGAGTTCATCCCCAGCACTGCTGGTGCCCACGCTCCCCTCCCAGGAGGCCCAGCCACACAAAGGCCAGGGTTGTCTCTCTGGTTCTCCTGGAGGCTGAGGGCAAAGCCCCTCCCACACCCGCTTCCACGCAACTGGCTGAGGTCAGTCTGTAATTCCAACAGTTTTTTATTACTCTGCAGAAGTTGCTCAGAAGAGTGGGAGGCATTTAGAACACCTTCCCCATTTGGCTTCAAGACAGTCCTTAGAGGAGGGTGGAAGGGCTGTCATTTCAGATCTGAGACCCTGAGGGTGGGGACAGAGCCACCGTCTCACAGTCAGGTCTGGGCTGTGGCTGCATTGGATCCCTGAGCCATCCCAGGCTCATTACTGCCAAACCACCAGGGCGGGAGAAGTCCCACCTGCAGCAGACAGCCTTTTGCAGAAGGATCTTAGCTGAGAGAAGTTTTTGAAAAGTAGAAAATAGCCTCTGGGCCTTGGCCTTGGCTGCGCCCACCGCTCAGCCTAGGGGCCCAGGCGGGGAGTTTCCTTGAGATCATTAGGAGCACTTCTGGCACTGGACCCCATTAGCTCGTCCTAAAGAGGGCGAATAGCAGGTGGTGAATTGCAGAGGGACAGAGACATGTACATTTCAGCTCCGAGAATCCCTTTTTCTGTTTTCAGTAGTGTTAGGACTTCCAGAAGAGGGCAGCACACTTTAGGGCTTATTGGATCAGCTATTTTTGCTTCTCCCTTGCTAGCTTTTAGGCCTGCAGAGCATTTACCTTAATAATAGTCATAATAATCCTAATACCAGCAGTTTGCCTGTGCGAGAGGCCTTTGCTTTTCGAGCAGGCTCACATCCATCATCTTGTTTGAACAAGCCTGGTAATCCTCTCTGAAGTGTCTCCAGGGCATCTGGAGCCAGCACTTCTGAGGCCCTTTGAGGCCCAGGAACCTGGGGGTGAGGTGGGGAGCGGGTATGTAATTTGATGAGGGTAGACTCTTCCCTGGAACTCTCAACCCCAGCCCCCAGTGCAGGGCCTCCTGGCTGACTGATGGCAGCTTAACAGGCCAAGATGTATCTTTCTTCTTAGGCCCTGCAGTCCTTCAGAGCAAGGGTTGTGTGGTTTCTGCTTCGCATTCTGTTAGATGACGTATCTGCTCTGGGGGCTGGGTGCTATCAGCATGCAAGGCTGGCTGTGCAGTGCCTTCTGGGACAGTGTCGGCAAGGACTCCGGGCTGGTGGGGAAGAGAAGGCGAGGGGTCAGGGCTGCCCACCCACCTGCCTACCGTCACTCTGCACTGCAGACTGGGCAACACTGGAGATGGGTGGGCAGAGAAGCACCAGACTGGAATACTCTTTTTTGGGGGCTGTGCCACGTGGCTTGTAGGATCTCAGTTCCCCAACCAGAGATTGAACCCAAGGCCAGGGAAGTGAAAGCCCGGAATTCTAACCACTAGGCCGCCAGGGAGCTCGCAAATTGGAATACTGTTGAGCCAGGCCTGGGCCAGGTCCTGACTCTGGGGCCGCCAGGCTCTTAAAGATAAGTCAAATAAGTTCAATTAGAAGGGGTAGAGGAAATTGGTGGAGAAATTCTTTAAGTGCATTTTTAAAAAGCAGGTGAGTGTAGGTGGTTAGGCAGGCGAGTGAGCAGGAAACAGTGACAGGTTCAAATAAGGTGGCACTCCCCCCAGTGACAGTTGGAATTCATGCTTAGGAATCACAAAAAGAGGCTGTCAGGCACGTGGGGACAAAGGCATGCCTTTCCTGGGAGGAGAAGGGCAAGATTCGATGGTGGGTGGGGAAGAAATACAAGTGATTCTCAAAGCCTGTGCAGAGATACCCCCGTTGTATGCATCCGGTGCAAATGAACTTGAGACCTTGTTTCCCACCTGTCCTGGACCCTGGGGAAAGTCCTAGAGGTGATCGGGAGCTTCTTTGGAGCAGAGCCTGGCTGGGAGGGGGAGTAACTTTTAAGGACTGGGGTGGGTAACCCTGTGTCTGTCCAGGGGGCAGTGGCAGCTCATGCAACCTGTCAGTGTAAACTGAGCAGTCAGCTGGGCTGAGAAGTTTTCCCACAGAATTTCTCTGCTGGGTCAGCCAGGGCCCCATCCAGGTTCTGTTCTGGTTTCCCATTTGACAGAACAGCCCCCGCAGGTGGAGAGGCAGATGACCATAGGCTTGGTTTACTAACAGTTACACCCCTGTATCTACAGCTCTGGTGCCCCCCTCATCAGGCGCAGCTGAATGGCGCCAGGAGCGCTCACTTAGGAGTCCAGCTAGGTGGGCTGAAGCCTCAACCCCACCACTCCAGAGGCTGGTCCCTCCTCTCTGAGCCTTGGCGGTTCAGGTAGAGCTAGAGAACAGTGAGTCATCCCTCCCTCTCTCTGCAGCACCTTTAAGGGAGACGGACTAAAAATGTCTCCCTGCCCAACTCCCTTTCCCAGCATTAGAGCTTTGGGAAAGGCGTAAAATACCTGAAGTTTCTTGGACAAGCTGTTATTACATTTCCTTCGTCAAGTTCAGGTCTGTAAAGCATGTGAAATTAAAGACAGCAGTAACAACGTGCACTGTGAGAGGTTTTTTGCTTTCAGGGCACTGCTATCCCTATTACCTCATTTGAAACAGTCACATGATTCCACAGGTATTTATGGGGGAGGGAGTAGGCAGCTCTGGAGCTTTACTTGGTCCCAGGCAATTGTGCTGGTGCTTCACCTGTGTTCTCGTTGCATCTTTGCAGCCTCACACCTGGTCACCTGGACACCTGGACACTTGGCATCAGGCGCCCAATTTGTCAGATGAAGAAAATGAGATTCAGGGAGATTAAATGCACTTGCTTGCTTCACCTCTGGTCCTTTTTTCTGCTGCTTTTGTTGCAAAGAGGCAGATAGAAATGAATCAATGCTAAATTAAGGCCATCTGCCCATGGCAACCCTATAGACTCCTTGACCCCTGCGGTTCTGACCTGAAGCTGTGGCACGTGTGAAGAATCACAACAACAGGCTGTAAATAATTTAAGAGGATTGCACCCTGTACTCAAATCTCTTGAAGGGCATTGAGGAGGAGCCAATTTGTAATTCCCAGCTGTACCTCTAGTGACTCCTTTCTTGGCTCCCTAATTCCATCCCAGATTCTCCTGGGCTCCACGTTCAACACCCCCTCCCAGCCCTCTACTCTCACCCAGCCCAGATGGCTTTTTCTCCCCTCTTCTCTTCTCTGTTTTGTATTCTTCTTATCACTTAGACTTTTAAATTTTATACTCGCTGAAAGAGGTCTTTCAGATTTAGATTTATGGCCTGTGTAACTGTGCATACATAAAAAGGAAAATATAAATGAAAAAAATGTATTAAGGTATGTTCCAGGCATTGGGGCTCCCCTGGTGGTCCAGTGGTTAAGACTCTGTGCTTCCACTGCAAGGGGCATGGGTTCGATCCCTGGTTGGAGGACTGAGATCCCCATGCTGCACGGCACAGCTAAAAAATTAAAATTTGAAAAAAAAAAGATATGTTCCAGGCAATGACAACTATGTCATCATTGCCATCTGCTGACAGCAATTGTAAGACATTCTCATGTCAGAGTTAAACCCCTGTGACCCACCACATTGCTGAAGAAACAGAATCATTCCCAACACTATTGGAGGCCTCTGTGTCCACCTCCGTGACCACGTCTCTGTCCTTTCCACCCCAGAGGCAGCCATTCTCCTGGATTTTGTGTTTATCATCCTCTTGTTTTCCTTACAGTTTTACCAAATATGTAACCTACACAATACATTGTTTGGTCTTGTTTTTGATCTACTTCATAAATGGAATCATATCATATATATTCTTCTGTGACTTGCTTTTTCATTTTATTTTATTTATTTTTGAAATATTTGTTTATTTTGGCTGTGCGGGGTCTTAGTTGCGGCACGCGGGATCTTCCTTGTGGCATGCAGGATCTTTAGTTGTGGCATGCGGAGGTCTTTTAGTTGCGGCATGTTGACTTCTTAGTTGCGGCATGCAGACTCTTAGTTGCAGCATGCATGTGGGATCTAGTTCCCTGACCAGGGATTGAACCCAGGCCCCCTGCATTGGGAGCGCGGAGTCTTACCCACTGGACCACCAGGGAAGTCCCTTCATTTTATTTTAAGGCAGCCATATTGAGATATAATTCACATACCATACACACAATTCACCCATTTAAAGTATACATTTTAATGGTTTTAGTATATTCACAGATATATGCATCCATCACCACAGTCAATTTTAGAGCATTTTCATCACCTCAAAAATAAACTCTAGTTATCACTCTCCTTTCTCCCCAGCCCCAGCCCCAGCCTCAGTTCTAAGCAACCACTAATCTACTTCCTGTCTCTAGGACAGAAAAAATAGGACTTGCCTATTCTGGCCTTTCGTAATATGTGGTCTTTTGTGACTGGCTTCTTTCACTTAGTGTGATGTTTTCAAGATTCATCCATATCACAGCATGTATCAGTACTTCATTCCTTTTTATCACGAAATAATATTTCATGGCATGGATATGCCACATTTTGTTTATCTATTTGTCTGTTGATGGAGACTTGCTTTTTTTTTTTTAAATAAATTTATTTATTTTTACTTTTGGCTGTGTTGGGTCTTCATTGCTGCACACAGGCTTTCTCTAGTTGTGGTGAGCGGAGGTTTCTCTTCGTTGCAGTGCGTGGGCTTCTCATTGCGGTGGCTTCTCTTGTTGCGGAGCACGGGCTCTAGGTGCGTGGGCTCAGTAGTTGTGGCGCACGGGCTTGGTTGCTCCGTGGCATGTGGGATCTTCCTGGACCAGGGCTCGAACCCGTGTCCCCTGCATTGGCAGGCGGATTCTTAACCACTGTGCCACCAGGGAAGGCTGACTTGCTCTTTTATTTTATTATTTATTTATTTTATAAGTTTATTTATTTATTTTTGGCTGTGTTGGGTCTTCGTTGCTGCACGTGAACTTTCTCTAGTTGAGGCGAGCGGGGGCTACTCTTCGTTGCGGTGCGCGGGCTTCTCGTCGCGGTGGCTTCTCTTTGTTGTGGAGCACAGGCTCTAGGCACGCAGGCTTCAGTAGTTGTGGCTCACGGGCTCTAGAGCACAGGCTCGGTAGTTGTGGCACACGGGCTTAGTTGTTCCATGGCATGTGGAATCTTCCCGGACCAGGGATCGAACCCGTGTCCCCTGCATTGGCAGGCGGACTCTTAACCACTGTGCCACCAGGGAAGTCCCTGACTTGCTTTTTTAAATTGAACATTATGTGAGATTTATCCACACAAATGTGTAAAGATGTTATTAATTTCCATTGTAGTTCATATAGTCTGTGCATAAGATGAACATTGAAGCTGTTTCTAGTGTTTTGCTATTATAGATTATTTTGCTATAAAGATTCTTGTGGTTTCTCCTGGAACACATATGTGAAGGTTTCTCTTGGGTATAAACCTCGGAGTGGAACTACTGGCTGATAGAACCTTCTATGATGATGGAAATGTTCAATTCTGTGTTCCGCACTGTCCAGCTCAGTGACTAGTAGCCACATGTGGCTCTTGAACACTTGAAATGTGGCTCATGTAGCTGAGGGGTTGAATTTTAAACTTTTTAAACTCATTTAAATTTAAATAGCCATTTATGGCTCGTGACTGCTGTATTGGAGGAGCAGCTGTCTAGATAGACTTTCTTATTCTATTGCCAGCAAAGGCTGCTGGTCCTTCCTTCCTACCCTGAATATACTGAGGGAATGAACATGAGTTTTGTTCTTGCTAATCTGTGGACTGGACTGAATATCTAGGTTCAGGGACGTTCAAGGGGAAGGAAAGGAAGAGGAGGAAGAGGAGGAAGAGGAGGGGTAGTGATGGTAGTCCCTAACCTTCAGACTGTGACTTCAGCCCTAGCCCTGGGGAGCCAAAGCCAGAGAGGAGTTGAGGCCGGGGACACTCACGTGGTTCTGCCGAGCGGGGGTGTGAGGTGGGCTCCGCTTCACTGCACATTGGGGTCTCAGACACGGCTGACATCACAGAATCCACTCCAAGGTCACAATAGGCTGTGGAGCATGGGATTTCAAACAGAAGACAGCACCCCACTCTGAGATTGCAGGCTTCTCTTGTTATTTAGTTAAGCTGGGATGAAAGAGCTGGAAAGTGTTCTTTAGGGACAAATGCTTGAGACCTGATCCCCTTTGCAGCTTCCTGTTCTGGCATCAGAGATCACTGTGTCCTTGGTCTCAGATGTCACAGTACCGAGATCTCCAGCCCTCGTCACCGTGTCTCCCTGATTGTATCTGGGTTGCTCTTTCCACCACCTTAGACATGATGTCACCTCTGTATCACGTGCTGGGGACACTGTTTGGCTTTGAAGTTCCTAAGAAAGAGCCAACCCTGATGGATCTCTCATTTTTAAAAATTTTTATTGGAGTCTAGTTGATTTACAATGTTGTGTTAGTTTCTTCTGTACAGCAAAGTGAATCAGTTATACATATACGTATATCCACTCTTCTTTAGATTCTTTTCCCATACAGATCATTACAGAGTATTGAGCAGACTTCCCTGTTGGTGGGAGTGTAAATTGGTGCAGCCACTATGGAGAACAGTAAGGAAATTCCTTAAAAAACTAAAAATAGAGCTACCATATGGTCCAGCAATCCCACTCCTGGGCATATATCCTGAGAAAACCATAATTCGAAAGGGTACGTGCACCCCAATGTTCATTCCAGCACTATTTACAACAGCCAGGACATGCAAGCAACCTGATGGATCTCTTTCTTGCAGAACTTGAGCTAACTGTAGCCAGTCTCCTTGTGATTGTGTAACGTCCCAGATGCCTCTGTGGAGGGACCACGGTGGCCGCTTTTTTGAGGGGGTGGCTGTGTTCTCTGTCTCCTGGGCTGCTCCAGCCTTTTTTCTTTTTGTTACCTTGAGTGGGTCCACCCCACTGGCTAAGGGCTGGAGGGAAGATGATTTGGGGGTTGACTTGTCCCTCTCCTACTCCCTCTTTCATCTATCTATCTATTTATTTATATTGAAGTATAGTTGATTTACAATGTTGTGTTAGTTTCAGGTGTACAGAAAAGTGACTCAGTTACATATATATTTTTTCCTTTTTCATATTCTTTTCTATTATGGTTTATTACAGGATACTGAATATAGTTCCCTGTGCTGAACTCCCCAACTCCCTTTCACATCACCTGCCCTGTCCTGGGGGTGGCAGATACTCCTCCTCCTGGGGGTTCTGTCCTTCCCGCTTCTTTCCCTTCTTTCCTTCCAAGCCTGTGGCTGTCAGGAGTGGCCTGTGGTCGCCATCCAGACACGGTTATCCACACGTCACATCAACTCTTTTGCTGATCTGGATAGAGTGGCCCTCAAACACAGGTGTCCTTGATAACCTCCCTCTGACATTGTGGTCGCTGTGTCTTCCTGGAAGTACTGGTCACGCCCACTGCACGACCACTTTCATCCTCTGTGGCCCTCGGAGACCTGCTGTGATACACATGCCTTATCCCTCAGCCCCCAACAGCTGCTGTCCAGGGCAGGGCATGGATCCCCCCACAAGGCCTCCACTGCAGGGAACAGGCCAACCCTTGGAGGGCAAATGGGTATTTTTCCTTCTCTTTCTGCAGGTTGACTTGATCTCTCTCTTCCCATCGACCCCATCTCCCAGAGCCTCTCTGGGCTGTCTTTCTGGCCCCTTCTCAGATTTCTTCTGCAGCACAGAAAGCCTAGGAGTCAGTCTTGAGTCAGACCCTTCATAGAGGATGAGGATTTCAATTAGCAACCCCAAGGCTCTCTCTGGGGCTTGGGGAGGGGGCTCTGTGAAGACTCCCATCAATTTCAGTGGAAATTTATTCAAACCCAGGTGACTTTGACCTAAAACTTAAGGTCTCCTCATTGCCCTCACTGCCCCTGTACTTATGGAGCCCTGCGGTATGCTCAGTGACAGGCTGAGAGGGAAGAAAGGGAGAGGGAGCTTGAGGGAAAAAAAGATCGTTTCTGATCTTGAGAACTTTCCATGTAGCTGGGGACCCTAGACTAACACACAATAAAAGAGTATGAATAAGAATAACCTCCTCTGTTTGTTTAGCGCTTTGTCGTTTGCTGAGTGTATTCACATGATTCAGCTTGTCTCAGCCATTCCCCAGGACGTGCCCCTAACGGCCCAAGCGCAGGACGGCAGAGGGTGGTGATTTGTTCTCAGGGGTCTGTGGTGTAGCCCCGTGTGGCTTGTGTGCAGCTTTAAAATCTGAAGTCTGGTGTCCTCTTAAATCATCATGAGGATTTCTCATTCTACTCCATACTAAGTCTGTGTTGACACAAATATAAAAACAACATGCTAAATGATTGTCCTCGGAGTAAAACAGAGGCACCTGTTGATCCTGCAGTCAGAGAGACAGGGACGCCTCCAACTAACCTCAGCCCAGCGGGGAGGATGCTTACTACTGTTGAGATGCCCGGGAGATAGTGCAGGTGATCCGTAGGGGCTCCCTGGGTGAAATACGATCCCTCTCCTGTGAGCAGTGAGGAGAGGCCAGCCTAGTTCCCTGGCTCCGGAGTGGTAGGGCTGCCACTTCATTCCAGCTCTTTGGACGCTCCTGATCCAAGGCTTGTGCAACCGGCCTGACCAGCAGGGAGCCAGGGGTTCAAAACAGGAGCACTCTTCCTCTTTCTGCCCAGCCGTGGGAGTACAGCAGGGAGGTTTTTTTTGCCGAGAGATGGGCTGTAAGTGGCTTTTTCTTCCATGGTTAGAGCAAGTTGCAAAGACAAAGAACAAGCCCTCAGTAATTTAGTTTTGATCATCTTGGGAGTTGCCAGTGGACTTTTGGAGGCCTGAGTGACAGCTGCAGAAGGGCACCCTGCCCCACTTCCCTCCCACCAGCTCTGGTCTCCTGATTTTATCCATTTTAATTAACCCCCAGCCTCCGAAACACCTTGGGAGAGCCTTCCGTGGAGCCTGCAGGCCCTGATGCCCCAGCTACACTGGCTTGGACCCATGACTTCTTCGGGTATGCTCTCAAGCCAAGGATCTGCAGAGGCCCTCTTACCATCCTCTGCTTAGCCCACTCACCTAACTCATCTTCACTCCCCATGCCCTCCATAAAACATTTTCGACCAGGGATCGAACCTGCACCCCCTGCAGTGGTCTTAACCACTGGCCCACCAGGGAAGTCTCATGCCCTCTGTAAAGTGTAACCACCCAGAACCCACCAGAACCCTGCACATTTTTGCCTCCATACTTGACATGTTTTTTGTGTTTTTAAAAAATATTTATTTATTTATTTGGCTGCATCAGGTCTTAGTTGCACATGCAGGATCTTCGTTGCGGCACGCAGGATCTTTCGTTGTGGTGCGCGGGCTTCTCTCCAGTTGTGGCATGTGGGCTCAATAGTTTTGATGCGTGGGCTCTAGAGCATGCGGGCTTAGTTGCCCTGCGGCATGTGGGATCTTAGTTCTCTGAGCAGGGATCAAACCCTTGTCCCCTGCATTGGAAGGAGGATTCTTAACCACTGGACCACCAGGGAAGTCCCGACCTGTATTTTTTACCCAGAATCAGTTGTTCCCAAACCTGATTGTGATTTGTTATTGCACTTAATGTAATTTAATTAATATCATGTAAACTGGTAAAATCTGAGTGCAAAAGGCTTTTTTGGAAAATTAACCTAAATGCTTTGGAAGGATTTAATAAAGGCAAATCATACCAAAAACATTTTAGATGTAGATGAGAGAAAAAGATAGGGGGAAAGATATTGAAGAGCCAGGATTCTGAACTCAGATTGCCTCACAAGCATCTTTACTACTTCCGTTCACTTTAAAGAAATGGAGACTGGAAATCCTCAGGGATAAATCA
Organism: Eubalaena glacialis; assembly: GCF_028564815.1. Taxonomy (NCBI): domain Eukaryota; kingdom Metazoa; phylum Chordata; class Mammalia; order Artiodactyla; family Balaenidae; genus Eubalaena; species Eubalaena glacialis. Next base: position 24,502,995 of record NC_083718.1, read on the forward strand.
TGGACATGCTTCCTGTGAGAAAGAGGACTCATAACTCCCAGCGGCAGATCTACAAGCACAGCCTTGACTCCACAGTAAAAGAATGGAGGAATATTTATGTGATTTACATAAAAATAAAATGTTTAAGGGACACTTCATTTTAAGTGATTTCACTCTTTGTTTTGATTAACACACCGGCTTCCAGGTTTGAAAGTGTTGGATAAGAGGGCTCTGACACACTGCATTATGGGAGGATGGCGGGGTGCTGCCTTGCCAGACCGCTGGAATTCAGAGAATGAGGCCCGTGGGAGCCTGTGGAATCAGTGGTACTTGGACTAGGTCTTAAAGGAAGGTCAGCTCTGGGGGCCACCATTTTCATAGAGCCGCATTCCTTTTCTTCCTGGTTCTCGTTGTGAAGGGTCTACTCCTCCCACTCAGGCATGAGCAGCATCAAAGCAGGGAGAGATGTGGTTTTGCCCCCCATTGTGTCTCCATAGTGCCTGGCACACAGGCTCTCAACTAACATTGGCCCATGAATGAATAAATGAAAGGGTCTCATGAACACCAGAGAGGTTCCTAGGTCACCTGTGTGTGTTTTAAGAGGGACTTGGGCTTCCCTGGTGGCGCAGTGGTGAAGAATCCGCCTGCTAATGCAGGGGACACGGGTTTGATCCCTGGTCCGGGAAGATCCCACATGCCGCGGAGCAACTAAGCCCGTGTGCCACAACTACTGAGCCTGCGTGACACAACTACTGAAGCCCACGTGCCTAGAGCCTGTGCTCCGCAACAAGAGAAGCCACCGCAATGAGACGCCTGCCCACCACAAGGAAGAGTAGCCCCCACCCACCGCAACTAGAGAAAGCCCGCGCGCAACAACGAAGAGCCAACACAGTCAAAAATAAATAAATAAATAAAAACTAAATTAAAAAAAAAAAAATAGGGACTTAATTTTTTTTTAGCGCAGTTTTAGGTTCACAGCAAAATTGAGAGGAAGATATGGAGAGTTCCCACATACACCTGCCACCACACAGGCTTAGCCTCCCCATTATCTACATCCCCAGCAGAGTGATACATGTGTCACAACTGATGAACCTATATCGACACATCATCATCACCCAAAGTCCATAGTTTACATCAGGGTTCATTCCTGGTGTTGTATATTCTATGGGTTTGGACAAATGTATAATGACATGTATCCATCTGTATAGTATCATACAGAGTGTTTTCACTGCCTTAAAAATTCTCTGTGGTCTGCCTATTTATCCCTCCTTCCCCCAACTCCTGACCACCAGTGATCTTTTTACTGTCTCCATAGTTTTGCCTTTCCCAGAATGTCATAGAGTTCGAATCATACAGTATGCAGCCTTTTCAGATTGTCTCTTTATCTTAGTAATATACAGTTAAGATTCCTCCATATCCTTTCATAGCTTGATAGCTCCTTTTTTTTTTTTTTAAGCATTGAATAATATTCCATTGTCTAGATGTACTACAGTTTAGTTATCCGTTCACCTACTGAAGGGCCCTTTTGTTGCTTCCAAGTTTTAACAATTATAAATAAACAGCTTTACAGTGCTATAAACAGTGTACAGGTTTTTGTGCGGACGTAAGTTTTCAACTCATTTGTGTAAATACCAAGGAGCGCGATTGCTGGATCATATGGTAAGAGTATGTTTAGTTTTGTAAGAAACTGCCAAGCTGTCTTCCAAAGTGGCTGTACCACTTTGCATTCCCACCAGCAGTGAATGAGAGAGTTCCTGTTATTTTTACATTCTCGCCAGCATTGGATGTTGTCAGGGTTCCAGGTATTGGCCATTCTAATAGGTATGTAGTACTGTCTCATTATTGCTTTAATTTACACTTCCCTGATGGCATGTGATGTAGAGCATCTTTTCACATGCCCGTTTGCCATCTGTATATCTTCTTCGGTGAGGTGTGCTTACCTGTGTTTTAATGACTCCAAATCTTAATCTTCTGAAGGTAGAACAAGAAGGAATGTTCTGAGAACTCTCCTTTGGAGCTACCTGGAAACTGCCTGATGACGTGGAATAGTCACTGATGTTTACTTTACCTGTCCTGTTTCACTTATCACATCGGGCACCCACACTGCCCCCGACTTAGCATGTAGAGCATAGGAGCTAATATAGACCAAAGTGCCTTGGTCAATATGAAGTGTTAAACAAAAAGATAGAACAGATATTAGGTATTAGTATATTATAGTACCAGTGGAGTCCCTGACTTTAAAAAAAGCTCATTAAAAAGTCAGAGTTAAGGTACAGCTAGACTAGGGAGCAGTTATTTGCATTATAAGAACGTCTTCACTTGGCAAATAAAGCCTACAGAGGTGGATTAAAAAGTAGTCTGCTCTAGCAACTTTAAAAATGCAGTGTAATTTACAGTTAAAAAATATTTTCTGAATTTAGAAGTAATTATTGTAAGGCTAAATCTGTCGGATCAATCTATGTTTGTGTGTGCTTGTATGTGTGTGGTGAGTGTGGGGTTGTTCCTGAACAGGCTTTTGGTTCATCTGATAGGGGTCATAGACTTGGCCATACACATCCAGAGCTCAGATCATGTCCCTCAGAGCCGGGTATATCTGTAAAATAGGCATAATAAAACTATGAGCAGGGTTGGGAAGATATATGTGAAGTGCGCTGAATAATGGCCTCCAAAGATATTAGACCATAATCCCTGGAACCTGTAAATTTTAAATTATTTGGAAAAAGGATCTTTGCAGTTATGATTAAGTAAAAGATCTTGAGCTGGGGAGACTATTTTGAATTACCTGAGCGAGCTCTAACTATAATCACATGTGTCCTTATTAGAGGGAGACAGAGGGAGATTTGACCACACACAGAGGAGAAGGTGATGTGAAGATGGAGGAAAGAGAGATTCTAAGATGCTGGCCTTGAAGATTGGAATGACGTGGCCACAAGCCAAGGAATGCTGACTTGTGGATTCTCTCCTAGAGCCTCTGGAAGGAGTGTGGCCCTGCTGACACATTGATTTTGGCCCAGGGACACTGATTTCAGATGTCTGGTCTCCAGAACCCTGAGAGAATACATTTCTGTTGTTTTAAGCCACCAAGTTTGTGTAGTTTTTGATAGTAACCATAGGAAACTTTATACAATATATAAATCAAATAGCACAGTGCCTGGATGCAGAAAGTGTTTAGGAATCCAACAGATCTTGGTTTGAATTATCTCCTCATCCACTTGCTATGTGACTTTGGAGAAATTATTTAATCTCAGTCTAAACTTTAGTTTTTTCACCTGTAAAATGGGAATAACAGCAACTGTTTCACAGGATTATGATGATGATTAAATCAAAAAGCGTACAGTGCTTAGGATAGAGCAGAATTCCCCAGCCTTGGCACTATTTTGGGCTGGGTAATTCTGTGTTGTGCTGGGCATTGCAGGATGTTTAGCAGCATCCCTGACCTTTACACACTCAATGCCACGGTACCCCTCACCACAGTGGTGATGCGCAAAAATGTTCCCAGGCATCGCCACATATTCCCTGGGGGGCAAAATTGCCCTGGATGAGAACCACTGGTATGGAACCTGAGTCATAGAAAGTGCTCAACACACAGTAACTGTTACTATTTGCTGAATGAGTGGGTCTTTTAGGAGGGAAGTGGAGCATGGTGCTTAAGAGCATGGGCTCTGGTCTCAGACTGTCCGGGTTCTGATCCCAACTGTACCGCTTAACCAGCTCTGTGACCTCAGGCACATCATTCAACATCTCCGTGCCTCTGTTTCTCATCTGCAAAAAGGGAAAATAATATCTACTTCATAGGGCTACTGTAAGGATTAGATGAGATGATCCGGATACAGCATTTAGAATGGAGTCTGTCATATTGTAAACCTCAATAATAATAATAACAATTGCTACTGTTGTTTACTATCTCTGAACAAGCAGTTGGGAATCAGAATGTGAACACAGCTTGGGTTGGTCTTGCCCAAGAATGAGGCAGCCCTTCCTAACTTTACCCTCAATCCCAGCTCTGCAGGAAGTCTGTGCAGCTTGCCTCCTGTCCCAGCAGCTTCTTGGGGGCCTGGTCATAGCAATTAATTGATCACCGCATTTAGAAGGAGTCTGTGTCATGGGCAGAATTTGCCCATACTACTGTTTTCATCCTGGCCTGGTCAGCCCTCTGCAGAGGTAGTGCATGGGCAGAGGGCAGTCCTGTCTTCCAGGCTTCTCATATAGAGGTGGCTCTGAGGATGCTTGAGGCCAGACATATGGCCAAGGGGGCCAGGATTCCATGTTTAATAGTAAAGATGGCATGTGATGTAACGTTCCTTGTGGGGTACTGACCCCGGCACTATATGTGTGCTGGGAACTTAAATTCCTGCTGTCTGTTACCTCAGAGCCGAATAGGAATACAGACCAAAAAACACGGGCAAGTGCTCGCAGGACCGTGATCTAAATATGCTGATGGCGGAGGCACAGGTGCTTGGCATGCATCTAGGGCAGTAGTTAACCCCATTCTGGGGTGCTGGATTAATCAGGGTCTGGTTCAGCTGCATAAAACAATAATATACAAAATAACAGAGGTAAGAAAATTTATTTCTCTCTTACTGCAAAAGCAGTCTTGAGTTAGGCAGCCCAGGGTGATTGATAGGATGCACCATCAGCTGTTAAGCCCTAGTCCACAGCTTAATGTTCCTTAACCCCAGTCATTGTTTAAAAACTAAACTTTTTTTTTTATTGGTAATTATATTCTTTTTTTTAAAAAAATAAATTTATTTATTTATTTTTGGCTGCACTCGGTCTTCGTTGCTGTGCGCGGGCTTTCTCTAGTTGTGGCGAGCGGGGGCTACTCTTCATTGCGGTGGCTTCTCTTGTTGCGGAGCACGGGCTCTAGGCGCGCGGGCTTCAGTAGTTGTGGCTCATGGGCTCTAGAGCGCAAGCTCAGTAGCTGTGGCGCACGGGCTTAGTTGCTCCGTGGCATGTGGGATCTTCCCGGATCAGGGCTTGAATCCGTGTCCCCTGCATTGGCAGGCAGATTCTTAACCACTACACCACCAGGGAAGTCCCAATTATATTCTTTTTGTTGTTGTTCTTTTCTCTTTTTTTTGAATGTTATTTATTTATTTATTTTATACAGCAGGTTCTTATTAGTTATCAATTTTACACATATTGGTGTATATATGTCCATCCCAATCTCCTAATTCATCCTAAAAACTAAACTTAATTTTAACTGACTTGATCCCTATCCTAAACTTAACCCTAACTTCAACCCAACCCTAATCCTAACCCTACTCTAACCTGATTCCTAACCTTACCCTTCAGGCTAACCCTACCCCTACCTCAAACTCAACCTGAATGCCAACTCTAGCCCCAATCTCCCTCTAATCTTAACCCTAACTGTAACCCTGCCCTAATGTTAACCTTAACTTTAACCCTAAATCCAATCACAACTCCAACCTTGTATTAGTCAGGTTCTCCAGAGAAACAGAACCAATTAGATGTGTATATATAAAGAAAGATGTATTTTCAGGAATTGGCTTACATGATTATGGAGGATGGCAAGTCCAACATCTCCAGGGAGAGCTGGTGTTGCAGCTCAAGTCCAAAGGTTGTCTGCTGGCAGAATTCCCTCTTGCTCAGGAAAGTTCAGTCTTATTCTATTCAGACTGTCAACTGATTAGATGAGGCTCACCCACAGTATGGAGGACAATCTGTTTCACTCAAAGTCACTGCTTTAAACATTAATCTCATGCAAAAACACCCTTACTGGGACTTCCCTGGTGGCACAGTGGTTAAGAATCTGCCTGTCAATGCAGGGGGCAAGGGTTCCATTCCTGGTCCAGGAAGATCCCACATGCCGTGGAGCAACTAAGCCCGTGTGCCACAACTACTGAGTCTGTGCTCTAGAGCCCACGAGCCACAACAACTGAGCCCACATGCTGCAGCTACTGAAGCCCACATGCTCTAAGGCCTGCGTGCCTCGACTACTGAGCCTGTGTGCTGCAACTACTGAAGCCTGCACTCCTAGAGCCTGTGCTCCACAACAAGAGAAGCCACCGCAATGAGAAGCCCACGCACCACAACGAAGAGTAGCCCCTGCTCGACACAACTAGAGAAAGCCCGCGCAGAGCAATGAAGACCCAATGCAGCCAAAAATAAATAAATAAAACAAATAAAAAATTGTATAAAAAAACAAAAACAAAAACACCCTTACAGGCACAGACACATTCAGAGTAATGTTTAACCACATATCTGGACACCGTGGCCCAGCCAAGTTGACACATAAAATTAACCATCACAAACCTCAACCCAAATCCCAGCCCTAATCCTAATCTTCTCCACAAAGAGATCATTCTCCCTACCAAGCTGATACCTCTGCAGATAGGCTGGTTGACATGATGCAAGGGGCCCACTTGGTGGGTGGAGTGGGTGTGGACACAATGGGCCTCATGAAGGCAGCCTGCCTTGGCACAGGGGGTTAATAGCCGGTGGGGAGGGGAGTGCAGAACCACAGCAGGAACGTTATGTTCTCAGACCCAGGCCCACCAGGCAGCAAACACTGGTGGTATTTGCTGTATAAAGTGGTGTAACTTCAGAATGCTATTTTACCATTTGGCCTTCATGTTGAGTTTAAGTACAATGGTAGCAAATTTTGCTGATTTTTATTTCACAGGCTTAGATTTAATGGGTTTTGAATTCATCTTCTCAACCTATGTAAATAATCTACTGTGGCCTCAAATCCAGCAATTTTTATAAGAGGACTGTGGTGTGGTTTTTTTTTTTCTTTTGAGGACGGTAATTTTTGTAGGAGGATTTTATACCAGCTTCTGTTAGCGCTGGCTCACTGGGCATGGACCCAATAGAAGATTCAAATGAAGAATGAAAGAGCATTAGTGAAATTCATAGGAACAAGGAACACTTTTTAGAGAGCAGAAGAAAAGCAATAGATGGCCCTGTTTTGGTACAATTCAACAAATGTTTTTTTGGATACATGCAAAGAACTGGGATCAGCACTGCAGGAAATCAGATACAAGAGAAATGGTTACCAGGCATGGGGATGGGGAAACTGGAGAGGAGGTGGCAGGATCAACACACAAATCACTTCCCACACCCTCATTCTGTGCTTCAGTGTTACAGTATCAGAAAGGCCTTCCTGTGCACTCTACGAAAAAAGACAACCCTCCTGTATGAGCCCAAGTCCCACGGGAAACAGACGGCACATTCCACAAGGATTTTGAAGAACATTAATGAAGAGCTGGGAGTAGGGAAAGGAAACTAGGGATAGTGAGGCACCCAGGGACCAGCTTCACTGAGAAGCTGTTCCCAATCCCAGGCCTGAAGAGGTAGGAGGCGGGAATGGGGGTATCAGCGTCTCATTAGAGCTGGAGTGGCCTAAGAGGCACTGTTGTCTAGAGCTGCAGTCCTGAAGGGATGCCAGGACCGAGGACAAGAGGAAGCTGAGAAGACGTTCCCAGACTTCCCTCTCCTCCCACCAATGGTGTGTTGAAACTGGCTTATACTGGTTCATCAGGGCCCACAGTAAGCATCTCTTTCCAACTCCGACATCAAGATGGCTGTTTGAAATCTCTCAAGGTGGAGTATTTACACCACAGAAATGGGCAAATGCTACAAATCAGGTTGCTTTTCCTTGGAGAGCTGGCTGATAAACATTTACTACCACACCACTGCCATCCACTCTCTCATCTCCTCTTTCTGCCTAAGCCAATAGGAAGGCAGAGGGCCAGGGAGCTTGGGTGAAAGAAGCCTTGTAGGCCAGCCCCTGGGGCATGGAACAGGGCTGAGAGGGAGGACGATGGGTGAATTGTATGGGAGGGAGGGACAGTAAGCAGAGAATAACCAGCACATCTCACTGTCACTTTTGATCCCTTTACCCTGCTGTAATTGTTTTAAGGAACTCATCACCACCGGCCATATTGCAGGTTCATGGTTGACCACCTGGCTCTCTCACTAGAAGGGAAGCTCTTGGAGAAAAGGGACTTTGTTTTCTTTTCTAACATGTCTTTAGTACTTCAAACAGCAGCAGATTCTCAGTAACTTCTTTTTTTAAGTTTCAGATTATTTATTAATCAGTGTAAACCCCAACACAATACACCAACATGATCAAGCATTGAGAGGGGAACTATTTCCTGGTCAAGTGCAAAATTGTGCAGATGGCTTCTGGAAGACCTTCATTCTAAGCAGCTTTCTAGTGAAACATTTCATTTAGAAGTCTGGACCTTCTTTCTTCACTTTGCTTCAATCTACATTCACTGGGTAGAACTTGTATTAATCATTGGGACCCACTTTGTTCCAGGGTTCTGGGTTAATTCTTTGTGTCCCAACTGACATCTGGATTGAACAATGCCAGGCACCAGACACACAGTGCTGCTCCAGTACCTCCTGCTGCAATAAATACGAAGAGGGGGATCAAGCTAGGATGATTCTTGGCCTGACCAATGATCTGGCGGAGCATGGTTGTGACACAGGCCTCGAGTAAATAATTTTGTTGAATGAAAGAGTATAAGGCAGAATTTAAGTGGCTTAAGAGAAGTGCTGGGTTATGCAGAGGAGAGGTTCCATCTAGCGTGGAGGGTGAGGCACCCGTGCAACACCCAGAGAGGAAGGTGTAGCAGGCAGGTGGAGAAACAGAGGTTGGAGCTGAAGATACAACCTGATTGAGGGTTGTGTCAGATTGAGGGCCTGATCATGGAGGATACCAGTCTGCTGGATATCACTGGAAGAACGTCAAAGGAGGGGACAAATGCCAAAGACAAGCCAAAGGAGAGGGGAAGGGAGAACCAAGGAAGCAGACAGAGAAGGTCCAGACAGGGAAACAGGCAAATGAGCATGAGGTGTGGAATTTGAGGAAGGAGCCTGTCAGAGAGAAGGAAGTGAGTGATGCCAGTAAAAATTGGCATTTAGTTAACACTCAACCCATATTTGTGCTGAATGAGGTCGAAATGAAGCCTGAGATATGTCCACTAGACTGTATAATGAGGAAATTACTTGTGACCTACATGAGTCATTTTAATAAAGAGGTGGATTCAGAAGTCAGGTTCCAGTGAGTTGAGGAGTGAATGGATCACTTTAAAAATTAAGTATAATGCTACAACACAGATGAAACTTGAAAACATGCTAAGTAAAAAAAGCCAGTCGCAAAAGACCATGTATTGTGTGATTGCACAACTCTGTGAATATACTAAAAACCATTGAATTGTATACTTTAAATGGGTGAATGTATTGTATGTGAATTATATGTCACTAGAACTGTTATTTAAAAATTTGTTATGCTCACACAACTCAGTATCAAAAACCAAACAACCCAATCAAAAAATGGGCAGAAGACCTAAATAGACATTTCTCCAAAGAAAACACACAGATGGTCAGTAGGCACATGAAAAGATGCTCAACATCACTATTAGAGAAATGCAAATCAAAACTACAATGAGGTATCACTTCACATTGGTCAGAATGGCCATCATCAAAATGCCTACAAATAATAAATGCTGGAGAGGGTGTGGAGAAAAGGGAACCTTCCTACACTCTTGGTGGGAATGTAAATTGGTGCAGCCAGTATGGAAAACAGTATGGAGGTTCCTTAAAAACTTAAAATAGAGTTACCATATGATCCAGCATTTTCACTTCTGGGCATATACCTGGAGAAAACTCTAATTCGAAAAGATCCATGCACCCCAATGTTCATAGCAGCACTATTTACAATAGCCAAGACGTGGAAGCAACCCAAGTGTCCATCAATAGATGAATGGATAAAGAAGATGTGATATATCTATACACATCTATCTATCTATCTATCTATCTATCTATCTATCTATCTATCTATCTATCTATCTATCTATCTAATCAGCCATAAAAAAGAATGAAATGGACTTCCCTGGTGGTCCAGTGGTTAAGAATCTGCCTGCCAATGCAGGGGACACGGGTTCAATCCCTGGTCCGGGAAGATCCCATGCGCCGTGGGGCAACTAAGCCAATGTGCCACAACTACTGAGCCTGTGTGCCACAACTGCTGAGCCCGTGCTCTAGAGCCCATGTGCCGCAACTACTGAGCTCACGTACTGCAACTACTGAAGCCCACGTGCCTAGAGCCTGTGCTCTGCAGCAAGAGAAGCCACCACAATGAGAAGCCCACGCACCACGATGAAGAGTAGCCTCTGCTCGCCACAACTAGAGAAAGCCCGCGCGCAGCAACGAAGACCCAGTGCAGCCAAAAAAAAAAAGAAGCAATGCCAAATGCAGCAACATGGATGGACCTAGAGATTATGATACTAAGTGAAGTCAGACAGAAAAACACATATCAGAAAAAAAAATCATATGATATCACTGACATGTAGAATCTAAAATATGATATAAATGATGAATCTATTTACAAAACAGAAACATACTCACAGAGATTGACTTATGGTTACCAAAGGGGAAAGGGGGCGGGGAGTGATAAATTAGAGTTTGGGATTAGCAGATACAAACTACTATATATAAAATAAACAACAAGGTCCTACGGTATAGCATATGGAACTATATTCAGTATCTTGTAATAAACTATAATGGAAAAGAATATGAAAAAGAATCACTGAATCACTTTGTTGTACACCTGAAACTAACACAACATTGTAAATCAACTATACTTCAGTAAAAATAAATAAAAATTTATTATGAAATATTTTTACTTACAAATACATACCCTGTATTTCATCTGCTCTTAGACACCATCAATTGTCAGAAGCATCTTTTTTTTTTTTTTTTTTGGCCATGCTGCATGGCATGCAGGATCTTAGTTCCCTGACCAGGGATCGAACCCGCGCCCCCTGCAGTGGAAGCACGGAGTCATAACCACTGGACACTTCCCTTAACTACAGGGAAGTCCCAGAAGCAGCATTGTTTTATGTACCACAGAGAAAGATAATAGCCTACCACGTAAACTATGGCACAAGGCTATTCTAACCACATTGGTTGTGAGATGCATCCCAGTTTCAGAGAGATTACATTTTTTAAAATGTGAGCTTTAGAATCCATGAAATAAGGTACATAGCATACATGTGTGGTTGCAGAGGGGGCAGGTGTGGCTGGATATAGGCAATGTACTAAACAAGTATAAGAGTCTGAGTACCCGGGGACTCACCCTCAGTACAGTTATAGCCCTTTCTTTATCCCCCTCCCTCCCGCTGTGGTGACCACCATCTTGGTTTTTTGGTTTTTTTTTTTTTAATGTGGTACAATATATATAACATAAAACTTGCCATTCTAATAATTTTTTTTTAATTTTAATTTTTTTTCACACACACTGTATTTTATTTTTACAAGAGATAAATAGACTGACACCAAGCATTGTACATGGATGACCACAACAAAAGCAACAATGATTGCAATTACCAAACATGAAACACACTCATACTGTGTAATAATATTGACATTCAGTCCAGTAATCCTCCACTGTAACAGCTCCTTTACTTTGCAGTGAAAATTGATTTGTATATTCTTTGCCTCTGAGTTCTTGTGGGATTTTTTCTTTTTTTAAATTCAACCAGAAAGTCACAAAAATTATACTCATCCTCATCAGTTCACTCAGTCCCATGTAATTAATTTTTTTTTTCATCTTGATCTTTTGTTAGCACTTTTATGAGCTCATCAGTTTTTCATTAGAGTTCTGAAAATGCTTATTCATTCAGTTCAGCAGTACAGTCAGGTACCAGAAACCTGTACTTGTCAGAGTCTTTTCCATGAATTTCCTGAAGATGAAACCCTTTTATAGGAACATATTTACAAAAGCATCAGAGTACACCCAGAACTGTCTGTAAATGACAAAAGACTTAAAAATGACCACGGTTAAAGATTTGATGAAAGTTCATAATAATGCAGTTGACAAGAAAATTAGTTATTTCTGAGATATACATTTTAAAGTAATAACTAGGATTATGACTTATAACATTATACCAGAACATATAAGATTTTTAGAAATTTCATGTAATGTCTGAAACATTTATATTAACATATTTCCATACAAATAACCCAATGAAAGTTTAGTATTAGTTGTTTTGTTTGTTTGTTTATACTGCAGGTTCTTATTAGTCATCCATTTTATACACATCAGTGTATACATGTCAATCCCAATCGCCCAATTCAGCACACCACCATCCCCACCCCACCGCAGTTTTCCCCCCTTGGTGTCCATATGTCTGTTCTCTACATCTGTGTCTCAACTTCTGCCCTGCAAACCGGCTCATCTGTACTATTTTTCTAGGTTCCACATACACGTATTAATATACGATATTTATTTTTCTCTTTCTGACTTACTTCACTCTGTATGACAGTCTCTAGATCCATCCACGTCTCAACAAATGACTCAATTTCGTTCCTTTTTATGGCTGAGTAATATTCCATTGTATATATGTACCACAACTTCTTTATCCATTCGTCTGTTGATGGGCATTTAGGTTGCTTCCATGACCTGGCTATTGTAAATAGTGCTGCAATGAACATTCGGGTGCATGTGTCTTTTTGAATTACGGTTTTCTCTGGGTATATGCCCAGTAGTGGGATTGCTGGGTCATATGATAATTCTATTTTTAGTTTTTTAAGGAACCTCCATATTGTTCTCCATAGTGGCTGTATCAATTTATATTCCTACCAACAGTGCAAGAGGGTTCCCTTTTCTCCACACCCTCTCCAGCATTTGTTGTTTGTAGATTTTCTGATGATGCCCATTCTAACTGGTGTGAGGTGATACCTCATTGTAGTTTTGATTTACATTTCTCTAATAATTAGTGATGTTGAGCATCTTTTCATGTGCTTCGTGGCCGTCTGTATGTCTTCTTTGGAGACATGTCTATTTAGGTTTTCTGCCCATTTTTGGATTGGGGTGTTTGTTTCTTTAATATTGAGCTGAATGAGCTCTTTATATATTTTGGAGATTAATCCTTTGTCCGTTGATTCGTTTGCAAATATTTTCTCCCATTCTGAGGGTTGTCTTTTCGTCTTGTTTATGGTTTCCTTTGCTGTGCAAAAGCTTTGAAGTTTCATTAGGTCCCATTTGTTTATTTTTGTTTTTACTTTCATTACTCTAGGAGGTGGATCAAAAAAGATCTTGCTGTGATTTATGTCAAAGAGTGTTCTTCCTATGTTTTCCTCTAAGAGTTTTATAGTGTCTGGTCTTACATTTAGGTCTCTAATCCATTTTGAGTTTATTTTTGTATATGGTGTTAGGGAGTATTCTAATTTCATTCTTTTACATGTAGCTGTCCAGTTTTCCCAGCACCACTTATTGAAGAGACTGTCTTTTCTCCATTGTATATCTTTGCCTCCTTTGTCATAGATTAGTTGACCATAGGTGCGTGAGTTTATCTCTGGGCTTTCTATCTTGTTCCATTGATCTATGTTTCTGCTTTTGTGCCAGTACCATATTGTCTTGATTACTGTAGCTTTGTAGTATAGTCTGAAGTCAGGGAGTCTGATTCCTCCAGCTCCGTTTTTTTCCCTCAAGACTGCTTTGGCTATTTGGGGTCTTTTGTGTCTCCATACAAATTTTAAGATGATTTGTTCTAGCTCCGTAAAAAATGCCATTGGTAATTTGATAGGGATTGCATTGAATTTGTAGATTGCTTTGGGTAGTATAGTCATTTTCACAGTGTTGATTCTTCCAATCCAAGAACATGGTATATCTCTCCATCTGTTGGTATCATCTTTAATTTCTTTCATCAGTGTCTTATAGTTTTCTGCATACAGGTCTTTTGTCTCCCTAGGTAGGTTTATTCCTAGGTATTTTATTCTTTTTGTTGCAATGGTAAATGGGAGTGTTTCCATAATTTCTCTTTCAGATTTTTCATCATTAGTGTATAGGAATGCAAGAGATTTCTGTGCATTAATTTTGTATCCTGCAACTTTACCATATTCATTAATTAGCTCTAGCAGTTTTCTGGTGGCCGTTTTAGGATTCTCTATGTATAGTATCATGTCATCTGCAAACAGTGACAGTTTTACTTCTTCTTTTCCAATTTGTATTCCTTTTATTTCTTTTTCTTCTCTGATTGCCGTGGCTAGGACTTCCAGAACTATGTTGAATAATAGTGGTGAGAGTGGACATCCTTGTCTCGTTCCTGATCTTAGAGGAAATGCTTTCAGTTTTTCACCATTGAGAATGATGTTTGCTGTGGGTTCATCATATATGGCCTTTATTATGTTGAGGTAGGTTCCCTCTATGCCCACTTTCTGGAGAGTTTTTATCATAAATGGGTGTTGAATTTTGTCAAAAGCTTTTTCTGCATCTATTGAGATGATCATATGGTTTTTATTCTTCAATTTGTTAATATGGTGTATCACATTGATTGATTTGCGTATATTGAAGAATCCTTGCATCCCTGGGATAAATCCCACTTCATCGTGGTGTATGATCCTTTTAATGTGTTGTTGGATTCTGTTTGCTAGTATTTTGTTGAGGATTTTTGCATCTATATTCATCAGTGATATTGGTCTGTAATTTTCCTTTTTTGTAGTGTCTTTGTCTGGTTTTGGTATCAGGGTGATGGTGGCCTCATAGAATGAGTTTGGGAGTGTTCCTTCCTCTGCAATTTTTTGGAAGAGTTTGAGAAGGATAGGTGTTAGCTCTTCTCTAAATGTTTGATAGAATTCACCTGTGAAGCCATCTGGTCCTGGACTTTTGTTTGTAGGAAGATTTTTAATCACAGTTTCAATTTCATTCCTTGTGATTGGTCTGTTCATATTTTCTGCTTCTTCCTGGTTCAGTCTTGGAAGGTTATACCTTTCTAAGAATTTGTCCATTTCTTCCAGGTTGTCCATTTTATTGGCATAAAGTTGCTTGTAGTAGTCTCTTAGGATGCTTTGTATTTCTGCGGTGTCTGTTGTAACTTCTCCTTTTTCATTTCTGATTTTATTGATTTGAGTCCTCTCCCTCTTTTTCTTGATGAGTCTGGCTAATGGCTTATTAATTTTGTTTATCTTCTCAAAGAACCAGCTTTTAGTTTTATTGATCTTTGCTATTGTTTTCTTTGTTTCTATTTCATTTATTTCCGCTCTGATCTTTATGATTTCTTTCCTTCTGCTAACTTTGGGTTTTGTTTGTTCTTCTTTCTCTAGTTTCTTTAGGTGTAAGTTTAGATTGTTTACTTGAGATTTTTCTTGTTTCTTTAGGTAGGCTTGTATAGCTATAAACTTCCCTCTTAGAACTGCTTTTGCTGCATCCCATAGGTTTTGGGTTGTCGTGTTTTCATTGTCGTTTGTCTCTAGGTATTTTTTGATTTCCTCTTTGATTTCTTCAGTGATCTCTTGGTTATTTAGTAACGTATTGTTTAGCCTCCATGTGTTTGTGTTTTTTACGTTTTTTCCCCTGTAATTCATTTCTAATCTCATAGCGTTGTGGTCAGAAAAGATGCTTGATATGATTTCAATTTTCTTAAATTTACTGAGGCTTGATTTGTGACCCAAGATGTGGTCTATCCTGGAGAATGTTCCGTGCGCACTTGAGAAGAACATGTAATCTGCTGTTTTTGGATGGAATGTCCTATAAATATCAATTAAATCTATCTGGTCTATTGTGTCATTTAAAGCTTCTGTTTCCTTATTAATTTTCTGTTTGGATGATCTGTCCATTGGTGTAAGTGAGGTGTTAAAGTCCCCCACTATTATTGTGTTACTGTCAATTTCCTCTTTTATAGCTGTTAGCAGTTGCCTTATGTAATGAGGTGCTCCTATGTTGGGTGCATATATATTTATAATTGTTATATCTTCTTCTTGGATTGATCCCTTGATCATTATGTAGTGTCCTTCCTTGTCTCTTGTAACATTCTTTATTTTAAAGTCTATTTTATCTGATATGAGTATAGCTACTCCAGCTTTCTTTTGATTTCCATTTGCATGGAATATCTTTTTCCATCCCCTCACTTTCAGTCTGTATGTGTCCCTAGGTCTAAAGTGGGTCTCTTGTAGACAGCATATATAGGGGTCTTGTTTTTGTATCCATTCAGCAAGCCTGTGTCTTTTGGCTGGAGCATTTAATCCATTCACGTTTAAGGTAATTATCGATATGTATGTTCCTATGACCATTTTCTTAATTGTTTTGGGTTTGTTTTTGTAGGTCCTTTTCTTCTCTTGTGTTTCCCACTTAGAGAAGTTCCTTTAACATTTGTTGTAGAGCTGGTTTGGTGGTGCTGAATTCTCTTAGCTTTTGCTTGTCTGTAAAGCTTTTGATTTCTCCATCAAATCTAAATGAGATCCTTGCCGGGTAGAGTAATCTTGGTTGTAGGTTCTTCCCTTTCATCACTTTAAGTATATCATGCCACTCCCTTCTGGCTTGTAGAGTTTCTGCTGAGAAATCAGCTGTTAACCTTATGGGAGTTCCCTTGTATGTTATTTGTCATTTTTCCCTTGCTGCTTTCAATAATTTTTCTTTGTCTTTAATTTTTGCCACTTTGATTACTATGTGTCTTGGCATGCTTCTCCTTGGGTTTATCCTGTATGGGACTCTCTGCGCTTCCTGGACTTGGGTGGCTATTTCCTTTCCCATGTTAGGGAAGTTTTCAACTATAATCTCTTCAAATATTTTCTCTGGTCCTTTCTCTCTCTCTTCTCCTTCTGGGACCCCTATAATGTGAATGTTGTTGCGTTTAATGTTGTCCCAGAGGTCTCTTAGACTGTCTTCATTTCTTTTCATTCTTTTTTCTTTAGTCTGTTCCGCAGCAGTGAATTCCACCATTCTGTCTTCCAGGTCACTTATCCGTTCTTCTGCCTCAGTTATTCTGCTATTGATTCCTTCTAGTGTAGTTTTCATTTCAGTTATTGTATTGGTCATCTCTGTTTGTTTGTTCTTTAATTCTTCTAGGTCTTTGTTAATCATTTCTTGCATCTTCTCAATCTTTGCCTCCATTCTTATTCCGAGGTCCTGGATCATCTTCACTATCATTATTCTGAATTCTTTTTCTGGAAGGTTGCCTATCTCCACTTCATTTAGTTGTTTTTCTGGGGTTTTTTCTTGTTCCTTCATCTGGTATATAGCCCTCTGCCTTTTCATCTTGTCTATCTTTCTGTAAATGTGGTTTCTGTTCCACAGGCTGCAGGACTGTAGTTTTTCTTGCTTCTGCTGTCTGCCCTCTGGTGGTTGAGGCTATCTAAGAGGCTTGATGGGAGGCTCTGGAGGTGGGTAGAGCTGACTGTTGCTGTGGGGGTCAGAGCTCTGTAAAACTTTAATCCACTTGACTGTTGCTGGGTGGGGCTGGGTTCCCTCCCTGTTGGTTGTTTTGCCTGAGGCAACCCAACACTGGAGCCTACCCGGGCTCTTTGGTGGGGCTAATGGCAGACTCTGGGAGGGCTCACGCCAAGGCGTACTTCCCAGAACCTCCGCTGCCAGTGTCCTTGTCCCCACGGTGAAACAGAGCCAGCCCCCGCCTCTGCAGGAGACCCCCCAACACCAGCAGTTATGTCTGGTTCAGTCACCCCCAGGGTCACTGCTCCTTCCCCTGGGTCCCGATGCACACACTATTTTGTGTGCACCCTCCAAGAGTGGGGTCTCTGTTTCCCCCAGTCCTGTCGAAGTCCTGCAATCAATTCCCACTAGGCTGCAAAGTCTGATTCTCTATGAATTCCTCCTCCCGTTGCCGGACCCCCAGGTTGGGAAGCCTGACGTGGGGCTCAGAACGTTCACTCCAGTGGGTGGACTTCTGTGGTATAAGTGCTCGCCAGTCCGTGAGTCACCCACCCAGCAGTTATGGGATTTGATTTTACTCTGATTGCGCCCCTCCTACCGTCTCACTGTGGCTTCTCCTCTGTCCTTGGATGTGGGGTATCCTCCTTGGTGAAGTCCAGTGTCTTCCTGTCGATGATTGTCCAGCAGCCAGTTGTGATTCTGGTGCTCTCGCAAGAGGGAGTGAGAGCACGTCCTTCTACTCCGCCATCTTGGTTAATCCCCCTCTAATAATTTTTAAGTGTACAGTTCAGTGGCATTAAGAACATTCACATTGTTGTGCAACTATTACCAGTATCCACCTCCAGAACTTTTTCATCATCCCAAACTGAAGTTAAATAAACTGAGTTAAACAATACCTCCTCATTCCTCCCTTCCCCAGACCTGGTAACCACTGTTTTTATTTTCTTTCTCTATGAATTTGACTACTCTAGGTACTTCATATAAGTAGATTAGTACAATATTTGTCCTTTGGTGACTGGCTTATTTTACTCAGCATAATGTCTTCCAGGTTCATTCATGTTGTAGCCTGTGTCCGAATTTTCTTCCATTTAAAGGCTGAATAATATTCTACTGTATGTATGTATATACCACATCTTACTTATCCATTCATCTGTTGATGGACATTTGGGTTGTTTCCACCTTTTGGCTATTGTGAATAGTGCTACTACGAACACTGGTGCACAAATAGCTGAGTCCCAGCTTTCTTTTGTGTATATGCCCAGAAGTGGGAATTGCTGGGTCAAATGTAATTCTATGTTTAATATTTTGAGGAATTGCCAGATTGTTTTCCACAGTGGCTGCACCATTTTACGTTTTCACCAGCAATGTACAAGGGTCTCAATTTCTCCACAGCCAGCATTTGTTTTTCTGTGTGTGTGTGTGTGTATGTGTGTGTGTGTGTTTAAATAGCCATCCTAATGGGTATGACTTCCATCCTGATCTTGAGTAATTCTTTTGCTTTTCTTTATAGTTTTACTAAATATATGTACCTCTAAATAATACATTGTTCACTCTTGCAAGTATTAAAACTTTATTTCAAGAAATCACGTATTCACTGAGCATTTGTTGGGTGCAGGCACTGTGCCCTGCCTCGTGGTGCTGGCAGCCTAATGGGCATGATGCTTTTCCAACAGGGACTCACATGTAGGATGCGCGCCCCCAAAGGCACTCATTGGAGAGGATTGTTAGGGAGGTCAACCTAGTTCCTTTTGAAGGCTGAATAATATTCTACTGTATGTATATACATACAGTTCCAGGGGGTGGGGAGGGCTTCTGAGGAGATAACTTAGGAAGTTTGGTAATGTGAAGGGGAAGCAGAATCCAGAGAAGGATTTTGATTTGGGTAAAGGAAGTCTGCCCCAAAGAAGCAGCAAGGCGAGAGGGGCAGATTGAAGATGCCAGGCCCGGGCCATGTGAAGTTCCAGAAGAGGCAGGTAGGGTGGGATGTAAATCACTGAATACAGGCCCCAGCGACAGTGATTCCCGCCCTTCTGCAAGGTACTTGGAGAGGTGGTCTCCGGAAACACGAGGCAGGAGCTGGCTCTCGGGATTCGCAGGTGCGGCCCTGAGGCCCTGGTGCTCATCCGCCCGGCGGCCTTTGCAGGATCTCCGGGAACCCGGAAAAGGTGGATTGTGACGGAAGAAGCTCAGCTGCAGTGGGCTGAAGGGATGGAGGAGAAGGGAAGTGCCGGTGCCCGCAGTCGGGAATCTCTCACCACCGCCGAACACGACAGAGGAGCCGCTCCGCCCACCCGTGCCATCTGCCGCGTGGTCACCCTTCTGCCTCGTTCTATTGATAGGCTCCGGGAGCGTGTTCCACCTCAGCTCAAAACAAGTTGACTCCAGTAAAAATCTTCTTCTGCAAACAGGCGGGGTAGGGGGGATTGCTGTGGGCAGAAGGGGTTCAAGCCTCCAGGTGCTCGGGCCCCTTTCTTTTGACCTCCTCCCCTCCACGGGCAATGTGCTCAGAGTGGCACGGTCGCGGGAGGAGGTGGGACCAAGGAGGCCAGGCCGGTCCACTGTGCTCCCGGGCCCATGGGGTGGAGCTAGAAGGGAAGGTCAAAGGCATCCTGCTGCTGAGCAGCCCGGGACACCTGGGATGGCCAGGTGCTCAGAGGGAAAACTGCACGTGCAGTATAGCTCAGTGCAGGGAGACAAGTTCAAATCCTGAATGTTACACTTCCCTGCTGTGTGACCTGTGGGAAGTTTCTTAACTTTTCTGAGCCTGGCTTGCCTCAACTGTAAAGTGGAGATTACTGTTCTTATTTGCGGATCAGTTTGAGGACTGAAAAAGATAATGTACGTGAACTCACTAGTAGAGTGTCTGGCATATAGGAAGTACTTAATACAAAGTAATTATATATATATATAAAAAGTAATTATGTTCATATAATGGAATGCCACTCAGTAACAAAAAGGAATGAACTACTGATACAAGCAGCAACGCAGCAACGTGGATGGATCTCAGAACAGTTATTCTGAGTGAAAGAAGCCAGACAGAAAAAGAATACATACTGTAAGATTCCATTTATATAAAACTCCAGAAAACGCAAACTAATCTCTGGTGACAGAAAGATCAGTGGTTGCCTGTGGATGAAGGGAGAGGAGGGGAGGGATGACAAAGGACACCAAGGAAACTTTGGGGTATGTTCACTATCTTGATTGTGTTGAATGTTTCATGGGTGTGTACATGTGTCAAAACTTACCAAATTGAATACTTGAACTATGTATTGTATGTCAGTAATACCTCAATAAAGCTGTTAAAAGCCACAAAAATGTAATTATGATGATGATGGTACTGAGTTGTTTTCCATCCCCACCCTTCCCATTCCTAGATGATCATCTTTCTCAAAAACAGGAGAAATTCTGCAAAGAGGGGCTGACGGGATATCCCCTTACATGAAAGCATCAATAGAACTCCTCCAGGGTCCTTGCAGAGAAGAGCTTTGGAGGGAAAGGACCCCAGAGAAGGTTCTAGAGGCTGCTGCGATGCACCCCCTCTCGCTGAGAACTATGGACAAAGGGAGCTGAGGGAAAGGGCAACCACAGCTCCTGGGAGACGGTCCCCCCAGCCCGCCCACAGTTCAGGGACAGGCTGCCCGGCACCACGGGGCATCACTCCACCCTTTTGGTTTGGCGGTTACGGGCAGACCACAGCTTTGGGAGTTCTCTGGTCTTCTTTACAGCTGTGCTTTGCTTTCTTTGTTTATGCTCTGACATATCTGTTGTGACAGCGGCCACCCCACATTCATAGTGGCAGCCACTGCAGTCACAATTCTAAGGCAGGAGGGCATCAGAGAAGGTGGGCAGCAGAAAGGACCTAATCCAACTCAAGCCCATTTTTGCTCAGGGGAGATGTTCTCAGGGCCCAGGAAGCGGGGAGCCTCTCATGGTCCATGGCTGGCTCCTTCTCCCTCTGCCAAGCAGAGGCTGAGCTGCCCAGTGCTGTGGGCCATGCGGGGACCCTGGGCTTCTACCTTGAAGAGGCCTGCGTGAGCCCTTCTCTTCCCGGCTGGCCTCTGTTCTCCCTTCGCTGCTCTCCTTGCCAGGCTGGAAGTGCAGCTGGCCCCTTGTCAGGCTCAAGGGCTCAGCTGGGGATGCAGCGTCCCTGGAGTGCTTCTGGTGTGTGTGTGTGTGTGTGTGTGTGTGTGTGTGTGTAGGGGTGTGGGACACAAGGAGGCTTGGAAGACTGTCACAGCCACGTCCCTAATCCCCGGAGACTGTGGGATCCTGGGCACAGAGCTTCTGCCGCAGGCTCCAGGACTGAGCATGCAGGCCTGAGGGTGGCCCACAGGCTGATTTCGTCTGGTCCACACAGGCACTGGTTTTTGTTCTAATTGCATTAGTTGCCAAATGGAAAAATGGAGAGATTTTAAACAAAAATCCAGATTCCCAGCTTCTTTGACATATTGGGAAATCTGGCATCACTACATCCACCTCGCTGAAGGACAATAGTTGTCTGGGGTTGAGTCACAGCTGCTTCTCTAATAATAGTGATAATGATGATGATGATGATGATAATAACAACTGATAATAACAATGAACACTTAGGGAGTTCTGACATGTGCCAGGCATACTTTACATGCAATTCATTTATCACTTCCCCCAGGACCAACTTCCCCTATTTAGGGTCTTGGCCCGATGCCTGCAGGCTTCAGTTTGCAAGCCCTGCTCCAGAAAAGAAGGAAGAGCTTGTAGGGAGGACCTCGGGCCCCAGTGCATCTTTCAGGCTGCTGCCCCAGACTGATGGAAGGCCACATCTCCTCACCGCTGCGCCAGCCACTTTTCGAATCCATTTTAATCTCACTTCTGCCACTTGGCAGCCGCTGTCACACTTCACCCTCTACTTCCTCCCACTGCCCGCTATCACTTCCAAACACCACCAGCCTTTTTGATCTTGATTTCAGGAGGTCAGAGGAGCACCTTGATCAGGGCCAGGCCAGATATAACAGCACAGAAAGACTTGGGGAGGGTTGGGGGAGCTTGTTGGGTGTTGGTTTATTACTTCAGGGAGCGTTGGGAGGTAAAGTCTTGAGGAAATTCAATGTTGGAATGTAGACTTGATTTCAGCAAAGCATTTGATGAAATGCCTCAAGTCCTTGCGGCCAAGCTGAAGAAATGTGGGCCCGTTGATTGTGGATTAAGTGGATTTTTAAAAAAATTTTATTGGAGTATAGTTGATTTACACGTTGTGTTAGTTTCAGGTGTACAGAAAAGTGAATCAGTTATGCATATACATATATCCACTCTTTTTAGATTCTTTTCCCATACAGGTCATTACAGAGTATTGAGTTCCCTGTGCTATATGGTAGGTCCTTATTAGTTATCTATTTTATATATAGTGGTGTGTATATGTCAGTCCCAATCTCCCAACTTATCCCTTTCCCCCTGGTAACCATAAGTTTGTTTTCTGGATTAAGTGGATTTTTAACTGATGGAAAACTGCACCCACACAGTCATGATTATTGGGTTGATGTCAGTGTGGGTCATGAGGCCAATGCTCACTAGAAAGGAAACAGAAAATATGTTTGCCACATGTGTAGAGGATGAAGCCCACAGCACTGAGATTAAGAGCCTTGGTTCTGGAAACAAGCAGATGCAGGTTTAAATACCGGCTCTGCCACTTTTAGCTGTGTGACCGCAGGCAGATTAGTTACATCTCCCAGAGATGTAACTAATTTGGTTCCCTCATTTATAAAGCAGGGATCATAGCAATACCGTCTTGTGCAGTTGCTGTGAGGATGAAATGGTCTGATGCCCAGGAGACTGCTCAGTAACTGTCACTCTGATGGAGATCAAGTTCATCACGGTGCATTGCTATGGGAAATGAGGCACGAAGGCCTAATTTTTTCCCCAGTTAAAACAGGTGTGTACCCACCTCACTGGGCAAATGCTAGACTCTGTTGTCCACTGGGTCAAAGGGAGATGGCAGGTGTAGGGTCACAGGGTCTCGGCCCCCCTTGGACACTCAGGGACACAGCTGAAGCCAAGGATGATCACTAGGGGAGGAGAAGAAAAGGAGAAGCAGTTGTAAGGAAGGAAAACAAATTGGAGTTACAGGAGGAAGGGGGCAGAGAAAGGTGAGGGGGAGGGAATGAGGGAGACACAGAGGGTCTCTCTAGTCTTGCCCTTTTATGGGGGAGAGTCTTACAATGTGACAAATGGGGACCTCGAGGGGGCTGGCAGTGTTCCAGAAGCTACTGTTGGGGCTGCAGAGGAAGGAGTGGATGACTGCAATAAGGGAAGCTGCCCCTGGGGGCTGCCCCTCAGACCCACTGGAAAGCAGAACTTTAACACCAAACAATTCCCAAACTCCCCACCTTGGAGGTAGCCACTGCTTGTGCACTTCCTGCACCCTGGAGGGGGCTCTGGCTCCAGCTGAGGCCGCTGGAAGCCCATTTCTCTCCCGAGAGCCCAGGAGAGCTGTGTGCATGTTTGCTCTCATATATTACAAGGGATATTACAAAGTAGAATCTTTGGCCTGAAGTGAGAAGTATAATTTTTCTCTGAAGCTCCAGTCTCCAAGTTCCTGACACACAGCAGATGCCCAATAAATGCTGAGAAAGGAAAAGAATAAAGCCTGAGTGGGAGTGGGCGCTAGCAGCTCAGAGGAGCTTGGAAGCCTGTTCTGATGGTGGCGAGGATGAGAGAGGTTCCCCATGTAGCCAGCCTCACCCCCTGAACAGATCACACAGCCCTCTTACAATTATCAAAGTAATATGTGTGCATGGTTAAAAAAAAAAAATCAAGTGGTGCACAAGGTTTATAATGAAAGCAGTAGATCCCTGACCTTTCCTGTCCCACTCCCCAGAGGCAACACTATTAGTAAGATGACCTCCCCTCAGAGATACTTATTGAAGCGTTAGAAATATCTAACTTCACAATAGAAAAGGGTTGGAAATGACCTAACTGTCCATCAAATGGTCAATGAATGCTATACCATGGCAGAAAAACACTGAAGAATCTCTTTATGTACCAATTTTAAACCATCTCAGGATATAAGAAGTGCAAATAGTGAGATGCATATGTGTTTACATAACACGGTACCAGTTATGCAAAAAAGGGGAAAAATATGTATGTATCATCATTTTTATAGAGGGCTCAGGAAAGGCCTGGCACATTTGAGCAGAGAGCTAAGGGAGTGAGGAGTAACGTGTGTATGTGCACATGTATTATATACACAGAATCATTTGTTAAGTTACAAGAGAAACTGGTTATATTTGTTGCCTCCCAGGGAAGAGAACGTGTTGGCTAGGAAATGGGTGGGAGGGATCCATTAATACTCTTTTATGTATTTTGCATGACTTCTTTATGAAAAAACATTTAAGAACCTCTTTGTGGTGGATAGAATTTAGGGTGATCCCAGTGGTCCCAGACTCTTGGCGTTCACATCTCCCATGGCAAGGTGATGGGATATTACTGCCACGATTATGCTGTGTTATATAAGACTTTCTTCTTAGCAAACTGGAGCCAGAGGCTCTCCCTGGGGGCTTGATAAAGTCAGTGGCCATGTTGGAGAAGCTCCCACGGCAAAGAACCGTGAGTGGCTTCTAGGGACTTCAGGAGGCCTAGAGGCCTGAGGGTGGCCGCCAGCTAACAGCCAGTAAAAAGCTGGGGCTTTCAGTCATACAACCACAAGGAAATTAATCCTGCCAGTGACCTGAATGAGTTTGGAAGATGATTTTTTCTCAGTTGAGCTTTCAGATGAGAACACAGTCCCAGCTGATGCCTTGATTTCAACCCTCTGTAGAAGATCCATGCCCAGACTCCTGACCCAGGGAAACCATGAGATAATAAATGTGTTGTTTTAAACTGTTAAGTTTATGGTGATGCAGCAATAGAAAACAGGCACACTCTTTGAGTTGTTTCTTCTAGTATTTATCTCTATATTTCTAAGTAATGTGCTTATATTTCTTTCCTTGATTTACCAAATTTAGAATTTATCTATTGAGGTCCTGATATGGCAGACAAGGATTTGTCCTCTTCCCATTCCCTTCCCTCCTCTTACCCTCCCAGGATAATGGCTCCAATACTTTTAGTTAATATAAGCAGTTGGTGTATAATTATTATAACTGTGTGAATATTATTTATGGTAGAGCAAGTAATATGCAGTGATTATATTCCCTACCTTCCTTTGTTTATCCTGGGATTAATAATTATCTCATTTAAAAATTCACCTAGTGCTTTTTTGATGGTGTGCCTGCTCTGAGCACTACAGCCAGAAGTGTCTTGGCTCGGCTGCCTTAGGTGCCCAGGGCCGTGGCCCTGACTGCTCTGTGGGCTGCTTGGAGGCAAGAAACTACTTTTAATCAATGCTCATTCATCATGGCTTAGAAAGATGGGATGTTTTCAGGCCATTCTTATTGGAAAATGGCAGTGAACCTTTAGAGTCAAGAGAATAAGACAACAGTTTCAGGAGGTACTGCAGCTCTCTTTTTTTCCCAAATGTGATTTGACAAAGCAAGGTTGTTAAAGAAATTTAAAAGTATGTTTTTAAACAGAAGAACAGCAAAAATGTGTAACCCTAACTCAGGAAAACCCTGTCTCCTGTCACTGGCCTGCCCTGCTGCACTTGGCTATAGTTAGCCCCCGAATATAGCTGCATCCTGCCAGCCCAACTCCTGCTGTTGGGATCAATTGAGATTTATCCCTGGGATGCTAGGATCGTTTAACATACATAAATTAACCAATGTGACACACCATGTTAACAAATTGAAGAATAAAAATCTTATGAACATATCAAGAGATGCATAATAAGCTTTTGACAAAATCAACATCTATTTATGATAAAAATTCTCAACAAAATGCATTAGAGGGAACATACTTCACCATAATAAAGCCCATATAAGACAAGCCCACATCAACCATCATATTCAATGGTGAACAGCTGAAAGCATTTTCTCTGAGATCAGGAACAAGAAAGACACAGATGCCTGCTCTCACCACTTTCATTTAACATAGTATTGGAAGTCCTAGCCATAGCAATCAGACAAGAAAAAGAAATAAAAGGAATCCAAAGTGGAAGGGAAGAAGTATAACTGTCACTGTTTGTAGGTGGCATGATACTATATAAAGAAAATCCTAAAGACACAACCAGAAAACTACTAGGACTCCTCAATGATTTTGGTAAAGTTGCAGGATACAAAATTAATATACAGAAATGTGTCATAGTTTTATACACTAACAATGAACTATCAGAAAGAGAAATTAAGAAAACAATCCCATTTACAATCATAAAGTACCATATTTTTAAAATTACTTTATTTTTATAATATATTTTAAAATTAAGGAGTGTGATGCCTCCTGCTATATTCTTCTTTCTGAATATCACATTGTCTATTCTGGGTCTTTTGTGGTCTCAAATGAATTTTAGCATTCATTTTTAAATTTCTGTAAAAAATGCCAGTGGGGTTTTGATAGAGATAGCATTGAATCACTTTGGGGAGTATGGACATTTTAACAACATGAAGTTTTTCAACCCATGAACACAGAATGTCTTTCCATTTATTTCTGTCTCCTTACATTGCAGGGGAGGTTGAAGTTGTAATTCTAAGGAAAAAAATCTGGACTTTGAGGTGACATAAATCTTACTTCAATCCCCGCTCCACCAACTAGCATTTGTCAGAGCTTGGGCAATTACTTCTCCTCTTAGCCTCAATTCTCTATTTGTAAAATGAGGATAATAATAATAAGGATTAATAATAATAATAATAAGGATTTTGAGGAGTAAATTGAGATAATGCATGCAAAACAGTATAGTGCTTGGCATACAGTAGGCACTAGTTAAATGGCAAATATTATTATCATAGCTCAACAGATGTTTTCATTGCCATTTATCTCTGTATAAATACTTGCTACTCAAAGTATGACCCACAGACCAGCAGCATCCACCTGGGGACTTGTTTGTAATGCAGTATCTCAGGTCCCACTCCAGAACTACTGAATCAGAGGCTACATATTATGCTGTGTTTCATATGCATATTAAACTTTGATAAGCGCTAGTCTAAACCATCTTAGATTACAAATGGGGTTCATGTTTGTACGTTTATCTTTTACTTTAAAAAAAATGTCCATTTACCTTATTTCTTCCTCCCATTCTGGAAATGTAAATGGTTAGGACAATATTATTGAGTAAAAATGTTCATTTTGGTGAAGAAGCATTTGCCATGGCTGTGAAGAAACTTGAACCAGTGGAATGAAATTGGATGGAAATGTATAAATTGAGTGCAAATTAGCTGCCTGCCCCTATTAAAATATACCTGCTTTATTGCCAAAAAGAAAAAAAGAAAAAGAAAAGAATTCACCTAGTTTTCTATGTAACTTGCTCCTTCGGTTCTGGCAAAGGCCTAACAGTATAATTTCTGAATGGTGAGACCTATCATTTAATGTATCTATCCCATTTTCCCCCGGTGGTCTCCCTCCTGGAGCAGCTCTCCCTCCTTCTCCAAACCATAAGCTTGCTCTCTAGGCCTGCTGCACATCTGTCATCCAGGGACTTGCATTCACTGCTCTGTCCAATCCTAGCTCTGCTGTTTCCTCAGGCCCATATCTTCTTTCTTGATTTACAGCCTAGTTTTGGTGGAGCACATCCTTCAGCGGTTTTTTAAGACAGGGTACATGGTTGGTCAATTTGGTTGAGTCTGTTTACATTGAAAAAATGTCTTTTTTCTACCCTCACACTCACTGAGAGTGGCTGAATATAGAATCCAGTTTGAAAATAACATTTTCCCCCTGAGGATGCTGAAGGCATTGTTTCCTCATCTCCTGGCTTCTAGTGTTGCTGCTGAGAAATTGGTGCCATTTTGATTCCTGCTTCTCTTATTGTGCCCTGTTTCAGCTTTCAGACCCAAGCTTTTTGGATCTTCTCTTTATCTTTGGTGTTCTGACATTTCAAAATTGGTGTAGGTATTTTTTTTCATTTGTAATGATAGACTCTCAACAGGCCCTTTCAATATGGAAATTCATGCCCTTCTATTCCAGGAATATTTATATAAATATTTAAAAATTATTTCCTCCCACCTGTTTTCTCTTTGATTTTTGAAATTTTTAAAAAATTTCATCTGTCCTGTTTTCCCTCTTTGTGTTTTAATTTTCTTTTCTGGCAGGTTTCCCTTTATTGAATTTTAATTTCAACTGTTATGTATATTTTTAATCTCCAAGAGTTCTTTCTTGTTTTCTGATTAATTCCTTCCCCATAAAGGGCAATGTCTACTCTTGATTCTCAGAATTTTCACTAGAATT
Source organism: Eubalaena glacialis (assembly GCF_028564815.1). Lineage (NCBI taxonomy): Eukaryota > Metazoa > Chordata > Mammalia > Artiodactyla > Balaenidae > Eubalaena > Eubalaena glacialis. The sequence goes on from NC_083718.1 coordinate 24,531,394, forward strand.
CGTTTTGAAACTGTCCTCTGCTCCTTGCCCTGTCTCTGAGATGCTAGGTGCTCTGACACCTACTCCAGTGCTGCCTTTGTTTTGATCTCTTTTTCATGTTGGAGTCTTTCCTCAAATATCTGTTAATCCTTGACTATCTGATGATATTTCCAAGAGGCTCTATTAAGCGGATTGAAAGTTCTGAATGCTTGGGTGGAGCATGAAGACAGGTGGGGCTTTTTACATTGGAAATTGCCAAATGCCAGTATTTAGAGATTTTTCTCTCTGGGGTAGTTCAGCTACTCAAGAGGAGAATCCTCTAATCTTTTGCTTGGGGGCAGGATGCCTGTAGCAGGACCAGAAAATGGGACTCAGAAACCCACTGTGCAGTTTTTAGAATGCAGTCCTGAGCCTTACCCCTCACTTTGCCTGGTATCCCCAAATTTGGAACTTTCTCTCTGCTTCACCAGAGAACAAGCCTTGGGCATCTTGCCCAGGTCGGGTGGAGGAAGCATGTGAGCTGCCCAGTTGTGCAGGGCAAAGGGGGGAATCTGGGGGGGAGTCTCACTCTGTGTAGATGCCCACACAAACCTCCTTTTCCCAGCCCCACTCCTGCCTACAACTTTCTGTACCTGTTGCTTCCATGTCCTGAGCATCCCAGGTTTTCTGCCGGGCAAATGGGTTTGCTTCTCATCTGGAACCTCCTTTGCAGGCATTTCAGCTTATATCTTCCTCTGCTAATTTTCCTCCTCCATCTGCTTTTCATCTTCTAAACTTTGTCAGAATCTCTTATCTATAATTGTCTCCTCTCCTAGAGCAGAAATTCTCCTAGTCTTTGGGCTTATACTCTCAAAAATGCCTTTGCTTTCATTTCAGTGGGGTTTTGGAGAAAGACAGGATAAAAACCTGTAGTAATGCTTGGGAGGGGAAGTGCGTTTCTTGTTCTTCAGCCTGGGTACCAGGGTTTCTTCCCCATCTCCTGATGGTTCTGAGCAGTGGCCGAGCCCTTGGGGGTTAGGAGAGCTGCTAGCTCAGGACCAGAGCCCTCCCTTGTGCTCTGGACAGCGTCCTGCCTGTGGAGTCTCATGTAGGAAAGTTAGAACCTGTAAGAAATAAAATGCCACCTCTGCTCCCACCTTGGGGACACTATGACATTGGTTAGCAGAAGCCAGAGCCTTTCCCTGTCAGAGCCACTTCTAGGCAGCCTTTTGTCCCACAGCAATGACGAGGTTGCTCAGAAGTGTCCCAGCCTGGGCTTAGGCCGGCCAGGTGGAGCCAGACAGCAGAAGTTGGCCCTGGAGCAGGTGATGTGAGGGATCGTGGCAGCAGGCGGTAGTGAGGGAGGCATGGAGCTGGCGGCCCTCAAACGCCCAGCTGTCACAGGGAGGCGGAGGTCCCAGATAGCAGGCATTTGGCACTCAGAGTCAGGCACGTATGGTGGCAGGCAGAGCCAGTAGTCTGGGCTGACAGCCAGTTGTCCCCGGGGAGGTCCAGCCTCTGGGAGCTGGGTTTAGCTGGAGTACTGAGGTTAGATTTGGGGGAAGGTGGGATGCCTGCTCCCAGGGGATGGCTCAAGGCACGGATATTGAGGCAGATAGTGGTAATACAGGGGACAGTTCTTGAGGCTGAAGTATAGGAAGGGGAGGGACAAGGGGACAAGGCAAGTGTCCTGGAATCTGAGCCGAAATAACGGCAAGTAAGTCAGGCCTCCCGTGATAGCCTTGGGACAGATCATTCCCAAGCACGGGTCAGCCATGACCCGGGGCGGGGGGTGGGGGTGGGGGGATGACGTCAGGTGGGTACAAGGCCGTGGAAGCCGGTAATTACAGAGGAGTCTTATACACCAGCAGGACCTGGGTGCAAGCGAACTTGCTCCTTGCAGAGGACCTTTCCCCAGGTGGGATCTGACTTTGACCTCTCACTAGCTCCGCAGCAGAGTGAACAGGAGGGAGACGCACTGTCCTCTGCTGGGATCTGATATATTTGCTGGCAACTCTCCCAGTCTTGATCTGGAATAAGGGGAGAGAATGAGCTTCTGTTGAATAGGTACTTTACAGGCCTATTTAATCTTCTTATCAGCCCTTGGACATAGTCTGGTCACCCCATTATGCAGACGAGGAACCAAGGCTCAGAGAGGTTGAGCTGGCTGACCAGGATCACACAGCTAGTAAGTGGCAGACCCAGGATTCAACTCGGGTCTGCATGAAGCCAAACACAACCTCCCCCGACTCCCTTTGCTGCCTCCAGAGAGGTGACTCCTATTCCTTCAAGGCATGTGTGGAGTCGCAAGCTTTGATTTTAGGACCTCCTGTGGAAAGCCCCAAAGCTGCTGTTGAAATTGAGGCCTGGAATCAGCTGATGGGGTTACTTCTCTGGTAATGCAGCAACCCTGATTCACCTGGTGTGCCCGGGGAAGCTAAGCAGAAGCCCTGAGGCTGCCTCTCCCCAGCACACAGAGGGGTGTGTATGTGAAGGGAGCAGCACCCTTTGAAGCCAATCACAGGATTTAATTTGCAAGCCTGTTCTGATCTCCCCTGAGTCTGCCAAGTTAATTAGGTCGGGGGCATCTGTGGGCTGTTATGAAGCATCTGTGTAATCTAGGAAGGGCTGGTCCTGCCAGTCTCGTTAGTATTTGTCCAAATATTAACAAACCCAACCTCCTCCAGCTGTTGCTGGAGTGTCAGAGCTCAGAGCTCAGGCTCTGAGGGAGATTTAGAGAGAGGGAAACAATATGGAGGTAGAGACAGTGGGATCTAGAGGTAGAAATAGAAATGGGTGTAGTTATATAGTTGTAGATAAGATGGATGGATGGATACATATAGATACATAGATATCATCAAAGACAATCCAGGCAAAGGCACACATTTGGAAGAAAATAGCTACCACTTCCTGAGTTCACTTAATCCTCATAGCAACCTGTGAGGCAGGAATTTTTATCCCCATTTTACGAATGAGAAACAAGGGCTCCCAGAGGTTGAGTGACTGCCTGGGTCTCAGTGATGGAGCACGTCCTGTTCCTGGGGCCTGAGTCCCATCACGGTGAGCGGCCCAGGCTGGGGGTCCCTGGATTTGGTCCTTCCTTGCTCCTGGCAGATTCCACACCCCTGGGACTGGAGTCCTGCTGGCCCCTGGAAGCCCTCCCTGCCCTGGCCTCCATCCCCTTACCTGCTCCGCCTTGTCTTGGAACCTTCCTAACACCTACAGGTAAGGTCTGACTCAAGTCCTTTATTTTTTAATGTTGTTGAGTCATTTCTACAGGCCAGACACTTCAGCGGGCACTGGGGAGAAAGTGGAGAATAAAACGAGATGGCCCAGGCTCGGGGGGAGCTCATAGGCGGCAAGGCAAGATACTGAACATAACATGGTAATGGTGGTCAGCGCTGTGGAGACCCTAAGGGCTGTGGAGTGTTTCATAGGGGAGGCTGAGCAGGCCTGAGAGCGTCAGGGAGGGCTTCCCTGAGGAAGTGACGTGTGAAGGTTCTGAGGCAGGAAGATGCCTGGGGGAACCTCTGAGTGTTGAGCACAGTGGATGAGAGGGAGAAGGGGCACAGAGAGGCTGGCAATGCAGGTAGGGGCTTTCTAAACCGGCGGCTGCCTGTCAGCCCCCTGAGCAGGCTCGATCAGGCCTCCCCTGGGGTGGGCCTGAGCCCTGCCCCTTCCCGCTGCACCTTCCAGGGAGGTCCCATCCAGGTCCTGCCACCCGCCAGCTGCCCAGTTACAGGGCCACACCCAGCTGGGTTCCAAGATCTCACACTTTGTCTCCCCCCTCCTCATATAACCTTTCCTGTTGCCACATGAGTCCTGGCAACAGCCAAGACTACAGGACCCCAACCCAGAATTTATAATCCCTTTCAGCAGGGTTTGCTGCCCGTAGAACCTCAGAGCAAGAGAAAAGTAAAAGGGTAATCCCCTTCAGCAATACTTTGATGATGTGATGGAGGCCCTGGGTTTGATCTTTCCTGAGCTCGTGGTGGCCCTGAGAGCCTGGCCCTGGTCCAGCCCACTGCGTCTCCTACCTGTAGGGGGTGAGTCACCTCTGAAGCCCCCTCATGGGCACAAGATGGGAGAGGAAGCCTCAAAGGGAAAGTCTGAGAGAGGGACATCGTCACCAGGCCCTGCTGGGCGCTTCAGTACATCCTGCAATTCTAGAACCAGGCCGACTCTGTTATTTCCTTTGATTAAACTTCTGTTTTCCCTCAGCCCACTGGATCCATCTTTCAGTTATTTAATTCCAGCTGTAATAAAAAAAATCTATTGAACTGCACACAAACGCAATATGAGGCTGTGAAGCAAACAGCAGGCCTGGGAGGGTGGAATTGAGCAGAGAGGAATCCACAGGGCTTTGTTGTTTTCATGTGCTCCGGTACATAAAATCTGATCGCATTTTGACTCAGAATGTGGGGATGGGAGACGCACTAAGTACAAGCTGGGGGCTTGGGGCGGGGGCAGGAGGAGGGACCTGTGCTGTCCTTGCTGATAGCAAAATGTTGTCCTTTTCCTCAGTCACAGCTGCCCTTCTTACAGCTTTTCATGCGTTCAGGTCCTGGGCCTCCACCCAGCCAGTCTTAGAGACTGCAGGCCACGTACCAGCACCACGTGAAACAGGCCTCAAGCCGCCTTATACTATTCACATCTTTAGGCTGAAATCACACGCTCTGACCCACCTCCAAAGCCTCTAACCAAATTGTCCTTGCTCTTCCAGCTTCTGTCTTTGAGGCTCGTTTCTTTCTCTGGCTTTGCCCCACCCCACAGATCCACACTCACAGTTGATTATCCAGCTTTGACTTCCTGAGCATTTAGTCCCTTCTGGGCCACCGCAGACCCCCTCCCTGGACCATTCTTCCAGCCCTCCTGGCTCACCAGGGTCCCGCAATTTGTTCAGGCGTGCTCGGGTGTTGCCCATTCTGGTTATGAGGGGCTCTGAAGGAGACATGGCTGCCCTGGCCAATTCCCTGCCTTGGGGACCACCCCTCTGTGCTGGCGGAGCCTGACCCCCCAGATGCAGCTTCCCTAGGGGGTCGGGTAAGGAGGACTATTTCATTCCTGGGGCCCAGGAGCTGCTAGAGATGCCCTTTCAGACCAGCAGTTCCCATGAGAGGGTGGGACCCAAAGGAGAATTTCAAAATTATGAAAAAGTGGTCTGCACAGGAATGGACCCAGCGTTGACTAAGCCCCAGCCCGCCCCTGGAGCAGGGGCCTGGACGTTCCATGCAGGGCCAGGCATTAACCCTTGAGGTGTGGGATCAGGGGAAGCTCCAGAGTTCCTATGGGGGCTCCTGAGCCATCAGGGTGATGGGGTCCAGGAGGAAGACATTAGGACAGCAGCTATTTGTCAATGTGCATGAATGTATTTCAAAGTTTTACCAACAGGTACAACTGTACCGGTGCACACCAACTGGTTAGCAGTCCTGGTGGCTCTGTTGAATGAGAGTCGGGTAGAAAAACAAGCCTCAGTTATAGGGCTCCTTTGTGGAGGCAGCTGCTTTGTCTGAAGGCTCCATTGGAGCCACATTCCCTCAAGGCTTCCCCAGGGGGTGGTCAGGTTACTGACCTCAGATTCCTGGTCCTGGCCTCATTTGCTTTTTCTGAGAGGAGGGGAGGGGAGGGAAGGGGAGAAGTACATAGTGGTCAAAAACAGAGGCTCTGGGGTCAGACTACCCCAGGTTTGACAGCTACGTCATAAGCTGTGTGACCTTGGGAAAGTTGCTTAACCCCTCTGAGCCTCAGTTTTCTCATCTGAAACATGAAGCTCATAACACCTTTCTCCCTGGGAGGCCATAAATGTTCATTATGTTAAAAGTCAGTAAAGTACCTGGCATAGAGTAAGCTTAATAAATGGTAACTAATATTGTTGTAATTGATTTGACTCTGATGGATCAAGCTGACCATCTTCCCCTTGCCAACCTGACTATGCCTATATTTGGCCCCAGCAACTCCTGGGAGCTTGCCACATGCCACACACTCTGCTAGACCCTGGGCTTCAGAGAAGAACACCATAAACTACATACTAAGTGCTACGTAGAGCTCAAATAAATGAACGAGGTACTGGCCGTTCACCACCTCCCTCCCCTTACACCGACCCCTCCGCTATCTTGCGTGGAGACACCCCTACCTATAATAGTCTATGGTCCTGAGTTCCCACAGAGAGGCCAAGACGGAGGAGGATCAGTGTCACACAGGGCCAGTGCCTACACAAAGGCAAGGGTCTGCTGACACAGAGGGGCCTTTGACCCTCCTTGAAAGTGATCAGTCCTCAGGGAAGAGAGCTCTTCATGGCTGATGCAGGGGGTGGTACAGCAGGGTCCTGAGCACAGGCCAAGGACAGGCCTCTAGTGTTCAGGGCAGGGTGGGGACCAGCCTGGGGAAGGGGGCGGGACAGGTTCTCTCCACCCTGAGGACAAGATGCTTGTGGTTCTTTCCGGGGGAGAGCCAGACATTCACTGCCTGGAACGGGGTCTGTTTCAAATGGGCACTTAACATTAGAGTTGATGTGTTTCTTTTAAGAGTTTTTCAAATGTGTGTACTTAAATAGACCATCTAATCTGTCTTCTCATCTACCTACCTATCTAGGGTTCAATTAGGGATCACGACTCAGATCTGGTCTCCCTGCTAAAACTGACAGGGTAAAATCTGCCATGCCTGGAAGAATAGAAACCATATTCCTGGCAGCATTGCACTTATAAACTCGATGCTGCTGGTAATAATAGCTATGAGAAGAGTTCTCATACCTTTGAAATGGAGATAATTGCTTGATTTTCTAATATTGATAATTTGTAAAACAATATTTGTACCCATTGCCTGAGGCAGATGCCACCAGTCGACCGCATCCTTTTAGAGATGCCCTCATCATGGCCAGCACATCCACCTGTGTCCTTGGCGTGACGTACCTACAGGAAGGCAAGCAAGATGGCTCAGATGTACACGGAGCCCATGTGCTTCTCACATGAGGAACGTAAAGAGGTGAGGCTGCATTTCCTACTTGTCAAGCACTAAAGCTTAATTGGGCCAGAAATACTCCCTGGTTCCTGCTTCTGGAAGACGGATCTCAGCTGTCACTAAGCATCTGTGGTACCCAGCAGGGACTAGTGGAGTTCTGTGGGCTGGAGGCTTTGAGAAGATTTTTTTCCCTCTGTGCCAATTACGTGCGTGGTGTTTGGTTTTCTTTGTCTAAACCATCACGTTGGAACCTCTGGCCCTGAGGCTGACATTCTGAGCACGGCTTAGTCCCCAGCACTGCTTACTGCTGTGACCCTCAGGGAAGCCTGGTCCTGCAGGCATTAGAGCGAAGGGGGCCTCAGCGCTGGAGAGGCTTCCAGAGGCAGGTGAGGGGAGACATGAGGTGGTGACGATCTTGGATCTTGGAGGGAGGTGGCGGGGAACAGCGGAGCTGTGGGCGCAAAGGCACGGAGTTATTTGTTGAGGACTCACAGTGTGTTGCAGCGATCAGGGCGGACCCTGTTCCTGCCGTCGAGGAGGGGAGAAAGGCGACGAGCAAACTCATAGATTCGATGGTATCTGGTGGTGAAGTGGGCTTTGAAGAAAAATGAAACAAGGTAAAGGGAGAGAGAGGGAGTAGGGGGCTGGTTGGGAGGGGGCAGAAAGAGCCGCAGGCATGAAGGGCGCTGCCAGACCAGCAAGGAGTTCGGAGGACTGGGGAGGGGCGTGGCTAGGGTGGGTGGCACAGCGCTGGGGATGTGATGTAGGCTGGAGAGTTTTGATGGGCCTGACGGGCAGTGTGGGGTCCTTAGTGACATTACCCACAGGGCCAGGGAGGGGGACTGCCAGGTGTTTGGGCTGAGCCCTCTACTCTGTGAAGGAAGTGTCACCTTATTCCACCCGAGCCCTCCAAGCCAGCCCAGAGGTGTCCGTACGTAAGAGCATCCAGTGAGCCCACCACCATTAATGGACGAGGGAACTGAGCCCAGAGAAGGGAAGTGACTCACCCAAGGCCACTGGCCCACAGAGCTGCCTCGGAAAGGCTGTGTTGGCCCGGCTCATCTTCTGAGGAAGGTGGAGAGTGAGGGGAACAGCTGTCCCGGGGCCTCGGGGCAGTTCTGGGGAAGTATGGCTAGGCGTTGCTGCGGGTGAGCTTCCCCCGTCTGACCAGAGGACCTTCCCTGGTTCCCTACCCCCTGCCCTTTGCCTTCCTCAATTCTTGCCCTTTCCTCTTCTCTCTAAAGCTCCTTCCTGCATTTCCCACCCAGGGGCTGTGGTGTGGTGTGTCCAAGACCCGACTGGATTCCCTTAGCACCTCTGTGCGGAAACTCCCAGATGCTGTGACTTCCCTGAGGGAGAATCTGCCAGCAAACGCCAGCCCCAGCCTGGGCCAAGTAGGAGCCTGTGCCTGGCCAGTCTGCAGGCCTGTGCGCGTGGTGCAGAGTTCCAGGGCTGTGTATATTCCAGGTGGCTGCGGGATCTGACCTTTTCTGTTTATTAACTCCCATGGGGGCCGCTGAGCAAAGGACCGGCTCTGGTAGAAATTGTCCCTGTCTTGAAGGGCCTATTGATGCTGTCACGGGCCAAAGGCAGGCCGTCACTGGCATTTTAGCTGCCACTGGAGTGATCCTTCAATCCGCATGAAAGTCTCAAAGCCTCTCCTTCGAGACATTCATTAACACCCAGTTAACGTAAGACAGAAGCTCACCCTGGAGAGAGAGCAGGATTCACTTCAGCTCCAGAGTCTGTCCCTCATTTGTTCGCAAATGGCCCAGCAAATCATGATGAGGCTTTAGTCCTTTCCTATCAAAACAGCAAAACAGCTAAGTGAGAAGATTAAAGGGCCTTTGGAGGTTCATTTATTTCTTGGGCCTGTCATTGAAGAGTCCCCCAGTGCGGGCCCAGCCATGCCTCCAGCTTTATCTCTCGCTTCTCACTGTGGCCTCATCCCAGCACACAGAGAACCCTCGTATGCAGCAGCTTGGGCCTTTAATTAGCAGCTCTGGAACTAATTAGTGTCTCCATGGAATGGAGATGCCAGGGTTTCTCTAAGAATTATCCTTAGCGGGTTGCATAGGGGTTTCTGAGGCGAGTGGTGCTGTCACGGTGACCCCTCTGTCCCCAAGAAGAGGACTTTGCTGGCCAGTGCAGGCAGCTGGGGTGTGAGTGGGGGGAGAGAAACCAGGATGTGGGCTTTTGTTCACACTCTAGGCAGCTCTCGGGCACCCACACTATTGCCTGAGCGCTTAGGGGAAAAAGCAATGAATAAAGTCGCAGCTGAGGAGGGCAGTCAGCCCTGCTCACAAAAAAACGACATAAGGGAAGGCGGAGCCCGATGACAGAGCCTCAGGCCACATCTGCTCTGGGAGGATAGTTTGAAGTCGGCCAGCTCACTCGGTCCTTCTTCATCTCCCAGGACTGTGCTCTCAGGACACCAGTCTCCCAGAGCGCAGGGAAGAGGGAGTGGGAGCCTGAGAGGCCATCTTCATCGTGGGCAGAGGTGCAACTGACATTCTCTTTCCCACCCACTCCTGCCCAAGCAACCCAGACCGGGAAGACGCTTTGGGGCGGGGACAGGGGCAGGGCCTCTTAATATATTGAAAGGCATGGAAGTGGGGATGGGAAAAAAGAAAAGGTCAGGACGTTGAAAAGACAGGGTGTGCGTGAGACCAACATCCTTCCTCCCCCGACTCTCACCAGCATTCCACCACGTGCACGCACACACCTGTGCATACACACGTGTGCACACACGCACATACTCAGATGCAGAGAGGGGGGAAGGGAGGAATGTGAAAAAAGAGAGAGAGACAGGAGGAGGATGGAAGGCTATATGATGCGATAAACCCTCATTCCTTAACCATCACTCAGGCTTTAATAACAAAGCGAATTGTGGCCCCTTTATCAGTGCTTTTGAAATATGATTGTAGTTAGCAAACATCAAGAGTCTTCTAGGCTGGCTGCTCTGCTAAGTGCTGGGCAAGAGAGAGCTGCCCTGAGGCTATTTTTAGTCTCTTTGGGGGCGAACTCTCCATGGAGAACTATATACAAGCCAGCCCATGGTGAATGCTGAACAAGTGAGGAGTTATCCAACTAAGAACATGACTTTTGCATTGGGAAATAGCTTGTCTATTTGTATTTTAATATTTTGGCATTTAGTTTTGAAATAGAAGTTTATTTTCCAACTGAATTCTGAAGAAACGTTTAGGTTTAGGTAGTTTTCTTGGGTTGGGAGGGCCTGGGTCATTTCCCTCATTATCATGACACTACGGGTGCCCCAAGGCAAGGACCTGAGGGGGCTGGGCTGGGCATTCCCTGTCACCACCTTTAGGGTTCAGATCATTGGCGGCCTCGGGATTTGAACAGGGAAGGGGAGCCACCTCATTTAAAATTACCTACACTTGCAGCCAGGCGATCTAATTCCCCCAATTATTTGATCTCTCAGAATATTGTCAGCACGGGAGACAAGTCCAAAATAGCTTCTCAACTTACAGATCCAGGTCCCCCAACACTTAGGCGACGAGCCTTATTGCTCAGATGAGGGGTGCTGAGCCTCTTTTCCTGGCTGGCTGGAGGGCACTTCTACTGTTAAAAAATCTGACGGTATATAGTCATGCTACATGTGCAAGAAGCTATGCGAACAAATCGTAAGAGACAGCAGAGTACAAATGTAATAAAAACTGTGGAATTAAAGAAATCTCAGCTAAAACTAGAGTCGAGACAGGCCTGTAGGGGAGGCTCTCACGCCCCACCATGCATCCTCAATTACTCTAAACAGGAAGAGATGTATGCTTACATCTCAGACAGGAAGGTGTTGCCTACTTTACTTTGTAGCAGAAAGAAGAAAACTTCTCTTCACTGGAGGACATCCCAGCCAATCAAAGACTGTAGCAGCCCAACCAATGAGAAGCCTCTATACTTTGGACTCCTGGCTCTTCCAATGGATTCTTTGGTTATTACAAGCTCTTCTAACCACCCCCCCACCACACACACTTTCCCTATAAAAGCAAGTTCCCCTTTCTTGTTCTCTGGATTTGTCTATGGTTCGCCCTAGGTTGCGTATTCGAGTTGTGGTTCCTCTGGCTATTCCTGAATAAACTCACTTTTCCTGGTAAAATAACTGGCTATTGCATTATTAAAGGGGACAGAAGCAATACAACAAAATTATTCTAATACGTATTCAATCATATAAGCAATGTGTGTGTGTGTATGTGTGTATAATAGAAAACTTCACGTGACTAGTTCAGTACTTGAACCCTCACCCTAAGGGTCAGTTAGTCTCCTTCACAGGCTCCTGCCATGCCCTGTCCTTTGGGGTTGGTCCATCTTGCCCTGGGTTGGGGGATATCCAGAGCTCAGCCCACGCGCCACAACTACTGAATCTTGTGCGCCTAGAGCCCGTGCTCTGCAACAAGAGAAGCCACCGCAAGGAGAAGCCCGTGCACCGCAATGAAGAGTAGCCCCTGCCCGCCACAACTAGAGAAAGCCCGTGCGCAGCATTGAAGACTCAACGCAGCCAAAAATAAATAAATAAATAATTTTTTTTAAAAAAAGAAGTTGATCATTAACACCTGGAAGACTGCTTTATGGCCTCTCCCAGGCACTACCACTTCACAAAGAAAACCACTCTCCTGATTTCTAACATCCTAAGTTTTGCTTGGTTTTGAAATTTGCATAATTGTGCTGTTTGTACTCTCATATTTTTTAAAGAGGAAACAATCATGAGTTCATACTAATATTACCAATTCAAATGTAAGATTACAGAGCTTTCACTTAACTTGGTTGAATTTACACTTTCACTTTCTCTTTGCTGAAAAACTTGGTTTTTAATGACTTTAACACAATTGCTTGTTTGCCTGTTCCACAATACAAGTATAATAATTTCAAAACAGCTATATGCATATCGGTGCTGGCAATAAGATGACTTAATGCAGTATAAGATATCTTTGTTTTTGTCCTTAGAATATTTCCCACTAGGACTGTATAATCAATTCTATATTTTAAAATTATTCGAAGCAATTATTTTGTGTGTGTGTTGTTATGCCACCATCTTGATATGCAGTTAGGTGCATTTCTTTCTGTTTGTTTTCAATTTTTAAAACTTGCTTTCTTGATTTTTTTTAAAAAATATGGATTCAAAGTCAAAACTATATAACAAAATATATTCAGAGAAATCTAGCTTTCACCCCTATCTCCTCCATCCTGTTTTCTCTCTGCATGGGTAACTTTTATTAACATAAGTAGTATTTATTAGCATTTGGTTTATCCACTCATCAATTTTTAAAAATATAAGCAAATACATATGTATTCACATTATCCCCTCCCATTTTGTGGTGGATTAGTGAGGTAACAAATTCTTTGTTACTCTCCCCCCGAGGGGTGAAGCTTCTTCCCCCTTCCCTTGAACTTGGGTTGGTCCTGGGACTGCCTTAACCAATAGAATGCAGAGGAAGTGACCCTCTGCTAATTCTAGGCCTATGAGGATGGGCAGCTTTCATTTCCTCCTTGGTACATTCACCCTTGGGATTTGGGATTCAGCTGCCAAATATAAAAGCCCAAGTTAGCCATGGGGAGATAGAGACGTCCTAGCCTCTCATCCATCCCGCCAACACACCAGACATGTGAGTGAGACATCCTGGACCATCCAGCCCAGCAGCCATCTGACTGCAGCAGCATGAGAACCACCCCCCAAAAAAACCTACAGAAGAATCGCTCAGTGAACTTACAGATTCATGAGAGATAAGTTAATGTTTGTTGATGTGTTAAGCCATTAAGTTTTGGGATGGTTTTTTATGCAGTGGTAGATAACCAAAACATAGATATATATTTTTTCTATACAGAAGGAAGCATTCTAGCTATGCCACTCTGCACCTTGATTTAACCACTTAATGAATGCTGGAGAGCACTATGCATCACATACGTTGATTCTTACCTTTGTGATGACCCAGGTTATATATGGAGATCTGAGGTTCAGAAAGGTTGAGTGACTTGCCCAAGGCTGCACAGCTATTTTATTAGTTTGCTAGGGCTGCCATAACAAAATACCACAGACTGGGTAAGCTAAACAACAGCAATTTATTTTCTTACAGTTCCAGAGGCTGGAAGTCCAAGACCGAGGTGTCAGCAAATTTGCTTTCTCCTGAGGACTCTCCCCTTTCCTTGCAGATGGCCACTTTCACCCATGGTCTTTTCTCTGTTTGGGCACAGCCCTGGTGTCTCTGTGTGTGTCCAAATTTCCTCTCCTTATAAGGACACCAGTCATATTGGATTAGGGCTCACCCTAATGACCTCATTTTACCTTAATCAATCACCTCTTTAAAGCTCTGTCTCCAAAACAGTTACCTTCTAGGGAACTGGGGGTTAGGACTTCAACATGTGAATTTAGGGGGGGGGACACAAAAATTTGTCCAAGAATTTGTGACCATCTTCAATCTGCCACATTGGGTTTACACTTGTACATATGCATAAGATCTTCTCTTTCTGAGGCTACTGGAGATATTGGAGAATAAATTTGTAATCTCTCAAAGCAACATGAATGTGATGGGTAAGAATTCAAATAATAAATAAAGAACTGATTTGGAAAGTATGAGAAGAGAGAGTAAGAGACTCTCCCCACCACCACATTATAATAGTTCAGGAGAATGATTTTTAGAGAAAACTTAGCTAGGAGGTTAAGGAGGACAGTTCTCTTACTAAGAATATCTCTGTTGTGATAATTGTCATTTTGTTTAATACCTATTTACCTATATCTTCTTAAATTGGAAAAAATTAAAAGGTGTTAAGTGGGGCGTAAGTGTTCCCCAAAATATTAATGTCAGTTGTCTCTGAGCAGTGGAACTATGGGTAAATTCTTTCTTTTAAAACTTTCCTGTACTTTTCCATACTTCCTGTGGCTACTTCTTTTATAATGGAAAAAATGAACATCACAGAAGTGTTTTGAGACAGACAGGGCCATTCTCTTTCTCATTCTTTTGTCCTGATAAGTCTGGTTAGAGACAAACAAACAGCACCTGGAAAGAAACAGAGGCCCGCAGGGTATCATAAAACTGGTGAGGGTAAGAGGTGGCTGGTGTGATGGGGAAAGGATCAGTCAGGGGCTGGGCAGGAAACCAGGGCCATGACAGATACTTCCATGGAGGGAGCTAGTCCAGCTCATCGAGCACAGAGCAGCCTCGGGGCTGCAGGTTTGGCCATCCCAGGGAGGGTGTACAGGGCTCATCGCTTCGCGGCAGCTCCATGCAGCCCCCGGCTAGGGCATGGCGTGTCCACTGAGCTGCCAAAGGTTACTGGCATCAACCCTCACAGCCAGCTTGCCCTCCCACCCTCAGAGCTGCCTTGGTTACCTCCCGCTACCCTGACTAATGAATCCACTTCCTGTGTTCACAGAAATTCAAGATGTGTGGTTTTATTTGCCTGAAGTTTTCTCCCTCTTTCCCTCCCTTTCCTCTTTCTTTCCTTCCTCCCTTCCTTCCTTCCTCCCTTCCTTCCTTCCTTCCTCCCTTCCTTCCTTCCTCCCTTCCTTCCTTCCTTCCTGTTCCTACTTTCCTTTCTCCCTTTCTTCTTTCCTTCCAGAGGGGAAGGAGGGAAAGGGGAAAAGAAAACGGGCAAGGGGACAAAGCACAAACCCTTTCCCTTTAGGGAACTGGCCACCTTATCCTATGATCCCAGTGTTCAGAAACCCCTTAGGTCTTGTGGAGAGCGATGCCCTGTCTTTACTCCAGAGCAGAGCCTGGCTCGGCCTGTCCAGCAGAAGGGGCCTCCGTGACTTTCCACGCAGGAGCCAGGAGGGGCCCCACGTGGTGATGACGTGGCCTGTCTGCAGCCAGAACATGAAAGAAGCAAAGGCAGGGATGCTGTGCTGGGAGACGCCAGGTGCAGGTGTTTCCTTGCTTTGGAACTTCACAGCTGGACCTCGCTCCGCCCTGAGGGGTTCCTGGAGCCCAGCTGCTCGCGGGGGGAGAGGATGAGCAGAGCATATGCTGATGCAGGCGAGGCCCTGCCGGAGCCGAAAGCTGGCCCCGAGATGCTCCTGCCGGCGATGACAGTGATGCCTTGCTCCTGGGTGGCACTGCCTGGCCACAGAGTGCTCTCACATTGGGCTGCCTGCCCAGAAGCAGATCTAGAAAGTTCTGTTTGAAGGATAACATTAGTGTACTCGCCAAGAGTCCACAACCTAATGATGTCTTTGATGTAAAGTTATTTGTTTTCTAAGAAATTTGGGGAGCCTCCCGCGCTGTGCCCAAAGCACACGTCACATACCAGCTGGCTCTTGGGTTTCTCGGGAGCCACGTCCAGGTTGTGAGGCGCTCTCGGGGTCGCACAGGTGTGCTGGAGGCACAGTGGTCGGTCGACTCCGAGGAATGACAGCAAGGGGGAGAGGTGCTGGGGGGTGGAGCCGGGAAAACCCATCCAGATCTTTTTAGAGGGAACAAGACAGATTTTAACATCTATGCGTTGGTGAATATGATGTCAATCCACAAGAAAATGCTACAGAAAATTGTTAAGTTCGTTGATTTTTTGAGTACTTAGGGGAAAAAACTAGTCCTCACTAGGTGCCATTGATTGCTGGGTTTTTTTTTTAATAAATTTTTTAAAAAAATTTATTTTTGGCCGCTTTGGGTCTTCGTTGCTGCACGAGGGTTTTCTCTAGTTGCGGCGAGCAGGGGCCACTCTTCGTTGCGGTGCGTGGGCCTCTCATTGCGGTGGCTTCTCTTGTTGTGGAGCACGGGCTCTAGGCGCGCGGGCTTCAGTAGTTGTGGCACGCGGGCTCAGTAGTTGTGGCTCGCGGGCTCTAGAGCACAGGCTCAGCAGATATGGCACATGGGCTTAGTTGCTCCACAGCATGTGGAATCTTCCTGGACCAAGGATCAAACCCGTGTCCCCTGCATTGGTAGGCGGACTCTAAACCACTGTGCCACCAGGGAAATCCCTGATTGTTTATTAAAAATGAGCTTTCAAAGATTTCTGTGTAAAGATATTAAAGCCGGATTACAGCATCTTCCTCTCCCTGTACTGACAGCAAAACCACAGATTTTATCAGAAAGGAAAATCATGCGCCCATTCCGCTCATGAATATAGATGCAAAAACACTAAACAAAATATTGGCAAAGAAAATATCAACATGGCATTAAAAAATAATACACCACATTTAATTGGGTATATATCCCAGCTGTCTGGGATGCCCTAGTAATAGAAAACTGCAAATATAACACCATATTAACAGATTGAAAGAAAAAAGCCATCTAACCATTTCAAGAGGGGCAGCAGATTTAGCCTTGATAAATTTGAACACTTTCATGCTAAAAACTGTTTCTAAATTAAAGATTTTTTTTGAAAACAAGTATCCATAAAAAACCAAACAAATAAAATCCTAATAGGGGAAATATAAGAAGCATTTCCTTTAAAATCAAGGATGAGACAAGGATCCCTGCTACCATAAGTTCTATTGTATTGGAAGACCTGGGCAGTTCAGTAAGACAAGGAAAAGAGATTAGAGACATGAAACTGGAAAGGGGGTAATAAAACTCAGTATTTGCTGGTGACATGATTGCTACATAGGAAAGCCAAAAGAATTCATACGCTATTATTGACATGCTGATATCATACCAGAGTTTAGCAAAATTGCTGGATATAAGATTCCGGTACATTTTTGTATACCAGCAGCAAATGATTAGGAATGTAATTACTACTGAAGACAGTAGAGAATATCAAGTGTCTAATAAAAGCATCAGAGAATATCAAGAATCTACCAAAATATGTGCGGGACCTCTATGGAGAATATTATAAAATTTTGTTAACGATGTTAACGACCCGAATAAGTGGATACACCAAACTTCTGGACAGGAAGTTTTAAGATCATGAAGATAGATGTCAATTCTGCCCAATTTGATCTATAGATTCAATGCAATTTCTATCAAAATCTGAACAATGTTTTTCATGGAACTTGATAAAATCATTTAAAAATTCATATGGAAGAAGTAAAAGGCTAAGAATAGCAGAGTACTTCTGAAGAGGAATAGCAGGAAGGTGGGGAATGCCCCCCACACATCAGGACTTACGAACCTACAACAATTAAGGCAATGGGGGATTAGCATAGGGACAGCAAATTGACCAATGGAGCAGAGCAGAGAGCCTCCTAAAAGACCTTACACATATGATGTAGTCAGCTCAGGCTGCCAACAAAATACCATTGGTTGCGTGGCTTAAACAACATTTATTTCTCACAATCCTGAAGGCTGGGAAGTCCTAGGTCAAGGTGCAGAGTCAGTTCCTGACATGCAGACAGCTGCCTTCTTGCTGTGTCCTCACATAGCAGAGAGCGAGTGAGCTCTGGTCTCCCTGGCTGGCTGAGCTCGAGTTCTCTTCATTACACCATGCTGCCTTCTGCAATCATCTGTCATGTTCTGCTGAGTCCAATTTCTATATATACATTATATATATATATATATATATATATATATAATGTATATATTTTATTGAAATATAGTTGATTTAGTGTTGTGTTAATTTCTGCTGTTCAGCAAAGCCACTGAGTCTACTTCTTTTTTTTTTTTTTAAAAGACCGTTTATTCATTCTTTTTTTTTTTAATGTGGACCATTTTGAAGTCTTTATTGAATTTGTTACAATATTGCTTCTGTTTTATGTTTTGGTTTTTTGGCCATGAGGCATGTGGCATCTTAGCTCCCCGACCAGGGGTTGAACCCACACCCCCTGCATCAGAAGGCGAAGTCTTAACCACTGGACTGCCAGGGAAGTCCCGAGTCTACTTCTTAAATATCTCTCAGGGCTGTCCTCCCCAGCTTCTCCTCATTGCCGCCTCCTTCTCAGGGCCTTATCATCTTTTACCTGGATTGTTGCATGATCCCTTACCAGGCTTCCTGGTCTCTAGTTTTTACCTTTACAATCTATTCCCTGCATTGCCATCCGAACTTTTTTTTTAATATATTTATTTATTTATTCGGCTGCGCCGGGTCTCAGTTGAGGCATGCGGGACCTTTAGTTGCAGCATGCAGGATCTAGTTCCCTGACCAGGGATTGAACCCAGGCCCCTTGCATTGGGAGTGTGGAGTCTTAACTGCTGGACCACCAGGGAAGTTCCGCCATCTGAACTTTGTAAAAACGTGCATCTGGTTAAGGACCAGCTGCATCTACAGTGAGGATGCATTGTCCTCAAAGGGGACAGGAAAACATGCTGGGAGAACACTTCGATTCACAGCAGAAGGAAAGAGTCCTAAGTGTATGGGAGAGGCCCCATACACATAAGTGTATAATACATATGACTGTGATATACAGAAGTATATTCAGGTAGCTGTTACTGGGATCACAGGTTAAGCGGTACATACATTAATTTTTTTAAAAACCTACCATTTATTGATCACATACTTTGTACCTGGTGTTTTGCCTATACTATTTTATTGCATTCTCCCAATAATTCTTTGAGGCAGGCAATTCTGGTTCCATTTTACAGATGAGCACACCAAGGCTCAAAGAGGTTAGGGAGGTGCCTGAAGTCACACAGCTAGTGAACAGTGGAGTTAGGATTTCCTACTCCCACCCCACCATTGATCCAAAGCCTCCTACTCACAAATAAGTGTATCCAGAAGAACATGTTCATGGCACATAAGGACACATCGGAGGAAATGGGTCTTCTGGACCTGGAAAAGAAAGACATGCCACTATAGAGAACAGTACGGAGGTTCTTTAAAAAAATGAAAATCAAGTTACCATATGATTATGCAATCCCACTCCTGGGCATATATCCAGAGAAAACTCTAATTTGAAAAGATACATGCACCTCAATGTTCATAGCAGCACTATTTACAATAGCCAAGGCATGGAAACAACCCAAGTGCCCATCAACAGACGATTGGCTTAAGAAGATACACACACATACACAATGGAATATTACTCATCCATAAAAAAGAATGGAATAATACTATTTGCAGCAACATGGATGGACCTAGAGATTATCATATTAAGTGAAGTCAGAGAAAGACAAATGTCATATGATATCACTTATATGTGGAATCTAAAAAAATGATACAAATGAACTTATTTACAAAACAGAAATAGACTCACAGACATAGAAAACAGAAAACAAATTCATGGTAACCAAAGGGGAAAGGTAAGGGGGAGGGATAAATTGGGGATTTGGGGTTAGCAGACATACACTGTTATATATATAAAGCAGATAAACAACAAGGACCTACTGTATAGCACCTGGAACTACACTCAATATCTTGTAATAACCTATAATAAAAAAAAAGACAGACAGAGACCGTCAGTTGTGAGCTCTTGGACACTGGGAGACCCACGTGGAGGTGGGAAAGCCAAGGAGAAGTCTCCTGCCTTGCATGAGAAGTTTGGAGAATGACTTATGATTTCATAGCCCTTTCTTTTCCCCCTCCCTCTTTGCTGTTTGTTTCTGAGCCAGTCAAATCTAGTTAGCCTTTCTGTTGAGTGGAGGGAGGGTAAGAAAAGGGTGGAAGAAAAAAATGATTAACTTAATTAAGACCAGGTAGCTAGGATAGCTGTCATTAGAGGGACAGAGCTGCTGAAGTGGCCGTTGCTGGGCGAGGAGAGCTGAAGGGTTCCTGCTCTGCGGGGACTCTGTGGTCTTAGGAGGGTGCTCATCACCCCCATGTCACCTGTGGGACGTGGGGTCCAGGTCACATACTCGGCACTCCCCTGCAGCATCAGTGAGTCTGTGACAAATGAGCATAAGTACGTTCCTACGAGAATGTTCTTATAGGAAATGAACATTCTTCTCCTATAAGAATGTTTTCGAAGCTCTATTTTCAAAAGCAAAGCATCTGGAAAAAAAAGTTTGACTCATATGTTTTAGTAAAAATATTATAAAATGCCTGGGGCTGGGACTAGGATCGGCGAGTGACTGCAGTTGCACACAGGGATCTTTTTGGGGTGATGAAAATGTTCTAAAATTCAACTGTGGTGATGGTTGCACAACTGTAAATTCACTCAAAACCACTGAATACTATGTAAACGATACTTCAATAAAGCAGTTAAAAATGATCACTGAATTCTGGAAAAATCGACACCAAATAACCCCGGTTGCCTTACAGATAGGTCACTCTGTGGCAGGCAGGGGGAGCAGGCTGTGCCCAGGTATTTGACAGAGCCAGTAAGTTATCCTGGGGAGGAAAGGCGCATGAATACAGATTGCTCTGGCACATGAAATCACGTGGTTAAATGGTACCAAAGAGGCAAAAAACAGAATCAGGAGGAGGGCCTTTAGGAGGTTTTGATGGGATCCAAGCCAGATGAGAATCCCAGGCAGACTCTGTGAAGGACAGAAAAAGGAAGACAGTGCAGGCCACATACAGTGCAGGCCACGGAGAATCAGGAAAGGCAGGACTGGGAGACACGTGTGGGTAACATAGTCCCTCTTCCTAGGCCCCTAGGGACCCAGCTGGACCAGACAGGCCCAGAGTGGCCATGGGAGGGTCACACAGTCATTTGGCTGTGCAGAGTGCCGGCAAGGCTGGGCTTCAAAACTGGGGAGGATGAGGTCACCAGCTAGTAAATGGCAAAACCAGGATTTGGACTCTAGAAATATGATTCTGACCCTTGGCCCTCAATGACAACCCCACGTTGTTTGTCTTACTAGATAGGAAACCAAAGCTCAGAGAGGCTGATTGAGCTACCCAAGGTCACACAGCAGAAAGTGGTAGGGCTGGGATTCCAACAAAGGTCTTCTGGTGCCGAGGCTGAGGCTGATCCCACTAGTCTCACCTTCCCAGTGCAAAGGAGGGCATGAGGACTCAGCTAGTCCTGCTTTTTTCCTTGTAGGACTCTGGCTGCCAGAAGGGGGTCGTGGCACTGAGGGGGGCGGCTTCTTCCAGCTGCAGTCAGGGGGCTGGGGAGGGGATGAGTAAACTCTTATCAACCTGGCTCTCTATAAAGAGGAGCCTTGAATCTCCTTTAAACACTCCTTTTGGGGGTGCTTGTTATTCACCCCAGCAGGAAATGGCTTGACAGGTGCCTACTCAGCATCTGAAAAGGCTGCCAGCCCCCCATGACCAAGGAGAGAGCGCCAGGCTATTTTAACCTGGGAAAAGCCTTCAACTTACCTCCTTCAGGCTGTCCTTTTCTCTCTTATTTGCTTAAAGAATTCTCATTCCTTTATTTAATGTGATAACACGCATTGAATACAGTCTAGAACCAATGTTCAGTCGTGGCTCAATGTCCATACTTAGCCTGGAGTTGGCGAGGGTTCCGAGCCAGGTGTACCCGCGTGGCACACAGCGCTCCGCTCTCCCGAGTGATCTGGGGAAGTAAACGGGGCAGTGTGGGAAGAAGGAAGGGCACACTACGTGCCCAGCCTTGGACGCCCAACAGGGATCCAGAGAGCAGTTTATCACCCCTGCTTCACGTGAGGGAACCGGGGCAGAGAGAGGGATCCAGTTCCCTGAGCGGCTGGGCTGCGATGTGCCATCTTCTCCATCCCACTCCTGCCAGCATCCCTTCCATCCCAGGAGACGGCAGTGTCTGTGGACACAGCCTGTCCTACAGCAGGATGGAATGCCTGTACCTCTGCAACTCCCGTGGCTCTTCTCCACTCCTGGGTGCCATCCACTGGCAGGGCCCACCCTGGACCTTGCCTTTATGTCCACAGCTGCTCCTCTGCCTAAATCTTTACTTCCAACCAATGTTTCACTCTCTGGCTGCAGCCTCTACAACACACCTTCTTAGCTAAGCCCTGCTGGAGAAAATCACATGGCCTGTACATTGGCCTGTGATTCAACCGTCCATCGCCACTTGACCTGGTCCCCTGATCTCCCTTAATGACTGTAAATCTTCACCACTTCCTTCCAATCCTCCGTCCTCCCATTGCCCCTCTTTCACCTACTTTATTGAGCAAATCGCTCTGGGCTGCATGCGCAGCGCACGTGCCCCATGGGGTTGTAATGACTTATTTGTGTATTTGTTTCCCCAACTCAACTGTGCCCTTCCTTGGATCAGGATTTGTCCCTTACTCATCTTCATGTCCTCGGTACCTGACGCAGCACCTGGAACCTGTATGAGTAAAGCAGAGTGGCCAATGGCAGAGGATGGCTCAAGGAGACACCCCCGCTCCATACATACACCAGAGCAGCTCATTGGCTGCCTCCTGGGCTCTGTATGCTGCTCAGCTGGCATTGAGACAAGAGAAAACCCATCCCTGTCTCTGCCTTCTGCATTCTATTAATAAAATCCTATGTCAGGAGATGAAACTTAAAATGCAGGTCATTCAGTCCTTTACGGGGAGGTTTCCACAGTGACTGTGGTCCATGCCTGGTGGGGACAGCCTGCCTCGCTGGAGCAGGCCTGAGTCCCACCTGTGTGTATAACAAGGGCCACCTTGTCCTCTCTCCATTGGGCAGGTGTTCATATGTTTCCAAGTCTCTTGTCTCCTACTTCACACGCTGAATAGCAGTTACCCCATGAACTTCCCTGCAGAGCTGAGAGCTTTGGGAAAGGGCGGCACTAACCCTGAAGGACGGGCCTGCACCCATGCACCCTAGACTCCTGGGCCCTCCCTCAAGCACCACCCTCCAAAGTCACCTGACCCGGGTGGAGCCAGGGATCTTTTGGCCTTTTTTTACGTGATGGGGTCTCCGGGAGAGGTGTCTACCTAATTTTCACATGTTTCTCACCTCTGTCCTTCCCCTTTGGGGTACAGATGAGCTTTGTGGTCAAGAACTGGCCCTTTGGGGTCTAAATTGTCTCACCTGAACAGTGAAAGTGTCAGATGCAATGGTAGCAACGTCCAATTATACTGCATTTCCGTGTCTGCCAGCTCCCTCTCTACCTCCCTTCCCAACCCACCCTCTTCTTCACTCTCCCCCCGCCCCCTCACCAACATCCCTTCCCATCCCCCTTCCCTGTCCCATTGGCTCCAGGTGGCCTAGACTTTCCAGCACTGTCCACTGACCTCCTGGTCTCTCGGGAACGAGGGCCTTGGAATCTCTTCGTCTTTCTCTTGGGTGTTTGGACCCCTGTCCATCCTCGAATGAAGAAGAGGGTAAGGGAGGAAAGTGAACAGACCAGGCTGGTACATGGCAAGGTTGCTCACCAAAATTATAAAGAGATCTCTCAAGGTGTCCACCTCCCAGCCCCAACTCAACCATGTCTCTTTCTCTTGCCTTTCCCTGTCGTTTCCTGTCACTACCTGCCCTGCACGCAGGCTTTCATGCTGGTCATTAACTCTGCAGGAGCCAGCTCAGCACCCCTCTCTCAGAGATGCTTGTTCTGTGAGTCTGGTTGTTTTCAGTTCCCGCCTCATGTGGGCTGAGAAGTTTAAATGAGATGATGCTCATCGCTGCCAGCTCAGGCCTAAGTAATCGAGCCTGGCACTCAGCAGACTACTATTTGGTACCCTCCATATGGGTGGGTTTAAAGCTTCGGTGGAAGAGAAGGTCTCAGGCCACGCTGCACCCCTCAAGGGCCTGAAGCCCGCCTTGTGAAGGCCATTTTGGAGAGGGAGGCCGATGGAGAAGCGATGGGCTGTGGGGTGGTAGGGCTCAGGGGGGCACTGCCAGGGCCACTGCGAGATGGGCTCGAGCTGCTCCTTCTCACTGTTCCTCTGTGTGACCTCTGACCACTTTATTTTCTTCACCTGTAAAAAAGTGGATAATACCTACTTCCTGTTGTTGTCTAGACAGAGACTTAACAAGATGACAATGAGAAAGCACCTGGCATAACACCTATGCCTGAAGACCAGCTTTTAAGCTTATCCTCCGAGGGGGAAGATTTCAGAGAAGACATGGCAAGAGGACACCCTCAGGTGCTCAGCCCCAGGGGACCCCCAGCCCACGTGGAGACCCCGCAGAGGAGAGCATCGCAAAGCAAAGGCCAGCGGCCCTGAGTGAGGACCAGGACAGTCACCAACCTGGAAATTCATGGCCTCCCTCTCATGTCATGACTGCTCAGCCGTCCTCTTGCTCATGTCTTGTCCACTCTGTAATGCTTGGCTGCTCCAGCATCTCCCACTATTATATCCCATCTTACAGCTGAGGAAACTGAGGCACAGGGAAATTAAGTAACTTGCCCAAGGTCGTGCAGCTAGTAATTGGCAGAGCTGGGATTCAGCCAAGGCTGTCTGATTCTAGAATTGATGATCTTAACCACTATGGTATTTTGCCTCTGCTTTAAAAAAAAAAAGGGCTAAAAAGAAGTTCTCTTGTCCCTGCTCCATCCTCAAGTCAACTTTCCTTCTCTGACTTTCCTGCTGTGCTGGCTGACCTTTCCCACTGTAGTTTGGGGACAACTTGTGACTTTCCTGAGTCGACTCCCTTGAAGGATATTCAGAGTCTGCAAACTGCCAAACTCGATGGCTTTGCTCGGTTCTCATCCTTCCCACAGAGGGGGCATCTTCTTTACATCACTCAGCATTGTGTAAAATAGCTTGTTTTGGACTCTGGGAAAATGCCCACATGCTTTCTGGAATATTCTTGCTGCTCTCCCATCCCAAGAGCACCCCACTCTCTCTGGCAGGACGTTTTCTCTGGAGGACCACATTCTAGGAAGCCCTGCCTGCTCCAGCCCACAGAGACCCCCCGCTGTCCAGCAAGGTTCAGAGAAATTGTGGTCCCCAGGTCCCCTGTGGAAAGCTGCTGCTTTTCCTGTTTCCATGACATCAGAGTCATTACAGGCTAAACTCCTTCTCTCTTCTTCCTCCTCCTCCTCCTCCTTCTTCTTCTTTAGCATCTTGGGATATATTTACTCAGAACAGAGTGGTTTCTTTCTATCCTTGTCTCTTGCTTGAGTTTTTCCTTTTATTTGTCCGTTTTGAAGTAATGAAATAGTTTATTAGCATCCTCAACTGATAATCAATTAGTTTCTGTTTTTTTTAAAACTATCATTACAGACTCACAGGCTTACGTATATTTGACCTGTTTCAATCTCTTGAAGTTACTGCCCTCACTGATACACGCTGTTGTCTCTCTTGCCAGGGAGAGCCTCTTCAGCCTGGCTCCTGAGTCCTTCGGCCCTGGCCCTAGTTGTCTTTGATTGCTTCCTCGCTGTCTGGCGTGACAAGTTGCTCTCGGCCCGCATCATTTTCAGGGGCCTCTTCCGTCAGTGATGGTGGGAGACGCCTAATTGAGTTTTCAGAAGAGTTCCTTATAACAGCCTTTTCCCCATGGCAGGGAGAAAGGATAGAAAGGTGGGAGGTAAATCTCTTTTGTGTTTGAGGCCTCAGGAGACTCAGGCTGAATTCCTTTGGAGGAGGGGCCAGGGCTGGTGCTGGGAGGGGCTGATCCAGAAGCAGGTGAAGAAGTTTCCCCAAGAAAGGTGAGGGGCTAGCGTTTGGGGGTTTCTGAGGGTGGCAGGGAGCAAGCCCTGCTCCCCTTGGAGCCTGGGAGCTGTCAGACCTCTGCAGGGGTGGCCCATGGATGCAGGAGGCCGTTTACAGTGAGCTGCGGACTTGGGCTCCTCCACGGGGATCCCTGTTCCCAGCCTTAGCTGGACAGAAACAAAGCTGCCCATGGACCATGCCAGCCTGGCAATGGGCATCTCAGATACGATCCCGTCATGGAAGGCTAGAATCCTTTCCTGGTTTCTGCAACTTCTGCTCTCTAATTTTGCGCAGCTCTCGGGAGGGGGAGGCTGAGTGGCACCACCCGGGAAAGGGGCTCAGAGCCTCATTTAATTTAGTTTAGGAGAAGTCATGAGGGCAGTCATCTGTGACCAGGTCTCCAGTTTTGAGACACATTCTTTGACTTAGACACTTTGTTTCCTAGTCCTAAGTCTCGGGGGGAACAGGAAGTCATCCTTTCTCCAGATGTGGAGAAGAGGAAGAGGAGAATCACTTCTTAAAAACCCTTCCTCAGGGCCGGCAATTACGATTTCCCTCTGCGCTGCACCATCCCAAGAACTCCAGTCTCACCCTGCTTCCCTTTCCAGGCCCTCCCACCACGCCTTCCCCCATCACACACCATGATTCACTTCCAGCCACTTGGAACCACTTGCAGAGTGTGGAATACGCCATGTGCTCTCTTACCTGTGGACCTTGGCACATGCAGTTGTATCTGTTAGGACTAGGCATGCTGCAACAACAACACAACTAATAAGTAGTTTGAATATGGTGTTTATTTCTCTTGTGTATGAAAGAAGCTAGGTGGGAGGCTCTCCAGGGCTGGCCCAGCTGCTTCATAGTTGTCAGGGACCCAGAGTCCTTTTAACTTTCTGCTCTACCATTCTTAGCAGTTGGTTTTTAGCCTCAAATTTGCTTCATGGTACAAAATGGCTGCTGGAATTCCAGCCATCAGGTACAGATTCTAGGCAGGTCCTAGGTGAGACAGAATTCCTTCCAAAGAATCTATATAAACTTCCATTTATATCTCATTATTCATTATTAGAAACAAGGGAGTGTTTTAGCTGGGCGCATTGCACACCTGGCTAAGAAGATATTCTAATCATAAGGAAGTGATGGATAGATATTGGGCAGGAACTAGTAATCTCTGCCATTCAATGTCATTTCTCTTTGTTCAGCTGCTCTACTGACCCTTTGTTCTCAACTTAGATACAGCTTCTTTAGGAGTCAGCCTTCTTCTAGGTGCTTCTCTAACCCCAAACTTACCCGTTATCACACCACATTGCACCTGCTGGTTCACCTGTCAGTCTTTCCCCTTGAACAGTGAGCTCCGGGAAGGCAGGGATTGTAGGTGCTCAAATAATGCTTATGGAGTGAATGTGTGGAGTCTGGGGCAGCGTTCATTCTAGAACATTTCACATTAATTCTCCCTATTCAGGATGTTGTTATAATCCCCAATGGATCTTGCTGTTTTTCCACTTCTAAGTCATTACCACACGTGTACCCAAATTGCTTTTTTTTTTTGAAAGAAAAGGCATCTCTTCCCAAACCACTGGGGATGACACATGATTTGCGCCTTCACAGCTTTGGAAAGCAACTGGCGTATCCAAGACAGCCTCCAAGTCTGTCTGGATGGCAGTTTGGAGGGTAATAAAATAAAAAGTAATTTATAAGTGGCAAAAAATTTGAACCAAAGCATAATTCCATTTTGTGCAGAAAGCCAAGCTGTTCTGCATGATTTGTCATCCAGCCAGGGCTCTCCGACTTGCTCAAGCCAAAGGCTCCTACCTACTCCCCATCTCCGACTGGCTCCTTCTAATTTAATTCCAAGTGGCAGGGCTCCCAGTATCCCCAGTGAAGATGTTTGTTATCTCACAGCTGAGCCAGCTGGTCTATGCTCTTTGTAAATGACTGACCTGGGATGAAAAATCTTGGCTATACTATCCCAGAAACTTGCTCCCAGAAAAAGCCTCTCAGTGGTTTTCGGTTATCTATCACGGCATAACAACCACTGCAAGATGTAGTGGCTTAAAATAGCCATTTATTATTTCTCATGATTCTGTGGGTTGGCTGAGCTCCCCCGGGCAGTGCAGTTCCATGTGAATCTTTTAGGTCACTCATGTGGTGGCACTCAGCTGGGCGCCCACCTGTGGCTGGAACATCCGAAACGGCCTGCCGTCCTCCAGAGCTTCTCTTCACACGGCCTAGTATCATTCAATAGCCTAACATGTGCTCCTTCAGCACGGTAGCTGTCTCCTAAGAGGGAACTCTGTAAGAGGGCAAGCCCCAATTTGCAAGTGGTAAATCAAGCCTCACGTGGCTAATATCTCAATTGGTCAAAGCAAGTCACATGGCCAATCCCAGAGTCAATGACACAGGATGATAGACAGATATATCTCCACGGATACTGGGAGGCATGGTTCCTTGGGCCACCAACGTACCAGTCTACACAAGAGGCCTCTGAGGAGAGTGGCATAGGGAAGGAGCAGACGGGCCTGGAGTGAGCCGTGTTCCTCTTCGTATAGGTTACGTAACTTATTCTTTGAGCCCCAGAAGCAGGGCCAGTGGGGGAATGTTACAGGGAGACAGATTAGAATTTTAATAGGGAGACACCTGCTTTGTGAGATAGTGAGTTCCCCGTCATGGGAGGTGTCCAAAGAGAGCCTGGTGGGGATGTATAGGGAATGCTTCCCTGTGTTTGGAGATGGATTAAGTAACCATAAGCTTCCTTTCAACTCTGAGTCTATTTAAAGCTCTCCTAGGCAGGCCAGGAAGAACATTTGTCTCACAGGTGGCAAGTTCACGTCAGGGCATTTGAGAGGTGCATCGGGGGACAGGGATCGTCGTCTTCCAGGTGGAAAATATCTTAGTGGCTGTATATTTAGGGACTCAGTATGGATTGGGAACATTCTTGTTGCTCTCATTGATTGACAGCTGTGCTGGGGATGAGAAGGTGGAACTTCCTGTCCTGGCCAGCCCTGAGGAAGACAAACAGGAAGTCCTGACTGGGCCGTGGGCAGGAAGGTCTAAACAAACTTCCAAGAAGCACTTCAGCTGAAGTCGGGGAGGGGGCAGGCAGGGGTCTGCCGGGTAGAGGCCACTCACCTCCCTCCACTCAATCAGAGCTGCTCCACTTTTGTGTCCTTGCAGACTGAGTTTTCTTGTATGATTTTTGTGCGAAGAAAGGGTTCTAAGAAAATAAAAGTTAAGAAGTCACTCAAAGAGATTTTATCCATAAGAAACATGAAGTCAGCTCAAGGGCTGTGCTGCAGGTGGGGACACGGGATGGGGGATGTCACACACAGGGTCAGAGATGGGAAGCAGGCCCACAGGCCTTTGCCATGGAGGGAGGGAGGGAAGCAGCCAAGGTGCGCAGGGTCCAGCATCGGCTCCAGGACCAAGGCTGAGGGTACAGTCTCGGCACGCTTGCCTACTTACCCGGGGGTGGCCCCATGTCTAACTAAAGGTGGTGTGAGGTCTCAGGTGACAGAGCCAGGGCCAGGGATGCTCAATGACCACTCCCTGGGAGCACAGAAAGAGAGGGAGGGCACTGGTCTTGGACCAGATCTGACTGGAGAACCTGGAGCTCCCCCTGAGCTCCCAGCAGCCCCCTGCCTGGGTGAGCCTGGGAGCCAGGGCACTTTTGCTACAGAGTACTTGGCTTTCTCTCAGGGTGAGGGGTCTTGGCGGTGTGACTCAAGGGTGCCACTCTCCTTATAGCAGCTTCAGGCAAGGGTTCTTTGGGGAGCAGGACCCACAGACATGGCCCCTTTCCACCTCAGGACAAATATAGAGTGGGACCAGCAAGGTGATCAGGGTTGAATATTTTGGCCCAAGCAGGTGCTTCCCGGAGAGAGAAGCAGGTGCTTCCCAGAGAGAGAAGCAGGCTAACGCGTTACAGTTGGAGGCTGTCTTCAGCTCCAGGACGTTTCCCTCCATAATATTAGTTTTCTGTCACCGTCACAGATCACACATGTTTAGCAACATGAAGCAACACACTTTATTCTATCACAGTGTTTGTGGCTCAGGAGTCTAGGCGTGGCCTAACCGGGTCCTTTGCTCTTGGGCTCACTGGGCTGCAACCCAGGTGTCGGCTGGCCTCCTTCTCCTGAGGAGGCTCGACTGGGGAAGAACCCACTTCCAAGTTCATTCGAGTTATTGGCAAGGTTTATTTCCTTGCACTGATATGACTGAGGCTTCTGGCTTTTTGCTGTCTTTGGGCCAGAAGCTGCCTTCAGGTACTAAGCTGTCAGCTCCCGCCTTGTGGGCCTCCTCAGTATGGCTACTGACTTCACCCAGGCTGCAAGGAGAGCTTCTTACCTCAAGGGGGACCCAGTCCCATTTTAAGTGGTTTCACCTGATTAAGTCAGGCCCACCCAGAACAATTTCCTTTTAAATTAACTCAAAATCAACTGATTTGGGACCTTACTTCCATCTGCAAAATCCCTTCACCTTTACGATATGCCATTGGCTAGAATAAGTCACAGTTCCCACCCAGGCTCAAAGGGTGTGAACAGCAGGGGGTAGGACTCATGGAGGCCACCCTGGAGTGTGTCCCACACACCCCCTTTTAGAAACCCCAGGCTCCAGGGCCCTAATCTATGACCTTGCTTGCTGAGACCCACATACTCTCCCCACCCTCACTCTCCCCCCAACCCCATGCCCAACTCCAGACCCGCTCTTCTCAGCTGGTAATCAGAGACTCAGCCTTCCATCTTACCCCAATGCAACTTTTCTCCCTGCTGTCCAACAAGGCCAACATGAGCAGATCAAAGAAGTAAGTCTCCCAAAGAGGACTCAATGCATTTTCTTTGTCTGGGGCCTCTGCCTTATCCCAAATAAGTGACCAGTGGTGGACGTTTTAGGGATTCGGGAGTAATTTGTGGTAAAGATGGTTTACTGAGATGCTGGGAAGGTCACTCTTTATTACTCTGCTTAGATAACCACGTAGTTTGCTACTTTATAGGGTCATCTCTTATAGGGTTCTAGGGTCATGCCTCCCTCCTCCCACCACCCCAGAGGACAACTGGCCTAGTAAATCACCTGGACTTTGTGTGCTTGTATCTGGCAAATGGGATGACTAGAGCCACCTGGTACCAAGGGAATTGTCCCGGTCTCCTCTAGAAAGTGTCAATAATGATAATGGTAATTGAGCACTTGCCATGTGCCAGGCGTCGTGCTCAGCACTCTCTATGCAGCCCTCAGGGCAACGTTATGAGGTGGGCACTATTATTGGCCCCATTTACAAGTGTGGAAACAGAGTCTCTGAGAGTCTGTCCCTTGCCCCAGCTTGCACAGTTGCTGAGTGACAGAAGTAGGATTGCACCCCCTGGAATGT
Source organism: Eubalaena glacialis (assembly GCF_028564815.1). Lineage (NCBI taxonomy): Eukaryota > Metazoa > Chordata > Mammalia > Artiodactyla > Balaenidae > Eubalaena > Eubalaena glacialis. The sequence goes on from NC_083718.1 coordinate 24,561,961, forward strand.
CTGACTCCAGAGCCCATGCAACGGCCTCTCGTGAGCCCGAGCGTATACCCTTGTGTCCCGGGTATTGAGCGTGCATGTGCACACCTCCCAGGGCACGGCCCCCTGGGGCTCTCTGAGGCTCCCCCGGGACCCTGGGCGAGTGGGGGTGGGGATGGGGTGCAGGCCTGAGAGGCCTCCTTCAGCCCCTCTGAAGCCCCTCTGACATCAGTGCTGGGTGGTTACCGGAGAGACAAACCAACCTACGCCCAGGGACTAAGGGCCGACAGAGCCCAGTCTGTGGTGCCTGCCAGAACAACAGAGCTTCGTGTCCCCATGCGTCATCACAGGAAGCAAGAGACCAGGCACCTGTGCAAAAGCAGCCTGGGACCGAGGGAGGGGCCCCCGGAAGGCGGAAAGAGGGGCCAGGAAGCAGGAGCCAGCCAGCCAGGCTGCTGGTGAGTGGCCGCAGGGCTAGGCTTCCCAGTTTAGGGCCAGAGGGAGTTCAGCTGACGGGCTCGGAACCAGGTCAGTAAGAAGACACTGGGTCTCTGCTATGACCCACCTTCAGTGATTTGAGGGTGTCCAGGGCTGACAGCGCCTGCCTGCTAGGTTGGCTGGGCTTTGTGGTTGCCTTTCTCTGTTTTGTTTTCTAGTCTGTTACTCTCTCAGTTAAATGCCAGGGTTGTGAGTGTAATGGCACACGATCCACCCTTGTGACCTGGTTCAGATCACCTTTAAGGTGAAAGGCAAGCTCCCTCTGTCTCTGTCTCTGTCTTGCCTTTCCTCTCCCATACCCTCCTCTCTCTTTCCTTCTCTCTCATCTTGGCTATTTCTCTTTTGATTCCTCCTGGTTTCTCTCACCCTCTAGCGAGTCATCAGTTCTAGGACTCCCACTGTTTCCGAAAAGACATCAGTGAATTGGGGAATATCTGGGACAGCCGGATAATAAAAATTGCATGTGGAGATATATGAATTGATTGGCACCTGAATGAGTAGGCGAACTCAATTCACATTGATCGAACACCCGGGATGTGCCAGCCGCTGTGCTCAGGCCGGTGTGGGAGGGTATTGCAGGGAAGAGGAGTTGCCGGTGTGGGCGTGAAGGCCACAGAAGCCCAAGCCAGATGGTAAGGAGTCTCCGTAGGAGGGCGGGAAGAAAGGTCAGCATCCCGGCCTGGACGAAGCACACTTGCTCCAACCCCACTTGGGTTCCTGGAGAGAAAGGAGAGGCAGATTGATTTTCAGTTTCCAAGGCATCTTCCCCAGCTGTCCTTCTTAGCACCCCTGCCCCCATCTTTGGTCCCCACAGTTTCAGGGCATCTTCACCCTCTGGCCTTCTTAGCACCCCTCTCCATCTTTGGTCCCCACCAAAGGCTCACTGCTGCCTGCCGTCCCCTTCTGTTTCTGTCAGAAACAGCCAAAATCAAGTGCAGAGTTTCCAGACTACTTAGGGGACTGACACTTCTCAGAAAGTCCCACTCCCTCCCACTTCTGTACCCCAGTGGAGGGAGAGAAACCCCAGGAAACCAAAGGAGGGAGAAATTACCCAAGACCCAGAGGAGGAGGGGTATTTGTGAATGGGAGGATGAGAGCTCTGGAAGATTCTTGCCTATCTTGGAGACCCCCCTTTTTCTGTGACCTTCAGGATCTTGACCTCCAGCCTGAGGTCAGAGGTCTGGTCTGGCCCCCAAATCCTCAGCTTTGGGGACAGGTGGGGAGAGGCACAGCAGTGAGCCAGGCCATCTGTGGTCAGGCCCTGGCCGGACAGGCCACAGGAGAGAAGACATAAGGTGTCTGAGGTCACCCCATTTTTTCTGTCAGTCAATTTGATTCATCGCTCAGCTCCTCAGCTGTTATTACAGGGAAACGCAAACCTAATCCCTACCAGGTTTTCTCAGGAGAGCTGATTTATAGGTTGATTACAACTTAATAGATTTATTAGAAGCTGAGTGGAAGCAGTGAGTAATCGGCTGAGTGAGGTCATCCTTGTTACATTGGGAGACAGAAAAGAAGAATAAAAGCCCAAAAACCGGGGGAGGAAGGGAGAGGTTTAGGATGTGAGGAGAGAGACAGGCAGTGGAGAGAATCCAAGGAGAAGGAGAGACGGGCCTGGGCCGGGGAGGGAGGAAGAAACAGGTGGAATTTAGTGAAAGGGGAGAAAGCTTTCGGGACCCATCTAGCCCAGCTCATCACTGAACTTTTCTGAGTCACACTGTCTTCATCTGTCAAATAGGCACAATTACTACCTCTCTCACTAGGTGGCTGTGATGGTAAAGTGAGACTGTGTATGTGAAATTGGGGAGCATGGGGCCTGCTGCATAGAAGGGGGTGCAGCGGGGAGTGGGGTAGAAGGAAGAGGGAGGAAATAGGAAAGTAGGAAGATAGAGAACAGAGAGAAAGGTTACAAGAAAGAAAACCTGGCAGAAATGGATTCCAGGGCTACCCACATAACTGCCATGGAAGAGATTGCTACGTGCCCCCAACATCCATGCTCCCTTTCTCCCATAGGAATAAACTTTTTAAAAAAACTAATTAATTATTTATTTTTGGCTGCATTGGGTCTTCGTTGCTGCGCGCGGGCTTTTTCTAGTTGCAGCGAGCGGGGGCTAATCTTCGTTGCGGTGCACGGGCTTCTCATTGGGTGGATTCTCTTGTTGTGGAACACAGGCTCTAGGCATGCGGGCTTCAGTAGTTGCAGCACGCAAGCTCAGTAGTTGTGGCTCGTGGGCTCTAGAGTGCAGGCTCAGTAGTTGTGGCCCACGGGCTTAGTTGCTCCATGGCATGTGGGATCTTCCCGGATCAGGTATCGAACCCATGTCCCCTGCATTGGCAGGCGGCTTCTAAACCACTGCACCACCAGGGAAGTCCAGGAATAAACTTTTAATTTTTCACCAGAATAAAGTTTCCCAGCTTCCCTTGTAGTTAGGTGAGGCCATGAGACAAAATGGGGTCAATGGATGAAGTGGAAGGGATTGATGCAGGCTTAGGTGATGCCTTTAAAAGGAGCTGCGATGCTTCCTCTTTCCCCCTTCCCCCGGCTGGGGCACCGTTCTCAACCATGTGGACCAGGAAACACCCTTGCAGTGGCAGAGCATCAAGATGGAAGGAACCTGGGTCCCTGACTCTGTGGACACCACATGAGCATAACCAGTCTTGATGACTTTGGGGAATTGAGCTACTTTACTGACGTGGAATTTTATAAAAGACAGAAATAAACTAATATCTTGGTTAAGCCACTCGGTGTTGCATCTTTTTAACATGCAGCTCAATCCTATTCTAATTCAGTGTTGTCCAATCAAATTTTCTGCGATGAGGAAAATGTTCTCTAGTTGCACCATCCAATATGGTAGCCACGAGCCACAGGTGGACATTTAGCACTTGAAATGTGGCTAGTGCAGCTGAGGAACTGAAGTTTAAGTTTTGCTGAATTTTAATTAACTTTAGGTAGCCACAGGTAGCTACAGCTCCCATATTGAGCCGCATGATAGCTGCTACGTGTCCCAGGCAGGCTCTAGGCTGCTCAGTCTCTCTGGAGACAACCCTTTTACCTTTTCAACTACTTCCCCATATAGAGAAGAGGTCCCCGGGGTAGGGTCCTCTCTGCCTCTGGTGGTTCTGAATTTGGCCCATGCTTCAGCGTGCCAGAGTCTAGGAGGGCTTGGTTCTTAAGAGACTGCAAATCTGCCTGCTTTTAGATCAGAAAGGGCTTTGCTAGCTCTCCTGGTCTCTCTCTTAACAGCATTCCATATTTTTCTTAGTAATTGCAGCCTGACCAACTTTAGAAAACTGTAAAACTGTTTGCACAAGAAGTAGGACTTGGCCAGATAAAGCTCTGGCTGAGTGTCTGCTGAGGACTCTTAAAGAGATGGCAGTCTCCCCCCCAGGCCTTGCTCGTCACCTTAACGTGTTCTTCTCAGGTCATCAAGACTCTAAATTCAGTGTGATAATAATTCTTCCCTTGATCCTTAAATACTGTGCAGGGCAAGGAGCAATATTGTTTAATAGTAACTCTGGGTCCCAGGTCCTTCTTCCCCTGGGGTGGAGATGCTATGTCCAAGCTCACCTTCCCACTTGGGGGATAGGTAACTTCTGCTAAGCTTCACCTTTCCCTGTGAGGGGTGACTTCCTATAAGCACTAGGTTTCCAAATTCTGTAAACAGTTAGTGTCCAAATCTAGACAGCCTGGTCTGATTATGGCCAAGGTTTCTACCATGCTTACCTATTAAATAAAAAAAAGAATATCCACAAAGGGGAGGGCCCCTCCACTAGAACAGGGACCCACACTGAGTCCAGTAGAACATTCTGGCTCCGGCATGGGAAGATGGGAGAGTGGGGGGCCCAGGCCTCTACTTCTCTGTTTGATCTTGGCCTTATAAACATTCCTTTTCTCTCATTATGTTCCTCTGCAAACCTTATACCATTATGGCTTTGGGGGAGGCGTAGGGATGGCAAATGTCACTTTAGGAAGGAAGATGAGAAGTTCCATCCACAGAGGAAGCAGGGGAGTGATCCACCTGATCCCAAGACCTGAAATGATACTACTGTTCTAATTTATGATCTAAATCCACATTCCTGGTCTTTTAGTGTTAGAAGGTTGGGCATGAAAATTTCTATTCAACAAATGGATAAATGGAGGCACAGAGAGGTGACTTGCTCTGACTGAGATCACACAGTTGGGTGGAAGTGCAGATGTGACGAGAAGCCAGGTTGGGCTCTGTCTTTAACACCACACTTCACATGAGTGTGTTGTGTCTGGGAAAGGCAACCAGAAGATGTGTCAGTGGAAGTCAGCATGTGGATGGAAGTCTGAACACATGACTCATGTAGATCAAGATCAGTGACTTAGAAGGCTCATCACCAAGAAGCCCACTAACAGTCTTTGCAGTAGACTGTGGTCACTACAGCTATGTTTGTCTAGTATACATCCCCAGACACCTGTTCTGGTTACAGTACCACCTCTTTTTTGGGGGGTGCTTCTACCCACTCCTTGAGGTTTGATGGGGGCTGTCAATCACTGAATCCCACTCATGACAAGCCTGGTCAAACTTAACATAGTATTCTGGCAAAAGTGATTGATCCAAAATGTGGACCAGTCAGAACCCCTTCTCTGTGGGAAAGAAAGAAGTCTCTTTCTGCTTGGTTTGATTGGGAAGATGTGAACCTAGTGTTCAGAGGCCATCTTCCTCACCACATGGGGAGAACCAGTGTACAGAATGAACAGAATGAAGCCACTACACAGAGAGGGAAGCAGAGCTGAGAGATGGAGAGGGAGAGAGAGAGAGAGAGAGAGAGAGAGGAATTGATTAGATGACTCATTGTTACAGTTTGAGCCCTTCTCTGGACTTCCCAGCCATGTGAGCCCATTGTATCAGTTGGGATTCAATCAGAGAAGTAGATCCAGCAGAATCACAGATGATTGACAGATAGATAAGAATACAGATATGGATTTATTACAAGGGATTGGCTTGCACCACTGTGGGGGCTGGCTAAGCAAAGCTGAGGTGCAGGCAGACAGGGAGAGAAGATCACAAGCCAGAGGGAAGCCCCTGGTAAGAGTTGAAACTTGACGTTTACAGGTTTTGGTCACAAAGGAAGATCTAGAAGGAAGGGAAAGCAACTGCTGACCTAACAGTCTCTTGGAGTTGCTCCCTCAGAGAAGGCCTAAGCCTGCTTTTAAAAGCACTTCTAACTGATTAAGTCAGGCCCAGCCAGGACACTCATAGATTAACTTAAGGTTGACTGATTAGGGACTTCAATCACATATGCAGAATTGCTTCACCACAACACCTAGATTAGTATTTGACTAAATGCCTCAGAGAAGGTGCACGTATGGTATAAAGTGGCCACCGCCTCCATCTGTCCTTCAGCTCTTGAGAGCGATCATCATCTGTAGCCCACGCTAAATGGAAACAAATTAGAAAGGGAATTCTGGGAACTGTAATTCAGCTTTGCCACGTTCATACATCAAAAAGCCATCACATCCATAAATTCCTTTTTTCCCCTCTAAGCTAAATTGGAGTTGGGTTTTTCTATCACTTGGGGTGAAAAGGCTCCTGACTCAATTGCCATTTATTGAGTATCTTGCACATATTTTCTCCCTTAATCCCGACACATACACAAATGAGATAAGTATTATTTACAGTTTTGGAAACTGAGGCTCAGAGAAGTTAAGAAATTGTTTAAATACAGGGAGCTCCAAATAAAGTCTGTCTTTCTACTGCCAAGGCTACGATGTAGTCTTTTCCAAAAGGAGCCATCTTGGTTGATATATGAATCCCTTGTACAGTTTGGAAGCTGACTTAAGCAAAAAAAAATTTTTCAGCTAAAAAGAGGTTCAAAGCTGAGGTACTTTATTCAGCTGATGACAGAACAAGGCCAAACAACAGATTTTATCTTCATGACCCAATGCATGGCCTAGATGTATTTGGCTGATGTAATCAACTGTTTGATTTGTTTCCTCTGCTGTATTTGTGTCTGATTTCGGGGGGAGATTATTTTTTAAGGTTTCAACTTTTTTGGAGACCTCTTACTACCTGAAGTAGCTTAGATCTTAAACTCACCTTCAAACATCAGTCATGGTCACAATGTCAAATAGATATAAAGCCCTTGCAAGAGGGATTAAGAAAAAAGAGAAAGCACAAATGACCAATATCAGGACTGAAAGAGGAGACATCATTACAGATTTCACAGACATTAAAAAGATAATAAAAGGATATTATGAATAATTTTATGCTAACAAATTCAACAATTTAGGTGAAATGGGACAAATTCCTTGAAAATGGACACAGTAGGTGAGACTTTTGAGCTGGGATTCCAGTGAGCTGAATCTCCTAACAGCCAAATCCAATAGGCACTTTCGGGGTCTTACTCGATCTTTCTATGGCATTTGACACGGCTGACCGCTCCTCCTTAAAAATCTTCCTCTTTGGCTCCCATGAAACACTCTTAATGTTTCTCCTTTAAAACCTCCTTCTCCCTCCTCCTTTCTTTCTGCTTAGTTTCAGTAGCCTCTGGTGAGTTTCCTGGAAACTCTAGTCTTCTTATTCCACATTTGTGTTATTCCACAGGGCTTTAAGTATTATTTGTATGCTGATGGCTCCAAAATCTGCAGCCCAAATAGCTTTACTGAGACTCACACTGACTAACTGACAGTCAAGACAGCTGGTTATATAATCAACAAGTGCCCACCACCCCTTGGCTGTCCTCAGTCGCTCAAACTCAGCTTTTCCGCTTTGTCTGCTAATAATATCATTATTATTTGTTCATTTGGGAACTATCCCTTCCCTATTCCCCATCCATGGAGGTCAGGAAGAGTCCTCCCTCTCATGAGCCCTAATTTTACACTGTCAACTGAAGAACAAAAACAAACAAACAGACAAAAAAACCCCACAAAAAATGCACAACCTAAAAGTTGTTGGTTATGTTTCATTAGGGAACCTTACTGATGACTATAGCCTGGGAAATAGCCCCTCAGATAGCTCTGAAGGACTCTTTTAAAGAGGTAAGGGAGGAGCTGGGATGTATAGGAATTTTCGTTGAAAAACAAACAAACATGTAGTCCAGCATCAAAAGATGACTGCTACTCACAAAAAACAGACATCTCAAGTTAATAATTTTAGTGCTTTTCTATGTCTGGGAAGATGCAAGAGTCTGGGCTCATTGAAATTATACCTTTGATATGCATCTTAACTACCTAGGGCCAGTATCCCGTTTCCCTCCATCCTGAATTCCCCTCAGGGCGCACCGTCAGGGTGGCTGCAGTAACGGATGGCTTGATGGAGGGCAACATTCGTTGTTTACTGATATAATGGCAACATTTTTATTTTTGTCTACAACCCCCTCGAATCCATCCTCCACACTGTTGACTGAGTGGTCCTTCCCCCAAACCGTATCTCATTAGGGTAGTTTTAAAACCAGGGCTCAAATTCTTTGACATTACTCCATTGAGAGGTATGGTGTCCTCCATTTGAATCTAAGCAGGTTTGTGACTGCTTCGAACAACAGAGCCCGCAGAACTGACACTGTGTGACTTCTGAGGTTAGGGCAGAAGGTCCACACAGCTTCCACTGGTCCTGCGATGCCCCCTCTGGGGAAGTTTCTCCCAGAACCCAGCCACCACATTGTGAAAAGTCCACGTCACGTGGAACGGCCATGTGTAGATGCTCTACGGAACAGTCCCAGCTGAGCCAGCTGTCAAGTTATCCCAGTCAAGGTATCAGAGTTGAGAATCCTTTTGGAAGTGGATCCTCTAGCCACAGCTGTTCCAGCTGCCACCTTTTGAGTCCTCTCAGCTCCAGACGTAATAAAGCAAAGAAGACCTGTCTGAGCTGCGCTCTGTCCAATTTCCTGATCCACAGAATTTGGGATCATAACAAAATTGCTGTGTCTGGGGTAGTTTGTTACATAGTAATAGTGACTGGAATATTCAAGTCATGCCACATGCCTGCTTAAAATGTTGCAGTGATTCCATATAATCCAAATTCCTTTGCCAGTCATTACTTGGTTCCTGCCCACCCCAGCAGAGCCATCTTTAGCCCCCTGCCCATACCAGCCTTAGTCCTGCCACACTTGAATTCCTGAAATGTTCCTACTTTTCTAGGTTTCCATGACTTCATACGTGCTATTGCTCTGCCTAGATGTCTTTCTGACATCCATTCTAGGTATTAAGCAAATCATCTAGAAAACTGGAGGATGTAAATCCATTTCCTTCCCTGAAATCGTTTTAGTGGCCCTAAAACCATTCAGGTGCTTTGCAAAAGAATGTTCAAAGAATGTTTACTTAACCTCTCTGTACTCCAATTTTCCCATTGGTAAAATGGGGTAATAAATAATACTTACTTCACAGAGTGTGGTAAGGATTAAATGAGTTAAAATGTGTAAAGTGCTTAGTGCCCGGCAGAGTGCTTGGATAAATAAATGTTTGTTTAAAATAAAATAAATCTCCTGCAAGTAGTTAACTGTAGTCATTGCTCAAATCTCATCCACTATCACCTTCTTTGGGAAACCTCCTGACGCCTCCCCTCTGTAGCTAGATGGTTCCATGTTTTCTCAGCACCTTCAGCTTACCCAGCTACAGCATTCATCACCATCTGTAATGCTGTCCCTTGTAGTTGTTAGTATCTATCAGTTCATCTATTAGACTCTTGAAGTCAGGGGCTGGGCTTTACTCCTTTCCCTCTCCCCAGAATCCAAGTCATATTAGGTCTTCAATAAGTAAGTATTAAACTGAATATTGTTTTGATTTTAAAATCACAGTAACTCAAGCCCATAAGAGGTTCAATGAGTTCTTTTAAGTCATACAGGTAATTAGCGGCCGAATAGAGACAAACATTTCGGTCCTGTTCACTTCTGACTGCCAGGTCTAACTAGTTATTGTGTGTGTGCTCACCGGTATCACCACTACCCCCTGCTGACCACCTGCTTTTAAAATTATTTTATTCAGATACCCATAAAAGAATACCCATGGTTCTTTTTAGCATCCTTCCTCGGAGTCCCTGGGCTGTTTGGGGATTATTCAATCACCATTTTTCCTGGAGAAACAGGGTTACTGAAAAGGAAGGGGATTTATGCAGACAATTTGCTGAACATCTGGATAATTCTGATGCCTTGAATCCCTCCCTAACATAAGAGGCGGTTGCTTTCGTTCACTTTTTCCAGGTGTGGAGGTGAAGGCGGCCGTTATTCAGGAAATCTGATTAAATATGGGGCCTCCTGCTGCCTTCTTGGACACGGCCCGGCCACATCCTTCTGCTTCTACCAACTGCTGCATTATCAACACCAGACGGCGCTGTGTCTTCGCTGGCTTTTTAAACACCAGGTTCAGCTCACAAAAGCCCCAGATTTCTCCCAGAACTGTTCAGGGGATGGTCCCCGACACCTCCCCCTCCCCCCCACCCAGTTCCGAGCAACAGGCTCATTTCTTTTAGCTTTTCGCATCTCTGTGTGTGTGTGTGTGTGTGTGTGTGTGTGTGTATGTAAGGAAGGGTCCCATTTAAACTAGTCTCATGGAGACCTGTTTGAAAAGCTGCGTCTCCTGCTTTCAGCTCGATTCTTGATCCTAAAATCGCTTTTTCTCTGACTCAAGTCCATTTAAATCAGAACGAATTTAAAGCGTACTAGGCACCAGGCGCGGCGCGTTCCTTGCCTCCATCTCCCTAGCGTTAAATGCATCCTCCAGAGTAAAGGACTCAACCTCGAAGCCTTTCCCCACCGTGCCAGCCGAGCGCACACGCCCAATTCGCGGTGTCCTTGGCTGAGGTTCCCGCCCGGTTCACCTGTCTGGGGAGCGAGACGTGTGTCCATTCCTCCCAATACCTGGACACCAGCTCCCTCTGCGTTCCTCTTCTACTTTCTTCCCTCCTCCCGGATTTGTAAGTGGTATTTTGGGGGGTGGGGGCAGCGGAGGGGAGGGCGGGGAAGGGGCCCCGCGGGGAGGGGCGTCGGAGCGCTGTCACCGAGTGTCACGCCGCCCTCCCCGCCCCTCCGCCGGGGGTGTGGGAGCGCAGCGGAGCGCGCGGCAGAGGGCCGGGCGCTTGGGGACGCGGGAGTGCGGGGTTCTGGGCGAGCCGCGCGGCACACCGAGCACGCTGGACGCCTGAGCTCGGCGCGGAGCCCGGAGCCCGGAGCCCGGAGCCGGCCGCCACCCGCCTCCTGTGCACTGGGCGGCAGTCCCGGCCGCGGCAGCCCGGATCCCGGGGAGCGCGCCCCGCCATGGAGCCTTCGCACAAAGACGCCGAGACGGCGGCAGCGGCGGCGGCGGTGGCTGCGGCGGCGGCGGCGGACCGGGGGACGTCCTCGTCCAGCGGGGTGGTGGTGCAGGTCCGCGAGAAGAAGGGCCCCCTGCGCGCCGCCATCCCCTACATGCCCTTCCCCGTGGCCGTCATCTGTCTCTTCCTCAACACTTTCGTGCCGGGACTGGGTAAGACGCGGCGGCCGCGACCCCTGCGCCCCGGGCACCGGCGCGGGAGGGCGGTAGGGGAGGCGCCGGGGAGGGACGCTCGGGCGGCGCCCACGGGCGGCACGTGCTGCGCCGGCGCTCCCAGCGCCCTCTGGCAGGTGGCAGAAGCGCCTGGAGTGGGCGCCCGGAGGGAGGCGCGGCGAAGGGCTCCTGACACACCTTTCACCTTCTCCGACCTGGGAGCCAGGTGATCCGGGCCCAAAGAGCCAGAAACTTTGCCGGGAATGTTGGATCCCGCGGGCGGCGGCTCGGGCGGCTCTCTCGGCCCCGGCTAGGTTCCCCTCCAGGCGCCCCCAAATCCTGTCTTTTCCCTCCACCGCGCGCGCCCCCCTAGGAGCTCCTTTCTCGGAGGGGCGCGGGCCCACAGCCGGAAGAGCGTTGGGGCCGCGGGTGGGGGTGACCAAGGTCCCGGGCATTCGAGAAGTCGGCCGAGCTGGGGAAAAGCGGGGCGAGCCCGGATAGAAGGCTCCCCGCAGCCCCGCCTGCTTTCGCGCGGTGCTGGGCGTGTGTGGGCGAGAGCTCTTGAGCCAGAGTCTCCTCCACCTCCTTCCCGAGTGCCCGCGATTCCGCCGGCAGCCCTGCAGGACGCCGAGGGGAAGGGGGATGATTCTGTTAGTTTAGGTGCCTGTGGGTTTGAACCGCACTTGGCCAGAGGTGACCCCATAACTCCATCCCATCACTTCCGTTCCTGAGAAAGTGGAGAAAGCGCGGCTGTAATTCGGTGTCGGACTTTGGCTGCCTGCAGGGTCCTTGATGGCACCAGTGTCCCAAATTTTAAAACAAACGCCCATCACAGAGATAGGAGTGCCGAAGAGGGCATAAAGGGAGGAAATGCTAGGTTTTCTTGACCCTCCCTCTCCTAACCCCACCCCCAAATCTGTCTGCACGCCCTCCCCCCACTCCCAGCTTGCCAGCTTGGCACCGGCTATTCTTCCGTGCTAAGAGCACCCCACCCCCCAATTCCGTGCGGGACTGGAGAGGCAGGCACCTCTGAGCCCAGGAGAAAGCTTGCCGGTGTAAGGCTCCAAGTTCCCAAGAACAGAGGTCAGCTAGAAGTGTTTTTCTGTTTTGCTTTGGCCTTTCTCACGGCCCCGCTCTCAGCCAGCTCTGCAGGGTCCTCTGCAGCGCTGATAGCGAAGATCACACCCACCCACGCAGGTCGCGTTCACTTTCCCCTTCGTGCTCACCTTTCTGCCCCCTCGGGGGAGGTGGGGGGCTGTGGCCAGAGCAGCGTATCTGTCTGAGCAGGAAGTTAGGTGGTCTTTAGTTGGACGTCCGCCTTGTTGGTGCCTTCAGCAGGCTGGTTGGTGTCAGGGCGGCTCTCTTCGCACATTTAGACACGGTGGGGACGCAGCCGACGTTAATTTAAGTTGTCAGAAATCCCCACCTGCTGGAGTAAAAACACACTGCCTGTCCGTCTCTCTGGGGATGTGAAGATCATGAGCAGGGATGTGTCTCGATTCCACTTTTCTTAAAGTGGTGAAGTAAATGCCATCTTATGGTCTTTGAGAAAAGAAGCACATTGGGGCCTGGTGGGAGGAGCTCCATCAAGTCTCTGCTGGCTGAGGCCACAGCCCCTGTGCACCTGCGCCCGTCCTCCTGGGTCTGCCTCACTAGGTCCCTTTCCCACCCTTAGCCCTGCTGCCACGCCCCCTGCCCTTCTGCCTCCCTGCCCTGGGCATCCAGCTCTTCCCTCTTTACACTTCCCTTTGTTAGATCCAAATCCTATGGGATTTTTGTAAGAAACCCTTTCTAAGAAGCCAGAAGAAAATAAAGAGGGAAAAAAAGCAAACTACAAAAGTAATAAAACAGGCTGAGATGAGCCATGGGTATACAGACTTAGGAATTTTCAATGACGAAATCCAAGCATTTTATCATTTTGTTTTGACTGTCATTGTACAGTGGACTGAGTGCACAGGCCCCTGCCCCTCTCCACCCTGAAGGGGGTTCCAGATCCTTGTTGGTGTTTCATATCTGTGAGTCAGGGATGCCTGTCTCTCCAGGTTGCTGGGAGGATGAAATGAGATTACGTAAAGCTCAGGGTCTGGCCGTTAGAGAGTGTTCCGGAGACCGTGGGTCCCTGTTGCTCTTTGCCCTTCTACAGAGCTGAGCGCTGCTCCCATCTCTGGTATGTGGGGCCGCCCCCGGGACCTTTCTTCTGAGTACTTATTGATCTCTCTGTTCCCCTCGACCTGCAGTAGAGTCCTGGATGACAAAGCAGCACAGGCAAAACTTGCAGGCGTTTTTTTTTTTTTTTTTTTTGCACTGCCCCCTCCCCAGTGGTTTGAATGGTCCCAGCTCTCAGAAATTTTTCCCTCAACGCAGATCCACCTCTCCAGGTCCTCCTGGCTTATCTGATGCTCCTGCAAAAACTGAGTATTCATGTCTAGCTCTGCCCTTTGAGGAAGCGAAGCTTCTTTTAATGCATTCACTCATTCATTCGACAAACACAGAGCACCCACCACATGCCCGGCACTGGGGATGTGATGATAAATAAATCAGTCAAGATGTCATAGATAGTTGAGGAAAATGGATGCAAACTTTGTTTAAATTTGAAAGTGCTATGATGGCAGCAGGAAGAGTATTTGAGCAGTAATTGATTCTTCCAGGGTTGGGGTAGGTGTTCAAAGAAAGCCTCCCAGAGAGAGTAGTATTGGGTTAGACTTTGCTGAGAGTATCCATCACGAGGCCCCAAGCACTTGCCATCCTCACTTCACTCCCACTCTCTGGAAACTGGTCACAGCATTGGCCCAAAGAGCTCTTCTTTTTTCTGGAAGCTTCCTCACCTGCAAGTCCTCTCCTCATTTGCAGATTGGATGAGAGTGCCAGTGTTGGGCTGAATGAAGGCACGGTTTTTCTCTGGTAGAGTGTCTCAGGTCCATCCAGTCTGCAGGACCTGCCATGGAGAAGCCCAGTCCTTACAATTCCCTGGTGCCTTCTCCACCCAAGCAGCAGTGCTGTTGGGATAACATACATAAGAGGGATGTTTCCTTTCCTGGGGAGTGGATGGGAAGGAGAAGTCATTTATGATCGCTCTGACTCCTCATTGGAATAATACAAAATAAATTTGAAAAATGGATGATGGTAATTTCCTATTCAGTGAAAGTCTACTAATAAAGACCATGGACCTTCATAGTCCAACTGGTAGGGCATTTATAAGTATACACAATTACTCATACATGTAATGGAAGTTCACTGTTATGCCCACAAATGGCCAGAGGGTTTATCTATTGGTTAGGATCCAAATTATACTTTCATATTTGAAAACTGTATCTATCTTGATTGACTTGGTGAAATGAATATGTTGATAACTCAGACAGTGACAGGGAAAGTTGGAAAGAGGAGAACTTCCATTGACTGTTAACCATTCCATCAGATTAATGTTGGATATTAATCTACTGTTGAATATTCATAAATATTTAATCTATCCCTAATATATTGCCTACTCTTTGACACTCAGCTAAGGTCTTGCTTCTCTGGTCAGAGCACCACAGGCTGGCTCAGCTTCTCTCTCTCTTTCCTTTAAGCCTGAGCCTCTAGTTGATGATGAATCATTCCCTACCCTGTGGCATCTTTTGTATTGTTGCCTTTTTATTATTGTTTCAAGAGTTTATTATTTGTCTATCTACATAGATTGTAAGTTCCTTGAGAGCAGGAACCATTTAAAATTTCTCCTTGATATACTATCAATATGCTATTTATGGAAGGCACACTGACCAGAATTTTACTCCATCAATAGGCATTAGAGATCATCTGGCCCAATGCCTTTATTTTATATAGAAGTGAGGCAGGCCGGAGGATGAAAGGACCAAGGAAGTTTACATCCTACTCAACCTTTTTAAGGAAGTCATTTGAAGGTGTATTTCAGCAAAACAAGAGAGTAAACCAAGAAAGAAGGTATGAGATCCAGGGGATAATGTATCCAATTCAGGGCAGACATGAAAAGCAACCCAGGATAAAATTGTTCAGCAAGCCTGGAGAGCAGTCAGTCTTCATTAGAGTGGGAGGGTAGAAGGCTCCAGGAAAGAGGTTTCTGAGGATGATGTGAGAAGGGGACATTCCACAGAGTAGAGAATATTATTGGTATACTGCAAGTGATTAAAGTGATACAAAACAGAAAGCAAGCAAGAAAAACAGAAGGCAATTAGTAACTGCAGTAAAGACAAAAAGCTATGCAAAAGCATTAATATCCTCAAATGAAGCAACCTACCCAATTATATCAGGAGGCCAGTAGGCTTCAAAAAGAATAGAAGATTCCAAACAATAAATGAGAAAGAATTTGAGGATACTAGGGATATGATGTAGAAAGCACATGTTTCTTCTACCAACAATAAAAAAGAGAGGTAATAACAACTTCAGGAAAAACAACAACAAAAAATTAGTAAAGGTACAGCTCAAATAGGAAGCAAATCAAAATGTGGCCTGATTTTAAGCAAGTGGTGGAATGTAAGGAAAGCTCTTTTAAGTGCATAGAATCTGTCATTGGAACAGTGGTGCACTGTATGGGCTCTTAGCTTCCCTTTGATTCTGTAGTGAAGAATATTTGCTTAGTCATAATGATATAAATGCTCCTCAGTTTTTTGGGTTTTTTTCCACATCTTTATTGGAGTATAAATGCTTTACAATGTTGTGGTAGTTTCTGCTGTACAACAAAGTGAATCAGCTATATGTATACATATATCCCCATAACCCCTCCCTCTTGAGCTTCCCTCCCACCTTCCCTATCCCATCCCTCTAGGTGGTCACAAAGCACCGAGCTGATCTCCCTGTGCTATGCAGCAGCTTCCCACTAGCCATCCATTTCACATTTGGTAATGTTTCTACGTCAATGCTACTCTCTCACTTCATCTCAGTTTCCCCTTCCCCCCTGTGCCTGCAAGTCTGCTCTCTACGTCTGCGTCTTTATTCCTGCCCTGCCACTAGGTTCATCAGTACTGCTTTTTTAAATTCCATATATATGCGTTAGCATACAGTATTTGTTTTTCTCTTTCTGACTTACTTCACTCTGTATGACAGAGGCTAGGTCCATCCACCTCACTACAAATAACTCAATTTCATTCCTTTTTATGGCTGAGTAATATTCCATTGTATATATGTGCCACACTTCTTTATCCAGTCATCTGTTGATGGACATTTAGGTTGCTTCCATGTCCTGGCTATTGTAAATAGTGCTGCAATGAACATTGGAGTGCATGTCTCTTTTTGAATGATGGTTTTCTCAGGGTATATGCCCAGTAGTGGGATTGCTGGGTCATATGGTAGTTCTATTTTTAGTTTTCTAAGTAACCTCCATACTATTCTCCATAGTGGCTGTATCAATTTACATTCCCACCAACAGTGCAGCAGGGTTCCCTTTTCTCCACACCCTCTCCAGCATTTATTGTTCATAGATTTTTGATGATGGCCATTCTGACCGGTTTGAGGTGATACCTCATTGTGGTGTTGATTTGCATTTCTCTAATAATTAGTGATGTTGAGCATCTTTTCATGCATTTGTTGGCCATCTGTAGGTCTTCTTTGGAGAAATGTCTATTTAGGTCTTTTGCCCATTTTTGGACTGGGCTGTTTGTTTTTGTGATATTGAGCTGCATGAGCTGCTTGTATGTTTTGGAGATTAATCATTTGTCAGCTGCTTCATTTGCAAATATTTTCTCCCATTCTGAGTGTTGTCTTTTCGTCTTGTTTATGGTTTCCCTTGCTGTGCAAAAGCTTTTAAGTTTCATTAGGTCCCATTTGTTTATTTTTGTTTTTATTTCCCTTACTCTAGGAGGTGGGTCAAAAAGGATCTTACTGTGACTTATGTCATAGAGTGTTCTGCCTATGGTTTCCTCTAAGAGTTTTATAGTGTCTAGCCTTACACTTAGGTCTTTAATCCATTTTGAGTTTATTTTTGTGTATGGTGTTAGGGTGTGTTCTAATTTCATTCTTTTACATGTAGCTGTCCATTTTTCCCAGCACCACTTATTGAAGAGGATGTCTTTTCTCCATTGTATATTCTTGCCTCCTTTATCAAAGATAAGGTGACCATATGTGCGTGGGTTTATCTCTAGGCTTTCTATCTTGTTCCATTGATCTATATTTCTCTTTTTGTGCCAGTACCATACTGTCTTGATTACTGTAGTTTTGTAGTATAGTCTGAAGTCAGGGAGCCTGATTCCTCCAGCTCTGTTTTTCTTTCTCAAGATCGCTTTGGCTATTCGGGGTGTTTTGTGCTTTCATACAAATTGTAAATTTTTTTTTTTAATTAATTAATTTTTATTTTTATTTATTTTTGGCTGCATTGGGTCTTCATCGCCGTGCGCGGGCTTTCTCTAGTTGCAGCGAGTGGGGACTACTCTTAGTTTTGGTGCATGGGCTTCTCATCGTGGTGGCTTCTTGTTGTGGAGCATGGGCCCTAGGCACGCGGGCTTCAGTAGTTGTAGCACGTGGGCTCAGTAGTTGTGGCTCGCAGGCTCTAGAGCACAGGCTCAGTAGTTGTGGTGCACGGGCTTAGTTGCTCCATGGCATGTGGGATCTTCCCGGACCAGGGCTCGAACCCGTGTCCCCTGTGTTGGCAGGCGGATTCTTAATCACTGTGCCACCAGGGAAGCCCACAAATTGTAAAATTTCTAGTTCTGTGAAAAATGGCTTCGGTAATTTGAGGCGGACTGCATTGAACCTGTAGACTGCTTTGGGTAGTATAGTCATTTTCACAATATTGATTCTTCCAATCCAGGAACATGGTATATCTCTCCCTCTGTTTATGTTACCTTTGATTTCTTTCATCAGTGTTTTATAGTTTTCTGTGTACAGGTCTTTTGCCTCCTTGGGTAGGTTTATTCCTAGGTATTTTATTCTTTTTGTTGTGATGGTAAATGGGATTATTTCCTTAATTTCTCTTTCTGATCTTTCATTGTTAGTGTATAGGAATGCAAGAGATTTCTGTTCATTAATTTTGTATCCTGCAACCTTACCAAATTCATTGATTAGCTCTAGTAGTTTTCTGGTGGCATCTTTAGGATTTTCTATGTATAGTATCATGTCATTGGCAAACAGTGACAGTTTTACTTCTTCTTTTCCAATTTGTATTCCTTTTATTTCTTTTTCTTCTCTGATTGCTGTGGCTAGGACTTCCAATACTATGTTGAACAACAGTGGCGAGAGTGGACATCCTTGTCTTGTTCCTGATCTTAGAGGAAATGCTTTCAGTTTTTCACCATTGAGAATGATGTTTGGTGTGGGTTTGTCATATATGGCTTTTATTATGTTGAGGTAGGTTCCCTCTATGCCCACTTTCTGGAGAGTTTTTATCATAAATGGGTGTTGAATTTTGTCAAAAGCTTTTTCTGCATCTGTTGAGATGACAGAGATGACATATGGTTTTTATTCCTTAATTTGTTAATATGGTGTATCACATTGATTGTTTTGCATATATTGAAGAATCCTTGCATCCCTGGGATAAATCCCACTTGGTCATGGTGTATCATCCTTTTAATGTGTTGTTGGATTCTGTTTGCTAGTATTTTGTTGAGGATTTTTGTGTCTGTGTTTATCAGTTATATTGGTCTATGATTTTGTTTTTTTGCGATATCTTTGTCTGGTTTTGGTATCAGGGTGACAGTAGCCTCGTAGAA
Organism: Eubalaena glacialis; assembly: GCF_028564815.1. NCBI lineage: Eukaryota > Metazoa > Chordata > Mammalia > Artiodactyla > Balaenidae > Eubalaena > Eubalaena glacialis. The sequence goes on from NC_083718.1 coordinate 24,580,510, forward strand.
CGACTTTGGGAGTGTTCCTCCCTCCACAATTTTTTGGAAGAGTTTGAGAAGGATAAGTGTCACTCTTCTCTAAAAGTTTGATAGGATTCACCTGTGAAGCCATCTGGTCCTGGACTTTTGTTTGTTGGAAGATTTTTAATTACAGTTTCAATTTCATTACCTGTGATTGGTCTGTTTATATTTTCTAATTCTTCCTGGTTCACTTTTGGAAGGTTGTACTTTTCCAAGAATTTGTCCATTTCTTTCAGGTTGTCCATTTTATTGGCATATAGTTGCTTGTAGTAGTTTCTTATGATCTTTTGTATTTCTGTGGTGTCAGTTGTAATCTCTCCTTTTTCATTTCTAATTTTATTGATTTGCGTCCTCTCCCTTTTTTTCTTGATGAGTCTGGCTAAAGGTTTATCAATTCTGTTTATCTTCTCAAAGAACCAGCTTTTAGTTTTATTGATCTTTGCTATTTTTTTTTTTTTTAAAGATTTATTTTATTGATTAATTGATTGATTGCTATGTTGGGTCTTCGTTTCTGTGCGAGGGCTTTCTCTAGTTGCGGCAAGCGGGGGCCACTCTTCATCGCGGTGCGCGGGCCTGTCACTATCGTGGCCTCTCTTGTTGTGGAGCACAGGCTCCAGATGCACAGGCTCAGTAGTTATGGCTCACGGGCCCAGTCGCTCCACGGCATGTGGGATCTTCCCAGACCAGGGCTCGAACCCGTGTCCCCTGCATTAGCAGGCAGATTCTCAACCACTGCGCCACCAGGGAAGCCCCTTTGCTATTTTCTTTGTTTCTATTTCATTTATTTCTACTCTGATCTTTTTGTTTTCTTTCCTTCCACTAATTTTGGGTTTTCTTTGTTCTTCTTTTTCTAGTTGCTTTAGGTGTAAGGTTAGATTGTTTATTTGAGATTTTTCTTGTTTCTTGAGGTGAGCTTGAATTGCTATGAACTTCCCTCTTAGAACTGCTTTTGCTGCATCCCATAGGTTTTGGATCATCGTGTTTTTGTCGTCATTTGTTTCTAGGTATTTTTTGATTTCCTCTTTGATTTCTTCAGTGACTTCTTGGTTATTTAGCAGTGCACTGTTTAGCCTCCATGTATTTGTGTTTTTTCCTGTTTTTTTCCTGTAATTGATTTCTAATCTCATAGCGTTGTGGTCGGAAAAGATGTCTGATACAATTTCAATTTTCTTAAATTTTCCAAGGTTTGATTTGTGACCCAAAATGTGATCTATTCTGGAGAACTTTCTGTGTGCACTTGAGAAGAAAGTGTATTCTTCCACTTTCAGGTGGAATGTCCTAAAAATATCAATTAAGTCTATCTGGTCTATTGTGTCATTTAACGCTTGTGTTTCCTTATTTATTTTCTGTCTAGATGACCTGTCTATTGGTGTAAGTGGGGTGTTAAAGTCCCCCACTATTATTGTCTTACTGTCGATTTCTCCTTTTATGGCTGTTAGCATTTGCCTTATGTATTGAGGTGGTCCTATGTTGGATGCATAAAAATTTGTAATTGTTATGTTTTCTTCTTGGATAGATCCCTTGATCATTATGTAGTGTCCTTCCTTATCTCTTGTAACAGTCTTTATTTTAAAGTCTATTTTATCTGGTATGAGTATTGCTACTCCAGCTTTCTTGTGATTTTGATTTGCATGGATATCTTTTTCCATCCTCTCACTTTCAGTCTGTATGCCTCCATAGGTCTGAAGTGCATCTCCATAGGTCTGAATATGCTGTCTCTTGTAGACAGCATATATAAGGGTCTTGTTTTTGTATCCATTCAGCCAGTCTATGTCTTTTGGTTAGAGCATTTAATCCATTGACATTCAAGGTGATTATCAATATGTATGTTCCTATTACCATTTTCTTAATTGATTTGGGTTTGTTTTTGTGGGTCCTTTTCTTCTCTGGTGTTTCTCGCTTAGAGAAGTTCCTTTAGCATTTGCTGTAAAGCTGGTTTGGTGGTGCTGGATTCTCATAGCTTTTGCTTGTCTGTAAAGCTTTTGATTTCTCCACTGAATCTGAATGAGATCCTTGCTGGGTAGAGTAATCTTGGTTGTAGGTGTTTGCCTTTCATCACTTTAAATATGTCCTGCCACTCCCTTCTGGCTTGCAGAGTTTCTGCTGAAAGATCAGCTGTTAACCTTATGGGGATTCCCTTGTGTGTTGTTTGTTACTTTTCCCTTGCTACTTTTAATATTTTTTCTTTGTATTTAATTTTTGATAGTTTGATTAATATGTGTCTCAGCATGTTTCTCTTTGGGTTTATCCTGTATGGGACCCTCTGCGCTTTCTGGATTTGATTGACTATTTCCTTTCCCATGTTAGGGAAGTTTTTGACTATAATCTCTTAAAATATTTTCTCAGACCCTTTCTTTCTCTCTTCTTCTTCTGGGACCCCTATAATTCGAATGTTGGTGTGTTTAATGTTGTCCCAGAGGTCTCTGAGACTGTCCTCAATTCTTTTCATTCTTTTTTCTTTATTCTGCTCACTGGCAGTTATTTCCACCATTTTATCTTCCAGCTCACTTATCCGTTCTTCTGCCTCGGTTTCTGCTATTGATTCCTTCCAGAGTATTTTTAATTTCAGTTATTGTGTTGTTCATCACTGTTTGTTTGCTCTTTAGTTCTTCTAGATCCGTGTTGAATGTTTCTTGTATTTTCTCCATTCTGTTTCTGAGATTTTGGATCATCTTTACTATCACTACTCTGAATTCTTTTTCAGGTAGCTTGCCTATTTCGTCTTCATTTATTTGATCTTGTAGGTTTTTACCTTGCTTCTTCGTCTGTAACATTTTTTTGTCGTTTCTATTTTTTTTTTTTTTTGATGGGTGCGGCTGTATTCCTGTCTTACTGGTTGTTTGGCCTGAGGCGTCCAGCACTGGAGTTTGCAGGCAGTTGGATAGAGCTGGGTCTTGGTGCTGAGATGAGGACCTCCAGGAGGCCTCATTCTGATTAATATTCCCTGGGGTCTGAGGTTCTCTGTTAGTCCAGTGGTTTGGGCTTGGAGCTCCCACCACAGGAGTTCAGGCCTGACCTCCGGCCTGGGAACCAAGATCCCGCAAGCTGTATGGTGTGGCAAAAAAAAAAAAAACATAGGAGCAATACAATAACAAAGAATAAAAAACAAAATAAAATTAGAAAGATAAAAAGTATATTAGGAAAAATAAAAATATAATTGAAACAACTGCAACAAGGTAAAATAAAGCCACAACAGAAAAAAAAAAAAAAGCCTTGGCTGTGGAGGCAGAGTTTAGGCGGGGGTGGAACTTAGGCAGGGGTGGGGTTTAGGGTGGGGCGGGACCTAGGCTGGTGGGGGGGTGACATTTGAGTGTGGGGTGGGGCATCTGCTTAGGACCTGCCCAGAAGGGGAGAAGCAGCACATGGAAAGGAAGGCCTCTGGAGTGTGGAGTTCCGGAGTTTGGAGGTAAGGCCCTGGGTGAGGGTGTGTGGGTGGGGTTTAGGCCCAGTGCGATGGAGGGGGTCTCCGAGTATAAAGGTGGGGCCCTGGGTGGGGGTGTAGGGGCGGGGCTTGGGCCCTGCACGGGAGGAGGGAGGCTCCGAGTGCAGAGGATTGGCCCGGGAACCCAACAGGCTCCCTGGTGCCCAAGTGGACAGGGAAAGCACTGGCCGCTTTCCCTTCTGTTCCTCCATGCCCCCCGTCCATGGTCTCCCCCAGGGTCTCCTCTGTCCCTGCTGGACCCTTAACGGTGGGTGGGTCCCGCTGGGTGTAGGAACTCCTCCCCTCCCACAGCCACCCCTCAGGGGTGCCGGTCCTGGAGGTCCAGCCTGTACTTTTGCTTCCCCTTCCCTCCCTCCCACTCCCTCAGGACCCGCGCAGCTGGAGTGGGCCTAGGTGGGCAGAGAATCAGGCCTCGGATCTCAGCAGGTTCCTGGGGGTCCACGTGGTCAGGGGAAACCTGGCTACACTCCCTTTTGATCCTTCACCCTCCCAATGGTCCTCCAATTTTCCCTTCGGATGTGGGATCCCTTCCCCTCCCCCAGCCGCCCCTCAGGGTCACCAGTTCCGTCTGGCCTCCACTACTCCTCCCCCTTCACTCCCCCCATGCCCCAAAGCCTACCCAGTCACTGGGAGTTCCTCCCGTCCCCTTAGGTGTCTGTGGTCCCCCACAGGTGCCTGGTAGGTGCCCTAGTTGTGCGGAGACGCGAATTCCACGTTCTCCTAGTCCGCCATCTTGACTCCGCCCTCCTCAGTGGTTTTCAGCTTTTAAAACCAACCACAGGCAAAGCACTGAAGAGTACTTAATAATAGCTATAAAGGAGTGTGAAAGATTTTTTTTACCTTGGCAATATAAAATTAAAAAAAAAAACAGCTTGTAGAAGTTGGCAGGTAGATTGTGATAGATTAAATTATTGTTCCCACTTATCCACTGAAAGATGATGGCACATCTCCACTTAATGCCCTATGGCTTGCCACGATTCCTGTGGGAAGGGACTACTTCGTTTCCTGCCCATCGATATCAGGCTTGGCCATGTGACTTGCTTTGGCCAGTTGAGTGAGTGGAAGTGACATATGCCATGCCTGAGCAGACATTTTCAGAGGTATTGTGAGGTTCTGCCATTGTTCTTTTCCCTCTCTCATGAGAATGGCAGCTCTCAGATGGGGGCTGCTCTTCAACCTGGCTCCCAGAATAAAGAGGATATCAGAAGCAGGGCATGACATGTCACGTGAGTGAGTAATAAGCCTGAGTTCCTGAGATTTTTCTGTTGTTGTGTTAGTGTTGTTATTGTCCCAACACAACCTACCAAAGCTGACTAATGTGTGGAGGGTAGAGTAGAGATGTGAATACCCTCCTCATGTGCAGTGGGTGATGAAGACATACTGTCTGTAGTTGCTAGACCGAGAAATAAAGACTACCAAGGAAATCAACAGATGCACTGAAATACAGTAGCGATGTTTTGGGACAATGGGATAATGTGGGAACAAGAGTAGACGGGAGATGAGGAATGGTTAAGTAAGCTAACTCTTATGTATCATAGCAGAAAGTCAATAAATGATGTCTAAAGTTGATAAAACAGAAAAAGCAATATAAGCATACTCTGGAGATTAGGAAAACACCAGAAGAATTCCCACTCTTTCAGACATCATCAATTTTCCTTTGTCTAGTGACTCATTATTAGCACATATACATACTGAAATTGTCTCCCATCATTTTGAAATAGGATCTCTTGATCCCACACCCACCTCTGCCCATTGCCCATCTCTCTGTTCCCCTTTGTGGCTCAATCCCCTGAAAGAGTTGTCTAGATTTGTTGTCATCAATCCCTCTTCCCTCATTTTCTCTTGAACCCACTCTAAGCATGTTTTTACCTCCATCAGTCACCTAAATTGTACTTATCAGTATCACCAGTCTCCTCCAGATTTTCTGAATCCAGTGGTCAATTCTGCCTTCATCTTCCCGGACCTCTCAGTCGCATTGGACACAATTGCTCACTCCCTCCTCCAAACACTGTCTTCACTCGGCTTCTGGAACACCACCCTCTCCTAGTTTTCTTTATACCTCGTGACTCCTTCTCTGTTTCCTTTGCTCATCTCATCAACTTCTAAACTTGGGAGTTCCCCGGGGCACTTGATCTTCTTGATCTTGATCTTCTCTTTGATCTTGATCTCTTTTCTGCCTACACTCACCCCCCGATGTTCATGCTGAGTCTCCTGGCTTTACATTGCATCCTTGTGATGATGACTCCCAGATCCAGATCTCCAGCTCAGACTTCTCCCCTGACCTCCGGAGTTTTATATCCAACTGACTTCTCAATATCTCCCCTTGGAAAGCAAAAAGCATCATAGACTTAACTTATCCAAAACCAAACTTCTGATTTTCTTCTCCAAACTTACTTCTCCCTCGTCTTTCCCCATCTCAGCAAATGGCATCCTTCCAGTAGCTCAGGCCAAAAGCTGGGATTCATCCTCGACTCCTCTTTTTCTCACACCCCACGCCCAGTCTGTCAGGAAACACTTGGCTCTGCTTTCGTAATGTAGTCAGTATCTGACCACTTCTCATCATCTTGTGTCTACTTCACTGGTCCAAGCCTCCATCTTCTCCAGAGTGCAGTGGCCTCTTAATGGGCTGCTTGCCCTTACTGACCTCCCTTATAGTCTGTCCTCAACGTGGCAATAAGAGGGATCCTTTTAAAACACAAGTGAATCAGATAATGTTACTTTTGGGCTGGAAACCCTCCAATGGCTCTCATGTCACTCAAGTAAAAGCTCAAGTCCTCATGATGACCCACGTGGCCCTAGGCCAGAGCTGTTAAAAAGAAATATAACATGAGCCACAGGTGTAATCTTAAAATTTCTAGTACCTATATTATAAAAAAAAGTAAAAAGGAACAGGTGAAATTAACTTTATTAGTATATTGTACTTAACCCAGTATATCGAAAATTTCATCATTCAATGCATTTTTTTTTTTTTTTTTTTTTTTTTTGCTGCGTTGGGTCTTCGTTGCTGCACGCGGGCTTTCTCTAGTTGCGGCGAGCGGAGGCTACTCTTGGTTGCGGTGCGCGGGCTTCTCGTTGCAGTGGCTTCTCTTGTTACAGAGCATAGGTTCTAGGCACACGGGCTTCAGTAGTTGTGGTATGTGGGCTCAGTAGTTGTGGCTCGCGGGCTTAGTTGCTCCGCGGCATGTAGGATCTTCCCGGACCAGGGCTCAAACCCGTGTCCCCTGCATTGGCAGGTGGATTCTTAACCACTGCACCACCAGGAAAGCCCTCAATTCATTTCAATATGAGAAATTTATTTTCTCACAGTTCTGGAGGCTGGAAGTCCAAGATCAAGGTATTAGCAGGGTTGGTTTCTCCTGAGTTCTCTCTCCTTGGCTTCTAGACAACCACTTTCCCCCATGTGTCTTTACATGGTCTTCTGTCTGTGTGTCTCTGTGTCCAGATCTCCTCTTCTTATAAGGACACCAGTCATATGGTGTTAGGGCCCATTCTCAAGACCTCATTTTAAGTTATTTACCTCTTTAAAGACCTTATCTCCAAACACAGTCACATTCTGAGGCACTGGGAGTTAGGACTTCAACATAGGAGTTTTGAGGGGACACAGTTCAGCCCATAACACCTTCCAGACGATCTTACTTAAAACTGTGGCTCTCCTCCTCCTCCCCAGACTCCCTATCTTTCCCTAGTTCATTTTCCTTAAGAGCACTCTCACTATCAAACATACGGTATACTGCAGGGACCCTGTCCCCTTTGACCTTGCATCTCAGCAGGAGCACGGTGCACATCTGGGGAGTGATGTGCTGTGTAGTAGGCACTGAGTCAACTGTCCTCTGCTCAGCACGCCCCTGGGTCTACACTTGATTGCAACACAAACTTCCTTAGTATCACCTGCTGACTGACCACGTCCACTCCCCACAGCAGCTCCGTTTCTTGCAACATCTGGGAAGAAATGTGGATGCTATTTACATTATTGAACCGGACCTGGTCACCCCTCAAAGTATCGCTGCCCAGGCTGTGACCCAACTCACTACGGGATACGTCCCATGGGAGACTCACTGAGCGAGTGTCGCTTGGCACAGTGACATTTATACATTGGCTTTTGAGTGATGCTGCAATATATAGGTAGGCAGATAGGGTAAATACAGTGGGGTGACCTGCAGGGCACTGGACTAAATCACATCTCCAGTTGCACATCAGATTCATGAAGCCACGAGGCGTCGTGGAAACGGGGTGAACTAGAAGTTAGGAGGCCCCAGAGCTAGTTCTGATTTTTCAGATGCGTGCAGCCCTGAGCCCCTTCGCCTCTCTGAGCCCATTTCCCCATCCGTGAAACGGAAATAATCCCCGCTCTGCCACCTCGCAGGGTCGTTATGTTCTGTTTAACCACGAAGCACTCCATGGTCAGAAAGGGGGTTATCACTACCAGTTAACATTGACAAAATGTCCTTTGCTCCCAAGCTCATCCTGGGCTTTTCCTCACAGTGGCACGAGGGTGAGCGGGAGAGTTGTAAGCAGGGCAGCTTTTTAAGCATCTGGTCCCACGTGGCTCAGAGCCGAGACCTGGGACCTCCTGCTGGGCACTGCTGGGACCTCCCATACCCAGCACGCTGGGGGCAAGGGGGCAACAGCACACATTCTCTAGGGCTTGGTTTACCATTTACCAGAAGTTTCTGCCATTATAACCCCCAAACCCTGGGCCTCTGAGAGGGACATGTCTCTGAGGCCGACTCTACCGTTTGGTAAAAGGCTGTGGGAGCATCAAACTGGAGAATGAATGTGTGCGTGTGTATTTGGACACGCAGGCACATGCACAAATGCCCCCCAAGCTTTACCAGCAGTTATCTTACTGTAAAAGTTAGACAGGTCCTAGGTCTGTGTTTGAACTTCCCAGCTCATGAGTCCAGGGAGACCCTTTATTCATCCTGGAGGCCATGTAGGTGGTTTGTAGCCCTGAAGCCCTATCACCTGGGCAAGGGGCAGAGGTCGGCCTTGGGAGGATGTATTTTTATTGAAGTTTAGTAGATTTACAATATTACATTAGTTTCAGATGTACAACATAGTGATTCAGTGTTTTTATAGATTTAAAGTTATTAGAAAGTTTTGGCTATATTCCCTGTGCTGTATAATATATCCTTGTTGCTTATTGATTCTATACATAGTAGTTTGTATCTCTAACAGACTTGCCCCTAACTTGCCCCTCCCCCTTTCCCTCTCTCCAGTGGTAACCACTAGTTTGTTCTCTCTGTGTTTCTGCTTTGTTATATTCATTCATTTGTTTTATTTTTTTAGATTCCACATATAAGTGATATCATACAGTATTTGTCTTTGTCTGACGTATTTCACTAAGCATAATACCCTCCAGGTCCACCCACGTTGTTGCAAATAGCAGAATTTCATTTTTTAAAATTAATTTTATTGAAGTATAGTTGATTTACAGTGTTGTGTTAATTTCTGCTGTACAGCGAAGTGATTCAGTTATACATAAATATATATTCTTTTTCATATTCTTTTCCATTATGGTTTATCACAGGATATTGAATGTAGCTCCCTGTGCTATACGGTAAGACCTTGTTGTTTATCCATCCTATATATAGTAGTTTGCCTCTGCTAATCCCAAACTCCTAATCCTTCCCTCTCCCCCCTTCCCCCTCCTTGGCAACCACAATGCTGTTCTCTATTTCTGTGAGCCTATTTTTGTTCTGTAGATAGGTTCATTTGTGTCGTATTTTAGATTCATATAAGTGATATCATTTGGTCTTTGTCTTTCTCTTTCTGACTTACTTCACTTAGTATGATAATCTCTAGGTCCACCCATGTTGCTGCAAATGGCATTATTTCATTCTTTTTTATGGCTGAGTAATATTCCATTGTGTATATATACCACATCATCCATTTGTCTATTGATGGATACTTATAAGCATTTATTTTATGAAAGGTCTTAAATTCATTGAAGAAGTCATTTTTCTTGAAAAGAATAAAATGACATGAGACCAGGGCTGTCCTGGAACCTGGACTGTGTAGGGACCACGGCCAGGTCTTCTGTAGGCTTTGGTCTTCACTGACTGAGAAGTTTGACCCCAAAGCCAAGAATAATTTGGTGTTTGTGGACAAGAGCCTGTCACCTGTCCTAAAACCTCGACAAAGAAAATGGTCCCCTTTTCCCAGCTTTAGGGCCGTCCAACCCCTTCACTTTACAGAGAAGAGGTCTCCTCCCGGACCGAAGGCTCTTACCCACAATCTCACGTCACTTACCCCAGCCCAAGGTCTTCGTGCCCACTCCAGTGCCTGGCTTGTACTGGAGGGTTAATTACTATTTGTCAAATTAAATGAGTGTGTGGCTATTATAAAGACCTGATGAGGGCTGCAGGGGACAATACGTGACTTGTCAGTGATCACATCCGATCCCACCACCTGGACCTTCTTTTTCTCACTGCCCCAGCCTTTTCCCCTTCATAACAGCTTTATTGAGATACAGCTACATAAAGTAAACGTCACTCTGTCAATGTGTACAACTCAGTGGTTTTTAGCAGATTCAGAGCCTTTTGCTCCTTCCCCTGCCCTGCTTTCCAATTTCACCATTTGGCCCGTCTCCTTTGAGAACCTCGGAAGCTTAATGTGACAAGAACACCTTCGGGCAGGTGGTTTTGAGGAAGAGTGATTGTCTGGGTACCTTTTTCTCAGAGTTCTGCTAGTCGGCAATCCGCATCTCAGAAGGCGAGGCCCAGATGGGTGAGACGCGAGCCGCCTGGAGGCTTTCGGAAGAAACATTTTTTGGGAGGTTGTCATGTTTTATTTTCTGTTTTGTTTTAAAAAGAAGCATCTCACCAAGAGGGAAAACTTTCTCAATGAAAAACGTAAAAGCATGGCACCAGTGGCATAAGTTGAAACGTGGGCCATTTCCGAGGTGGAGTAAGCCCCTCCCTCTGGAGACAGATGGGCTCTGGCCCTGGTTGTGGGTGTTGCATTGGCTCGAGAAGAGTCACCCTTAGGCCAGGCGGCAGAAGGGAGTGCCCACAGCACCTCAGGTGGACGTGGGTCTTCCTGGGCAACAGCTCAGTGCACCTATGGTTTTAGTAGAATTTCTCTGCTAGCAGATTAAACCCATGTCTGCCCATGGCTCAGCTCTGCCCATTTCATTCTTCTGCTCCGAAACCTTCAGTAGCTCCCTATTGTCCACGGACTAAGTTCACATTCCACATTAGACCCACCAGGATTCAATGAACTTCACCTATTCTTTCCCTCCCTTTACTGAATCAAACCGGACGACTTGCTTTTATGGTTCTGCCCATGCCTTTTTGTTCCTCTGTACCCCTGCCTGGAACACCCTTCTCCACCATCGTGTCCAAATCCTGCCCAGCTTCCAGGCCCACCTCCAACGCCCTGCCCCTCCAAGCTTTTCTTGACCATTTCCGTGTGGGGAGCTCCTCCTTCCTGGGGCTGTCAGGCCACTTAGGACATTTCTCTTGCTCCCCTTAAATTCTGTTCTGCTGTTAGTGTCTTAATCTTCTCATATGAATCATCTCCTTGAGGGTAGGGGCCGTGCTTTATCACTTCAACCTCCCACAGCACCTAGCACAGCCCAGTAGGCATTTGTTGAAGGAAAGATGTGTGTGCAGACTGACTTCTGGTTGTGAAGGCGGAGTCAAGAGCATGAACTGGCCCCGTTAACCTAGTGAGTGTGTCTCTTACCCAAGGGACATAGGCTCTCGTGTCACTTCTCAGCCTTCCCGGCTCAGAGGGAAGGATGGGATCCAGTTCTCAGGGCTGAGGCAGGACTGGAGGAGTGTGGTACATGCTGTACCACAACATGTGTGTCTCTGGTGGGTCCTTGGTGTTCCAGCCACTCAGGGGAGGGACATGGGGCAGGGGGGGGATGTTGGCCGCCCCCATCGCTGGGCCAGAGGGCTTGCTCTGTGGGGAATTCACTGAGGACAGTCACCATGTGACTGGGAAGAGCTGGGTCAGAATCCATCCTTCCAAGTTGTTCAGCCAACAACTGATAAGCGTGGGCGGGGATGGGGAGGGGGGAGCAGTGGAGGCGGTCAATCTTCGTAAACCATTTTAATAAAGATTGGTTTGGGCAGTAGCCATCAAATTAAATCTAAGGGGACATTTTGATGAGAAGCAGGATATCTGCATGATCTTCAAGTGTCTCTCCACAGAATGCTTATTGCTTGCAAGGGGAAAAATCATACAGCAGAGAAAGCAGACAGCATCTTGACTGGGTGAACAAAATAACATTACCTGGACCTTGAAAACGTCATGCTAGGTGAAAGAAGCCAGTCACAAAGGACCCTATATTGTATGATTCCATTTATATGAAATGTCCAGAATGGGCCAATCTGTAGAGACAGAAAATAGCTGTGGGGGGAGGAGTGGCATGGTTGGGAGAACGTGGGGAATGATTGCTAATGAGTATGGGGTTTCTCTTTCAGGTGATAAAAAATGTTCTGAAATTGATTGTGGTGATAGTGGCACAACCTGAATATACTAAAAGCCACTGAATGATTAAATGGGTGAATGCTATGGTATATGAATTATATCTCAATAAAGCTGTTAAAAAAATTAGCATCACCAAGGAGGAACAGACATCACATGCCTCCTGATGTGACATCCTGAGAGGGACACAACACCACTTTTGTGGTATTCTAGCCAGGGGTGCATAATCTGAATCTATTCATGAGGAAATATCAGAAAAGCCCCAAATCGAGGGGCATTCTACAAAATACCTGGCCTGTATTCTTCAAAAATGTCATCGTTATGAAAGATTAAAGGAGACAGAAAAACATGACCACTAAATACAAAGCACAATCTTCGGGGTATTGGATTCTGTACTGGAGGGAAAAAGAATACCAATAAGGACATTATTGAGACAATTGATAGAATCAGAATATGGACTGTAGATTAGAAAAAATATTGTATCCATATTATGTTTCCTAAAATCAGTAACTGTGCTGTGGATACATAAGAGAATACCTCTGTCTTTAGAAACACACTGAAGTATTAAGGGATAAAAAGCCATGATGTATGCAGCCTTGTTTACAAATGGTTCAGAAAAAAAGATAACACTATGTAAAGAGAAAGAGAGAGAAAAACAAAACAAATATAGTCAAGTGTTAAAATCTGGTAATCTGGGCAAAGGGTAGACACGATTTTTCTATATTATTCTTGAAACTTCTCTGTAAGTTTGATTTTCTAATAGGTTAAAAATTATATGGTTAAAAGCTGAATGTTCTGAACTCACATAGTTCAGATATAGCAATTGAACCTAAATTTAAACTACTGTACCCTATGTATGTGCTTTCCAATCACTTAAAGTCTACCAGCTCTAATTCACTCAGGGGCTGCCTGGGGCCATGGGAACACAGTCATGGTACAAGGTGGCATTGGCTTGCAGGGTCCAGACCCCCAAAAGAGATTCTCTCAGGGATGCCAACCATTAAAACCCCAAGGAGGCACAGAAGCTTATTGCAGACATTTGGGAGCGTGAACCGTTCCTCTGTTCCATCAGCACATTAATCAAGTACAACAGGCTTGATTATAACTAAAGTGAGCTTCCGGGGAGGCTGGGGCCCGTGGGCAGTGCACACAACTAGCCCGCCTTGCAGTGGCTTGTTGGGGCTGAGCCGGCTGCATTCCCAGCCTTCCTTTGGGGCCGGTCAGGCATCTGAATGCTTCAGCCAGAGCTGGAGCAGGTCCCGATGCTGCAGAGCTATTTTGGAGAAGTCTTTCTTGTCTTGGTAATTCCTCTTTTTGACGTCTCAGTGTGGAGTCCAAGAATCATTTGTGGACCTCAAAGAAACCAGCCTCAAGCCAACAACCAATGACCACACCATTCCGGGAGGGCATGGGAGAGCCTACCCTTGGCCTCGGCCACTCTGAGGGGTCATGTGGATAGAACATACAAGTGGAATCTTTTCAGGGATCATCCTGTGGCCTGACTCAGGAAGGAGAAAAATAAACATAACCATCTTAGGCCCTAAAGCTGGGATTCTGAGGCTCAAGGCAGAAGGGGGGGGGTAGTGGCTGATGCACCAAAGCTCACAAGTTGGGCGTGACCAGGTTTCCGAAGTCCGGGACCTCAGTGTCTGTGGCTGGACTCTGAGTCCGTCCTGAGGAGAGGGGCCTCACTCTGGGGCTTGGGAATTGATTTGGGCTAAAGGAAAGCAGAGAAAAGCAATGGCCTGGGCAAGATCCCCAATTGCTTGGGCCCACAGTTGGGTAGGATGACTGTGTGTCTTGTTTTTGGTTTTTGGTTTTCTTGTACACTTTTTTTTGGCCACGCAGCTTGTGGGAACTTAGTTCGCCGACCAGGGCTGGAACCCGCGCCCCCTGCATTGGAAGCGTGAAGTCTTAACCACTGGACCACCAGGGAAGTCCCATGGCTGTGTGTTTTATTTTCCCTGCCGGCTTCTCTGAGCCCAATGTAGAACCTGCCACAGGGTGCTGTCAATGATCCTGTGCGGGTTCCCCTGAGGACAAGAGCTGGTCTACCCCATGTCAGGATGTAGGTACTTGGAGATGGACCCACGCACTCCTTAAAGGTAGACATAGGAAGGAAGGAGTGAGCAGTTATGTCTCCCCTGTGCTGTTTGCATCTCATCATTTCATATTCTGCATGGGGTTCCTCACCCACCACCCCCAGGCATCAGGGGATCGGCAGTACCACCAACCATGGGAGAAAGGCACGTGGTTCTCAGCATAAGTCTGAAGACAGTGAAAACTGACTGGTGGTAGGGGATAGGGTGATGGGTAGAATATGCCTTAAAACTGAGCATTTATTTACTCTTTTGGATTATCTGGCCTACCTGCTGCTCTAACTTTGGGTTTTCTAATTTGTCACATGGGTTCGTCTTATCTCTTCAAATACACCTCTTTTGTGTCGTCCCCTAGAGTGTGGTCCAGTGCAGAGCACCGAGCAGGATCCCAGCCACACTTGCTGACTGATAATAAGCTGGGAAGGAGTGTGGCCCCTGCTGGGCTGAGATCTGGCATCCCAGCTTCTCATTCCAGATCTGTCGTCAACAGTACCCTCGGCCCGATGGTGCTCACCTCCCTGATGGGTCCTACTTTGTACTCCTCCGAAGCAAGAGTGATTATTCTTCTTGCCTCCTTGTTTGCGCTGAGATAGTTAACGAAATAAGAGCAGGGTCATATGCACCATGTCCCTTTAAGCCAGGAAGTGAATGGGGGCTCTGCTCCAGCAGCTTGTCTGGCTCGTCCCACACGCAGTCTGGCTGATCTCCTGCTTTCACGCTCTGAGGGCATGAGGCTTGCCCTTGCCGAGGTGGGCAGGAGCGGAGGCTTGCACATCCTTCCTCCTGACCCCCATCCATTCTCAACTCATCCCTGGCCTTGAGGCTGACCTCTACGTGACCTCACCTGCTCCAGGCGTGTTGGCCAATGGGGGGCACTGGCAGCGGATGGAGTAAAGGAAGAGAGAGGTTGGACGTTGCCCCTCCGGCTCCCTTCGGCTTGTGTATTGACCATTGTTTCTGTCCTGCACCCCCTTCCTCCACCCAGCCCTCTCGAGACTCAGACAACACCCCCGTTCCTGCTCTTCTGCTGCTAAACATCAGCATTTCACTGGTTGGTTCTCCTGGTCCTGCCCAGACCTCTGTCAACAGTCACTGCCTTAAGACCCTGACCCCCGCTGGCAGAGAGACCTGTGTTTCTAGCGCCCCCAGCTGGGCTCTGGGATCCTGAACCACCAGCTTGGCACCATTACCGCCGCCCGGCCGCCAATCCGGCAGCCACGCCCCATCCCGACCCAGCCCAGTTTTCCTAAAGAGGTTGGATTCTAACAGTCTTCCTCTTGGAAGCTCTGGAACAGCCAGTACACAGAGCCAGAAAAGCGTGGGCGTCCAGCTTCCAAATGGCTCTCGTGCTCGTGAGATGCCACATTCCCAAGAGTGCCCGGGGGAGGGGGCGGCGCAGGGAGGGGGGGCTTGACACGGTGCTGAGCGGCGCCCCCGGGTCCCAGGCATCTTCTTTCTGTGTTTTCCTTTATGGTTTTTCATGTTCTTGTTTAACGGCAGGCAGGCACCAGCCCCACCTCCTCCCTGGGCAGTTCTGGCCCCTGGCGCCTGGCTCAGAGATCTGCGCGCTGCCCCTCTTTCCCCAGCGGCAGAAGCCAGGTTCTACGCACCTGGCTCCCACTCCGTCCGCTCTGCAGATTTAGGTCGCCGGAAGCATGGCTGCCCCAGGAGGCGCTGCTCCTTCACCCTGGAGCCCTCTTCTTTACTTGCCTATTGGCCGCTCAGTCCCCTCTCCCGCTCTTCCCCTGACATGAATCAGAACACCGTCCACCTTTTCAGAGCTAGCTCACCATTCACAAGCAACTTTTTGCTTGTGATCTTTATGATCATTTTGGAAGATGCAGCATCAGCCCAGGCTGTTGTAACAGCTATTCCTCTTCACGCTTCCTGCTATAAATGGAAGACACTGAAAGCAAATCACCACCTCCATCCAGCGTGTGTTCCTCTCTGGAGGACCCATCATTTTGTATTTTGCCCCCCATTTCCTTTGGTTGTACCCACCACCAGCCCCCCCCCCCCCGTTGTGGAGACTGAGACCAGTTAGAGAACGAAGTCGTCAGGCGCATGGTTTGATTTTTCTCCCTCCATTCTCAAAAAGAACCCCCACTGTTTGAGTTGTTAAAACCCTCAAAGGTTCCTTGTTATGAGAAGAGTCATCAAAATACGCCTATTACGTTTTAAGTCTTTACAAAAGACACCAAAAATGAGTGCATCATCTACTTAAAAGGATCCCCTTTGATAGCCATGCCAATTAACATTTTTAAAAAGCAAAAAGGTTCTGGTTGGGTACCTCTGATCTGTTTTTTTCCTCCTCCTGTGTGATTTGTGTGCAGACTTCTGAGAAGCAGATTTTATAATAGAGATTCAGCCAGGCTAAATCACAGCGGCAGAAGCTTATGCAACTGTTAAAAACCTATGAGTTAAAAATGGAATAGTCTTGCAGAGTGGGGAAGGTAATAATATCAGTGATGTGAAAATAGAAAGTAAGAAATTAGTATTTCAGCAATTCAGGTCTCTTATCCACATTTTTCTGCACTAGGAGATCTTGGTGTCATTTTCCAGAATAAATCCAAGGTGCAACCTCTTATTAGAAAAAGGAAACTTTGCTTTCACAAATTCAGCCCTCTGTCCCCAGTTAATCTAGAGTCAGGAGCCCTTTTTACTGACTTTCGGGCATCATGTCATGAAACATATTTTGTATTTGTTCGAATCTGTGTGTTCACTAATGCCCATAAAGGAACAGATTTTAGATTTTTATAAGTGGGTTTTGTTAATTTGCTATTTTAAAAATACTTGTGAGACCTTTCCAGTTGCCATGGTGATATAATTTCCATAAACATGATTTTTGTCGAGATTTTTGCACATTGAAGGCCGAGGTTGATATGGTTGGGGGAAAGTAGGTGGTAAATTTGTCAACCACCCATTGCTGCTCCCTCAAGGGCTACAAATCTGATTCCAAGAATCCATGTTATGACAGAGACCTGGATCTCTAAACAATGCAATCGACAGGAGAGGCTTCTGGGAAGTGGACTTGGTCAGGGGAGAAGGAGGCCAGCCTGCTCTCCGGATGAAACCAATGGGTGGTGGACTGTGGGCGGGGTCTCAGCTAATCAATGATCCTGTCAAGGTCTCAGTGACCTGCAGTCTCTTTAAACCTGGGTTTCAGAAAGCCTTTGAGGACCAGACACCCTGGAGCTACCCAAGGTGTGGTGAAGAGCCTGAGGGCTCTTTTATTCCTTTTAACCAGATTTGTCAAAAATAAAAAAATCCCATTTAATGCACAATACTGCTAAAATGCTGAAATCTGTAATGGAAAATAACAGGAAATCAAAATGTAACAATATTAACTGTTAAACAAAACAAGAAGACATTGAATCAGAAAGAGTTTTATAGTCATCTTGAATGCCAGCAGTTAAAGAAAAGCAGATTTAATTAGAAGAAGAGGTAGATGGTCCCAGTGGCACCAGACTTTTTATCAATGATGCTAGATATTTCTTTGGCTCATAAACAGAGGGGCTTTACAGTGAAACTTCATTTCCCAGAAAATGGAATATACAAAGCCATCGAGGGAGAAGCAGAACGCATAAGAGAGAGGATTTTCTAGTAACTAAAAATGTTTTGGAAAAGAAATGACAGTAAAAGGAGTTAAAAGAGGAAGTGTGTCAGCATGAGATAAATTCCACCGAGGGCTCTCTAGTGAGCAGGGCAGGCACTCAGTGCCAGGAGTTGCTAATTGAGCACCTGGGCCCAGCCGAGGGGTTTGAATCATACAGAATTATGAATCATAAGGAATTATGAATTACTAGAAAGCCATTGTGTTGACTGTTATTATTTATGTAGTGCCAGAAATTTGAACAGGGCCACCCAGAGGATGTGCCAGACTCCCTGTCTGGCAGAGCGCTGATCTCCGTTCCTTGAAAGCCAAACTGCGATGCCCGGGAGAGGCTGTATGTGCACAGCTGGTGTGTGCACGTGTGAGCCTGCACACTGGTGCCCCCGGTGTGCACAGGATAAGGGCACGTTCAGAGTTTGCACAAGTTAGAAAGGTGCAGAGCCCCAGCCCTACTACCCACAGTCTCACCCTCACACAGTGGACTATCCAGTCTACAGACTCTGGAGACAGCAGCTGCTGCTGACTTGTTATTTGTTAAGTGTGTTTATTGAAAAAGAAAAAGAGTGTGAAGGAGAGGCGTGAGGCTCCCTTCTAGAGTAGGTGAGGTTTGGGGCAAGGCTCATTGTGGGGGTGACCTGGGCTGGGTCCCACAGTGGATGCCCGGTGGAGAGCTGGCAGGGCTGGGTCCCACTGTGGATGCCGGGTGGAGAGCTAGCACCTTTGCTGCTGGGGCTTCCCTGCCTGGGGCATGGGATGTTTCTGGCTGTCAACCCTGGGTGGAGTGCCTTGATTACGACCTGGTGACCAGTTTGCAGTGATGCCTTCCAGGGCTGCTCAGAGGGCTTCCCAGGCATTTTTATTTGCCCTGAAATAGCCCAGAGGAATTTGGCATAGAGAGCTGCCAGAAAGTGGCTCACTGCCTCGTCCAGAGTGGGAATCAGAACCAGAACAGTGCCCGGAGCACTGCTCCAGCCTCTTCCCTGAATACATATTTAATTTAGAGGTTTTTTTAAAATAATGCATCAGTAGCAGGCAGCATGGCTGCGGCTGTCGGGCAGCTGGGAGAGGGAAGGAGCCTGGAGCCTTTTTGCCTGTTGCCCCCTCTGGCGGCCGCTGCCCTGCTGCAGGGTGGAGGCCCAGGCGTGCACTGCAGTGGAGAGCTTTGCCCTGGGGCGTTGCCTTCTGAGATGCTCCTCAATGCTCAGGGTGCAGGAAGGCCAGGCTGGCCCTTGCTCCCCCTGCCAGGAATGGGAAGATTTCATTCTCAGGGTGGGAAAAATAAGTAGAAGCAGAACCACCTGCTACACTGCCCAGAGATGGGGGCGTGGGAGGGAGAGGCCCCCCTGTGGGCTCAGGAGCAAAAGGGCATTTGATGTGGGGAGTCGGGGATCCCCAGTTTTCTGTGTGTGCTTCAATGAATCCTGATGATCCTTTTCTGGGTGTAACTTCTTTATTTTGCTGAGGGCCTGGATTCTACTCTACCATGTGATAGCTGTGTGACTTGGGCAAGTTACTTAACCTCTTGTGCCTCAGTTTCTTCATCTGCAAAATGGGGATAATAATAGTACCCACTTCATGGGACTCTTTTGAAGAGGAAATGAGCTATTACACATAAAGTGCTTAAATATTGCTTGGAACACAGTGAGGACTACATTTTTTCCCAAGCTCTAAAGGAATTTATTTTTTTACCTCTTCTTTTCCCTTGCACCCCAGTCTTTGCTAACCACCATTCTACTCTCTGTTACTAAGAATTTGGCTTTTTTTTTTAAAGATTCCACTCGTAAGTGAGATCATGCAATATCTGCCATTCTGTGTCTGGCTTATTTCATTTAGTATAATTATAATGCCTTTAAGTTCCATCCATGTTGTCACAAATGCCAGGATTTCCTTCTTTTTTAAAGGCTGAATAACATTCATATATATGTGTGTGTGTTTATATGTATATATATACACGGCAGTTTTTTCATCCATTCATCCATTGACAGACATTTAGGCTGTTTCCATATCTTGATGATAATGCTGTGATGAATATGAAAGTGCAAATATCTCATCAAGATAATGATTTTATTTCCTTCAGATAAATACCCAGAAGTGGAATTGCTGGGTCATATGGTAGTTCTATTTTTAATTTTTTGAGGAACCTCCGTACTGTTTTCCACAGTGGCTGCACCAATTTACATTCCCACCAAGAGTTCTCGAAGGTTTCCTTTTCTCCACACCCTCTCCAACATTTGTTAGCTCTTGTCTTCTTGATAATAGACATTCTGACAGGTGTGAGGTGATAGCTCATTGATTTGCATTTTCCTGATGATTAAGGGTGTTGAGCATTTTTTCCTGTACCTGTTGGCCATTTGTCTTCTTTGGAAAAATGTCTATTCAGGTTTTTTGCCTATTTTTAAACTGCTTTCTTGAAAAATTAAATATTATTCTTATCATCCTTGGAATTTGTATTGGGGTGAAGCTAGCCCTCCCATTCCAGCGCTGAGAGTACGGATGCTGTATAAACCAGCAGGGCCTCTAGACTATGGGCCTGTTGAGCACAGGACCGGTCCTCACTCTCAGCTCTGCCCTTCCGAGGCTGGTACAATGCCTGGCTCATAGCAGATCCTCAGTAATTTGGGATCAGAGTAGCCAGCTGGGGACATGGCTGATGTGTGGTCCTACACTGTCGTTCTTCAATCTCAGGGTGTATTAGAATCCCCTGGGAAGCTTGTTAAATGTCAACACCCAGCTTTCATCCTCTGAGAGTTTGGTTTAGTATTAGTAGGAGTGGGGTGGGGTGGAGCCTCAGTCAGTGGCACTCTGTGGTGTCCCCAGAGCCAGGCCTGGAGGAGAAGGGAACCAGGGGTGATTGCTACCAGCAGGGCCTGCCCCAGGAGTTTCTCAAATGGGGTTCTTCTTTAAAAATGCAAGTTCCTCAGGCCCACCTCACTCCTACCAATAGGAGTAGGAGTGGGGTAGGGCTGCGAGGGGAAGGTGGTGTCCTTCACAGGAGCCCTTGCTCTGTGCTGTCTGGTGGACACACCAAGGAAGACTGGAGCCTTCCGGGGAGAGAAGTTGTGATTGAATTCGGTCTAAAGCATGTTTAACTTGGAACCTCTCTACAGGGAATGGTGAGGTCAGTGGTTCCTAGAAACCCTCAAAGGAGCCCCCAGGATGGGGTGGGGGGTCCCTCGAGGCATCTCTGCACATCAGGGCCCTGCTTGTCCTCTCAGCCTGCGCTGGTCCCTCCTAGGAGGCCCTCCTTCACCAACCACCTGCTCAGAGCCTTGCAGGCAACTTTCGCCAGGGTGGTGCCCTTCTTTCTGTCCAAGACCACCACCCCAAGCTCTGAAAGTAGCTCCCCTGTTTGCATCGTTGGAGCAGTTCATTGGATTTTCCTCCAGGCTCAAAATGAGGCCTTTGGAAAACAGCTATTCATTTAACCTAAGCAGCCAGAGAAAAGGCACGCTGGAGTTGAGTGAGGAGGAATGTGCTTTTATGGAGCTGTGTGTTAAAAGATACCTCTGGGATTTGTTTCTTAGCAACAGGGCTCATCCAGAGCACGCTGGCAGTGTCAGAACATCCAATGATGCCCGCAAGCACCATCGCAAATACAATAAAAATCTGTAGAGTACGAGAGAAAAGTCTGAGCATAGTACCTCCAACAGGTAGAAAAACTCAGAACCCTGAACAGATGCAGCAGCTGTTGGTTTAGATTAGAGAGCTCCGCGGGAGAAAAATTCCTACCCAGGGACGCCAAGCCACTTCCCTCCACGCGGCTTCCTTCTGGCCGGTGGAACAAGCATCACTTGGAGGGCTTTCCTCTCCTCATGGCTCCCTCCTTCCCCGGCACCTGGAGACCCAGCGTCCAATCAAATGGCCTTCCATGGTCTGTAATTGAAGAGTGGCAAGTTTGAGCCCTGGAGGAGATATCAGACCCAAATCCAGGGGTTCTGAAACTTGTTTGGTGCCATTGGACCCTTTAACAGTCTAGTAAATCCTTGGATCCCCTTTCAAAATAATTTTAATGCATTTTTAATGCATTTACTACATAGACTTATAAAGAAAATGAATGATTTTTAAAAACAGTTATCAATATATTAAAAACAAATTTGTATATAGAAACACCAGGCTCCTGTATTAATATACTAAATAAGAAGATCCAGCCGTGAGTCTAATAAGTGCCATAACTTTGAAATAGTAATCAGTGTCAATGGTATTTTGAGAAATCTACTTCTCAGCTTCACTGTGGTATGGAAATATCTTATTGGTGATGAAGACAAGGTTCTGCTAATATTATGGTGGCTGTTGCCTACATCTATAATGAAAGGAAATGCTGAAATTGAGTTAAAGGTTAGTGAAAATACAGAAGTAAATTTTTTCCAGTCCTAGTTCGTGGATCCCCAGGGGGTTTGTGGCCCCCGGTTTACCCCCTTAGAACCTTTTCCCTTCCTAATCCTCCTACTTTGCACTTCTGTGTACCTAGCCCTGTTAACCAAAGTTGCTTAAAAACCTACGTTGTCAGAGCTGCTCCACGGGCATGGACAGACAGACAGACAGAGAGGCAGCAAGACACTGTTGAACAAACACAGCGAATACGCGTTGACGGGCGTGGCGGCGCTGGGGCTGCCATGAGAACCCGTGACCTGTGTCGTCAAGGAGGCCTCTGCCCTCACCTTCCTCCACAGAGAGGGGCATTCTCAACACAGGCGTCCCGGGCCAAGGTCATTGAGATGTGATTTGACCTTGGAAAGATGAGAGCTTCTGACTATGAGGGACAGCTATGGGGCTTGTTTTCAGTCTGTTTCTCTAATATTTACTACATCCATGTAACAGCTTTCAACAAGTATGTATCAAGTGCCTAAAATTTAGTCACTCAACTAGATCCTGGGTCTGCAGTGCTGTTCTCATGAAGCCGGGCTTCAGCGAAAACCAGGAAAACCCAGGTGGGGAGGTTGACAGCCCTGTGCGGCCAGGTGCCCGCGGGAGACAGAAAGCAAAGACGATCAGGTGGCACCGGGAGCGGACCCTGCCTCACTGCAGAGCACTCGAGACCTCTGGGTCAGAGGCGGGGATGCCCTGCACGAGCCACACCCACCGGGCAGGCCTGCAGGCGGGTTAGGTGGTCAGGGAAACCTCTGCGTGTTCCCAGAGTCCCGGAGTCAGCCACTGGGCAGGGTTCCTGGGGCCCAGGCACTCTCTGCCTGCCACAGGGCATGCCCACGTGTAGGGGCCCCACCAGCCTCTGAGCAAATGCTCAAATCCTCCCTCCCCCGCCCACCAGTGATTCTGCTCCAACACCGAGCAGGAAAGTTGTGGGCCCCATGGTGCTGGTTCTGCCAGAATGTCTTTCTTCTGTTTCACAGGACCAGGGCCACAAAAAGTGAGACCTGGAAGGGTCCTTAGGGAACATGCCATCCAAGCCTCTCAATTTACAGGCTTGGACACCGGGGGGTCAGAGTGAGAGGGACTCTCCCAGGTCGTGGGGCAGTGGCAAGAGGCAGGGAGAGAGCCCTGGTCCCCTGACCACGAGTCCTGAGCAATGTGATGTGACCACACCTTCCTCCTCTCGCCCCAGGCAGGATGCAGGTCACGCCTGAGTCCTGGGGCTGTTGCAGTTTATGGAGTTTGGCTTGTTGTTTTAATACAACTATCCGAGATTAAGTTCAGCACCCACAGCGTGTCACCTGGGCAATTCTGATAAGGTGATCTGGATCCCCACCTTGGCTAGTTACTGCATACTAAGGTTTTCCAAAGTGGTACATCAGCCCTGCCATCCCTGGCTCTACTTTTTCTAACCTTGGGCAGGTCAATGAAGCTCTTTGTGCCTGTATTCAAACAACCTGATGTTACTAGTACCTACGTCACAGGCTTGTTGTCATGTGAGTTAATACACATAGAGCTCTTGGAACACATGGTGATGGGTTACTGTCTTTAAGTTAGAAGTGTCAGGAAACCAATTCAACTGGCTTAAACAAAAGAGAGAATGTATTGCCTTACAGAACTGTGGAATCTAGTGGCACAGTGGATTTCAGGTCTTGCTGGATCCAGGTGCTCAAAGATGTCCTCAGGACTCAGTTTCTCTTCCCAGCTCTTGGCCCTGATTCCATTCCTCTACGTTTGTTTTTTAGATGGGCTCTTTCTACACGATAGCTCCCAGGTGCTCCATGTTGACAATGTCTTTTAAACTAGCAATTCCAGTGTAAAGAGGGCTTTTTCTCCCAATTGGTCCAGTAAACTCCTGGAACTGAATCTCAAGGGCCTGCCTTGAGTCATGTGCCCATCTCTGAGCCAGTCACTGTGGCCTGGGGAGTGGAATTTCTGGATCGTCCAGGTCTGTATCATGCATCTGCCTTGGGAGATGGGGGACAAGGTCATTCCCACCCAAACTTCATGGCCTGAGCATGGGAGAGAGGGAGGCCCCAAAGGAAGCTATGGGCACTCTTTCCAGAAGAAGGGGAACTGATATGAAGTAGGTAAAAATTACAGGTGAGCAGACAGGTGAGGGATGTGGTGACCTCACAGAAACCTGTGCATCTAGGGGAGCCGACGGTAGGGATGTTACC
This sequence comes from Eubalaena glacialis, assembly GCF_028564815.1. Classification (NCBI taxonomy): domain Eukaryota; kingdom Metazoa; phylum Chordata; class Mammalia; order Artiodactyla; family Balaenidae; genus Eubalaena; species Eubalaena glacialis. The sequence goes on from NC_083718.1 coordinate 24,604,663, forward strand.
ACTGCCAACTCTCAGAATGGAGAGAGCTGAGTGGAGGAAGGGGCCACGGTGGCTGCAACTGGTTTGCAGCCCAAGCAAATGGACAAAGTGTTAGAGAAGTTGTCCCTGATATAAACCCGAGGCAGGATGGAGGGGTTTCCTTGGGGAGTTACTCATATTGGTTAATAGATTTGGGTCCATAAGTCTGGTTCCTGTCTACCAGTCTTTGCCCTGTGTGGACAGGAAACACCTTTCTGAAGGAGCTATGGGGCGGGCTTCAGAAATCTGTTACGGAGTCCAGAATCTAAACATCCCCAGGAGTACACCTGAGCTGGGACTGTGAGAAGACTCCTGAAGCCCAGAAGGGGATAAGAGTCAGGTTCTGGCAGTGAATGAACCAGAGAGATGGAAGGGGGCACCAGGCTGGGTGTCAGGGGACCCCAGGGCTGCAGACCTCATAACCCTCCAGGGAAAGGCCTGCCTAGCACTCACAGGGGACAAGCAACCAGAGCAGGTGTGGATTGTCACCCCCATCCTGTGTTATGAGCAGGGTGGAGAGTGTCCACAGAGTCAGGGTGAATAGTACAAGTCTGGGTCACACACCTAGACTCTCCCTGTAGGTATGACCATGTGCCTGGCTGTGTTGCAGGAGCTCTGTGTGTACTCACTCACTTATTCATCACACCAGGCCTGTTGCTATGGACTGAATTGTGTCTGCCCCCAGCCACCCCATTCCTATGCTGAAGCTCTAATCCTCAGTGTGTCTGTATGTGGGAGGGCTTTTAGGAGGTAACTGAGGTTAAATAAGGTCATAAGGGTGGGGCCTTCTTGATGGGATTAGTGTCCTTATAAGAGGAGACCCCAGAGGCTAACTCTCTCTCACCCCCTCTGCCACCTGAGAACACAGTGAGACGGCAGCCACCTGAAGAGCCGGAAGAGAGCTCTCACCAGAAACTGAAGTCAGTCGGTACCTTAATCTCAGACTTCCCAGCGTCCAGAACTGTGAGAAATAAATTTCTGTTAAGCCACCCAGACTGTGGCACTTTGTTATGGCGGCCCGAGCTGCCTGAAACACCTGTGCAGCAGGTGCAGTTAACATCAGCCCTGTGGGGCAGAAGGAGGCCAGAGGCACAGAGAGCCTAGCTGACCTGCCTAAGGTCGGAAGGGGGCAGAGCCAGGTTGGCGTGGGCACCCTAGCACCATCAGCAGCCGGTGACCAAGGTCCCACCCCCTCCCTTGCCAGGAGCGCCCACCTCAGGGCTTTTGTGGGGACGGAAGGAGACTTTGCAGGTGGAGCACTTGAACAGGCTTGGCACAGAGCGAGCCCCAAGTGAAGCTGAGCGCTGTCGCCCTGCCCCATTGCACACATAGGACGGGGAGCAGGAAGTTAGGAAGCACCCCAGCTGGGAGCTGAAGGTTCCCAGAGAGATAGGTTGGCCTGGCCTAGTTCTCCGGCAGGCCCCTCTCTGGCCCCCACCCCAGCAGAGCACCCGGGGTGGGTAGCCGGGGAGAGAGGCTGGACGGAAGCGGCTGGTCGCTGAACTCGGCAGCCAGGCCTGGCTGGCCCCTGGGTCGCGGGGAGCAGCAGAGCGGGGGATGGCTAAGTGGCAGCAGGGAAGTCTGGGGCAGGGGCAATGGGCCAGTCTCCACCGACACTGTCCCTGCTGGGGAGATCGGGGCGGGGATTTCTGGGAGTCCATCAGAGGACAAGATTTTCCAGAGTGCCATTTCCGAGAGGGAAAAACAACCAACTGTTTCTACAGAATGGCATGCCTTACTCACTCGCCCAGTTTCCAGCCCCCTTTTAGGCGATTGGGACCTATAGTGGCGAGTTTGAACTTCTAAAATATTGAAGGGAACTACACTCTGACCACAAATTCTGCTTTTCACATCTGCAGAGCCTTCTTGCAATGTCTGGGGGTGAGCGGCTCCCCAGAGCCTGCCTGGGCGTCTGGACTGGGGCCAAGTCCCACCTCCCAGCTCCCTGGCTGCCACCCCCGTTATTTTCCTGCTTGTTTAGATCTCTGGAAAGAGAATGTCCTGCCGAGGTTGCAAAGCCCCCAGATAAGTCTCCTTCCACCTAATGAGTTCTGCTCCAAGAAATCCATCAGCTGCGGAAGCAGCTCTATCTGACTCTATGCTTCTCCCCTTGGCTCGGTAGTCAGATCACGGGAAGGAGCACGACTCCTCTCCCGGCCGCTCCCTGGCAGGTGGATGGATGGTCTGTCCTTACTCCAGGTCTCAGAAGCTCCTCATTAAAGTGAGTGACACACAGTCTCCTGGAGCTGCTGACCAGGGTGGCTGCAGGAGCAGAGTTAGAGGGACTGAGCTGTACTGGGGGCGGGGGATGAGGTGGCAGGCTGTGTCTTCTGGGGTCCCCAGCTGTGAGTGCCCCTAGAGGGGGGGTCAGCGGCCCTGATTTTGGCGTTCACACACTGCCTCCCTATAGATTGGACCTCTTTAATCAAAATGGCATTCAAGTCAGAGAAGAAAAAAGGATTCTTTCCGTATGCTAAAAGCCGTGATGAAATTAAATTGAGACATGGAGAGATTACACAGGGTCAAGTCTCCCGAGTGGCTGCCGTGCGAGGTGTGTACATCCCGGTAAAGGCTCACCTCTCACTGAGGCTGCCGACTAGTGAGTTAGTAGAGATCCAAAAGTTACTTTTGTTATTGTGGTAAAATATACATCACATTGAATTGACCATATTAACTATTTTTAAGTGTACACCTCCATGGCATTAAGTATATTCACATTGTTGTGCAACCATCACCACTCTCCAGAACTTTATCATCTGAAACGGAAACTCTGTATCCATTAAACAGTAACTCCTCACTCCCCCTCCCTTAGCCGCTGGTAACCTCAATTCTACTTTCTGTCTCTATGTGGAATCATACCGTATTTGTCCTTTTGTGACTGGCTTATTCAACTTAGCATAATGTCTTCAAGTTTTATCCACGTCGTACCACGTGTCAGAATTTCCTTCCTTTTTAAGACTGAATAATATTCCATTGTATATATTCCACATTTTGTGTATCCATTCATCAGTGATGCACACTTGGGTAGGGCATTTTTGAAATGCAGTGATTGTTCTGAGGGACTCCCTAGATGTCTAGCTGTGACATCTCACCGTAGTAGTCTCTGGGATTGATTTGCTTGCCTGGGAAGAGGTGTGCCCAGGAGGAGAAAGGAGAGAGGCCCACTGCTCCCAGGTAAAGGCCGTGTGTGGTGGGCAGGGAGGTTGACTCCCAGCATCCTTTCCACCAAGATGACTAGTCCAAGCCAGTCTTATAATTCCAACTCTCTTATGGGTGACTGGCTCAGAAATTGACAGGTGACTCAATGATCATTAATCAGGGAAATGTTTCCTCAAGCCTGAAAGAGGGCCACAGGAAGAGGTTATCTTTACTCTTGCAGACATTGTCGTGTCTGGACTGAGATCTCTGGAACTGCCACAGCCATCTGTGTACAGCCTGCGGCTGAAGCCAACTCTCAGAGTGGCCGTGCAGGTACGGAAAGAGCCTGGGCCCTTGGGGACACAATTGAGCTGCTTTAGACTTCCTATCATTTGAGATGATACACACTTCATATCCCTCAAGCTCCTTTGAGTTGGCTTTGTGTCACATTCAACCCAAAGCATACCAAGAGATACCATCTCCGAGTAGCTATGTTCCTCGATTAGACCCTCGAAGTGCTTTGGAAACAAAGCATAACAACAGGGCAATTTACCAGCCTCAAGAATGACATGAGCCTGCCATTAACTGTAAATATAGATATAATGTAACAAACCCTGTTGCACTATCCATACACCCGGACTAGCCCCAGGACCTTGGTTGGTGTGCCTGCCGTTCCACCAGGGTGTCTGCATAAGTGCCGATGCCTCTCTCCATCTGCACCTACTTCTTCCAGCCCTCTGGAGGTGGCGTGCAACACTGCAGCAGATGATGTACTGAGTCTAGGAGTGCAGGGTAGGCCTGACTCTGCTCTAATCTCACCTCTAGAGATGAGATTGGTGATACTGAAGGTGGCAACTGCCCTCCAGCATCCAAACCTCCCGTTGCCCGTCCCCACTGGTGAAGCACCGGAAAGGGACATAAGGGAAGAGGCTTTTGTTTTTAACCAACGCTTGTGTGCTCTGCCTTTGGACACCATCACCTTTGAGGGGGTGACTGGGACATGAAATAAGTTCTCACCTACAAGACGCACATTTATGGGCGATCCTCTTGTCCTGCGTGTCATCGGTCTTAGCAGGGCTGCCGCTGCTCAGAAAAAGCTCATGCCCCGGGGATCTGCTCTCAAGGTCGGCAGCACATTTTTTGGAAAATTCTAAATCATTCCCAGAAAGCACACCCAAGGAGGGTGAAATTAATTTCTGGAAAGAGCCAATTTGCAGCCAAGTGAGGTGAATAAAGTGAGTGATTGAGCCAAATATTCTGACTTCCGTCAGGGTTAACTGTGACCAAGACCCAGGAGTCTGAATCCTGGTGTGGGCTCTGAGGGGCTGCTGCAGCGACCCTGTCCTGACAGTGTGGGTGCAACACAGTCACAGCATCTCGGGGAAGGAAGCGTGTACTTTGGGGCGACTCTCTGTGTGGAGTAATTGTTCACATATCTTGAAATGTTCCTGCCATTTCATTGTGGGGGAGGGGGCTATGGTCCCCCAAACTCTTTAAGGACATTTTCCTTGATGTGAGCTTGGGTCTGTTTGTGTCCACTTTAGGGTGTGGGACGCTCTGGGACATAAAGTCCTTACGCTGGGCATGTAGCTCCTTCTCAGCAGGGCTTTCGTCTCTTGTTGTCAGGCTGTCCCCCGAGGGCTTCTGTCCCTTTCCTGTCCCCTTCTCGGACCCTGCCAGGCCTGCGGGGAGAGTGGGGAGCTACTTCCTGGACTGCACAGCCCCCAAGAAGCTGGGTCATTTCCATTTCAGAAGGCAAAGTGGTGCCCAGATCAAACATCCTGGGGACTGAATCCTGCTGGGTGCCAATAATAATAACGTCAGTAATAATAACCATCCCGGGAGTAGGAGGATGCTTAGAGAGGGGAAGTGATGGCCGAGGTCTTGCAGTGAGCGATAAGTGTCCAAGTAGGGCTGGAGGCCGGGATGTGACTCTGCTCTCCTTTACCATGTGGCCTTTCCTAAACAGCCCAAGGGTTTGGAGCATGTGCAGGCAGTCGGTTTGTCTTCCCAGGACCTCAGGCCATCTCTCATCTGTAGGGACCAGGAAGAGCAGATCTGTCTCCTCGGTTTGATGGTCCCGCGAGGGCACTGCTTTAATGTGAGCTGTGTGCCGACCACAGAAGCGGGTCAGGGTGTGGGATGGGAACCCAGTGGAGATGTAGAAACCCACAAACACATCTTGCCCGGTTCTGTAGACACACAGATCTTCAGGCCTTAGCTGATGCCTCTGTGGAGATCTATTCATTTAATAATCCCTTACTAAAGGCCTGCCACGTGCCAGGCATCGCACCAGTGCCTGGAAGATAAATGGGAGTAAAATGCAAACCCTATTTCTAGTGTTCTAATAGTTAAAGCACACACTTCCATTGCACTTATTGGGCGCCCTGTACTGTTCTAAGCACCAAACACCTCCTATAATGTTGATGACAACACAGAGCAGTAGAGATTATTGCTCTCATTCTCAGATGAAGAAACTGAGGCCCAGAGAGGTTAAGTGACTTGTCCAAGGTCACCCAGGTGGTAAGGGGCAGAGCCAGGGCTCAGACCCAAGTAGGCTGGGTTCAGAGTCAGCCTTCTTACCTTTTGGCTGCACCCCTCAAAGGGCTTGTAGCTTGTGTGGGGGGCAGAGTGTAACTTCTTGGGACCGCTCTCCAGCCAGGAGTTGTCTTCATTGTGCTCCATTCAGATTCATTAGATACTTGAGTACCTTCTATGTGCCAGTTATGCTTCTAGGCAATGTAGGGGCCTCAAAGGTGGACCAGACAAGGCCAGGGCCCTCGAAGGCCTTGCACCGTGGTGAGCGATCTACCTGCAAATAGTACAAAGCGGTGATCGGAGGTCCGTGGTGCCCGGGTGGAGCGTGGGCTGCTTGTGGCACCACCTGGGCTCCGAGCTGGAGCGTTCAGGTGGGTTGGACAGCGGGAAGGAGTGTAAGCGGAGAAGATGGTGGGGGCGGACGGACGGACAGCCAGCTTGTGGGCGGGGAGAAGAATAGGAAACTAGCAAAATCGGCTGAAAAGAGGTGGCTGGTGGGTAGGAGGTCGGGCACTCGGGGAGGAGCTGGTGCTGGGAGACTTACCACCCGTTAGTGAGTTCCCTCCTGAGCCCAGCCTGGTGCCCTCGGGTCACCGAGAAGCTGCAATGGCTCGGGCAGAGCCATTCTCTGGACTGACCGTGGCCAGTCTCCTTGGGTAGTAATGTAGATGTCCCCTTCGCAACTGGGATTCCACTGAAATCTTCTTTTTTTCCATTTCCAACTGCAGACCACCCAGCTTCTACCTTCCCCTCCCTCCCCACTCATGTATCTGCCCCGTTGAACATCACAGCTTCCGCGTCCCTCCCCTGTGGGCCCCTCGGCTGAGTCACCCTGCAGCCACGGTGGAAGTTCCCAGCCTCCTCTTGGAAGCATGGTCCCAGGGGTGCTGCCCCAGCTCCACCAATACTGAGGCTGGAGCTGGGACAGCTGTGCAGCCCCTGTCCTATAGAGATCAGGTTCCAGCCTCCCAGACCTGAGGGAAGGCCTCCATCAGGACAGCTGGTTTTAATTCTTGGTCCTTTCCTGAAATAAGTAGGTTTATCAAATCCATTCTTCTCTTGGCCCCTTTAAGAAATCAGCAAGTACAGGCTGCCCCAGAGGTGGTCCCTCTAGAGGGCAATCCATTGGGGAGCCAGACCAATTTTGTTTGGCTCCTATTTTCTGAAAAGGCTTTCTCGGGTCCCAGGATAGGTTCTGCAGCCAAAGCCTGAGTCCACCCCTCCCTCCTGTTCTCTTGATGGAGCTGAGGGCCTCCAGTCTTCCGGCCTCTCGTTCCCCTTTCCTGGCGGCCACTGGGTTCTGAAAACAGGCACAGTTGGTGTTTAGTTAGCTTTTGCTGCATAGCAAACCTCCCCAAGATGTAGTGGCTTAAAACAGCAGCCATTTACTTAGTCCGTGGGTTGCGATGTGGGCTTGGCTCAGGAGGGCTGGGCGTGGTTCTCAGCCAGGATGGCCGGGGGGCTGGAGTCTCCTCCATGTGGCCTCATCCCCCAGTGGACAGGCTGGACTTGTTCACATGGCGGCTGGCCGGAGTTCCAGGAGAGCAGGTGAAGGAACGCGTAGCCCTGTGGCCTTGGCCCAGAACTGGCACGATGCCACTTCTAGCACATGTATCGGCCCATGAAAGTCACAAGGCCAGTCTGGGTTCAAAGGGTGGGGAAACAGATTCTTTTCGTGGGAGGAGGTGCTGAGTCACATGGCGAAGGACGTGGGTACAGGGGATAGAGAATCGGGGCCTTCTGCAATTGACTACAGTTGGTTAATGCACCTTTTATTCCAGGTCTTGTCTGTTAAATGAGGATAAAGACGTGGCTTGTTGTGGGAACTGGGTGAGGTAATGTAGTAAAATGTTAACCTCTAACAAATGTTCGATACATTATAGATCCATAATCAGAATCATAATAACGGTTATACACGTGGCCGTTGGCAGGTCGGGAAAGGACATTTCTGTGGACATCAAGCACACGTATCTGGCAGAAAGGACAGTCGAAGCAGTTCTCTCTTCTTCCTTCTCAGTGAATTATTAGTCTGTCCCTGCCCACCTGGCACGGTCCTCAGGGAGCCCCTCCTCCCTGGCCCCTTCCTCTCTCTTTCCCCATAGCCGCGGGGTCCACTGTAGTGCTCCTGATGGAGTGGGGGGTTGGAGGGGGAGGCGAGGGCATCAGTTCACTGTCCAGGAGACACAGAAGTCAGAGTGGCCCAGCTACAGGGCAAATGAGCCTCTCTTGTCCCTGGCGGCCGCCTCCAGTTGTGTGGGTCAAAGGTCATACCATAGGTGGCCGGCAGCCCTGTGTTTTGACAGTATTGAGCACTTCTAGTAACACTGCTCCAGTGTGGTGTTGTCCTAACTGAATCCTTGACTGTCGGCGGCTGTGCTAGCTCGGCGTGGAGGATGGCAGTAGGCACCCAGTGCCCGGGGGGCAAGCAGAACTGGCCCTCTGGGATTGGAGTCAGGTGGTAAATGAGCGCTGTAAGAACCAAACAGCCTGGCCCACTTCCTGCTACCCTTCCTTCCCCACCACTGACATGTTGCTCAGTGACACCCCTCTTCCAATGATCTATTGCTGTCCAGCAAAACTTCCCCAAATTTAGTGGTATGAGAAAAGCCTTGCGGCAGGCTCATCAATTCTGTGGGTCAGGAATTTGGACAGGACACACTGGGGATATTTTATCTTTGCTCCATGATGTCTGGAGCTTCAGCTGCAAAGACTCAAAGACCAAGGTGACCTGATGGCTGGGGACTGGACGTATCTGGAAGCATCTTCACTCACATGTCTGGTGGCTGATACTGGCCATCAGCTGAGATCTCACCTGGGCTGTTGGCTGGACACCTATACACCTCTCCATGTGGCTTCTTGAGGAGGCTGGTTTGGGCTTCCTTACAGCATGCCCGCTGGGTGTAAGAGTGCGAAGGTAGAGATTCAGGAAGTGGAAGCACCAGTTTGTTACGACCTGACCTGGGAAACTAGCACAGTGTTACTTCTCTTATATCCTGCTGGCCGGCCACAGAGCACAGTTTAAGAGGAAGGAATTTAGACCCCACCTCTTGATGGAAGAGTGTCAAAGAATTTGGGGCGACCTTTTAAAATCACCACACCTCCATTTAGAAAATGATGGTCCAATGTGTCATTTCTCTGCTGGATTTTGTAACACATTTCTCTTCTGTTAGCAAACATCACAGACCACTTACCAGCCTCATTTTATCCTCTTCTCACTTCCCCCCCAAAACTAAGATTTTCACTCAGGAATCGACACCTCCTTCATGCAATCTGGGCGTTGTAGGGAAATCTGACCCTATTTCTTGCTCCAGGGGTGGGTCCAATTGCTTAAGCCAGTAAGTACCTTCCACTTTCTTTGCCAAATCGTTGGTTCAAGGGTGGGTATGTGACCTACACAGTCCGATCTAGGTAGATCTCAGGACTCCTGCTTGGAACACTGGGACAGAAATGTTCTGTCTTCTCTGGACAAGTGGTATGTAGATGTGAAAACTGGAATTGCTGCAATCATTTTGTCACCGTGAGGGAAGTTGGTCTTGCGATACAGTTGATACCATGGAAGACACAGCAGAGATGGAAGATGTTGGGTCCCTGTTGAATCACTGAGTCATGGAATCAAACCAATCCTGAATTCTTATTAATAATAAGACAGCATACAGCGGTTAAGGACTTAGTATGTTCCAAGCACTTTAAATGCATAATCTCTTTTAAGCCTTACAAAGAGCCCTGGATAAGGGTATTATTATAACTCCTACTTTACAGATGAGGAAATAGGTCTACAAATTTTTGATGAGGAGACAGGCCTCCAGAGGCAGAGTAATTTGCCCACGTTCCCACAGCCGGTAAATGATAGTCAGGAATCACACCCAGCAGTCTGACCCTCGCGCCTACGTGCCTAACCACTGCCCCACACCGCCTTCCTGGACTTTTCCAATTATGTGAACCAACAAATCCCTGTGTCGTTTGAGCCTGTTTGAGCTGCTTACTTCCAAAATGAAGACCACAACTGACAACCCCTCTCTGCCAGCGTGGCATGCTCCTGTGCCGTGAGCTGCAACGTCAGCCCTGCTTGGAGAGAACCAACCTGAGCCTAGTCCCAGGAGCCCCGGCAGGAAGTTGTCCCTGTCACGGAAACACACACACGGGCCACCCTGCAGGGCACGGCTCCAGGAAGGAGCAGGTGTGTCTGCTGGGCCAGCAGGGAGTCCCCAGCCAGAGAGGGAGCATCTGAGCACGAGCCCCACACAGGCCTCCTGCCGCCCTCCCTCCTTCCTCCCCAGTCCTCTGGGAGGCTGGGGTACCAGCTCAGCCCAGCCACCTCCTTTTCTGCTCTTGTTGTCGTGTAGCCTCCTAAATGAATCCACCATGGCTCCTCCAGGTCTCTTGGGACTGGAGTCCTTTCCTGGCTTCCAAACAGGAACCTGGAGCATCCTCCCTCTCATCCCACCTCCAGCAGGTGAGCCCAAGCCTCCCATTTAGCTTGATAGCCTGGCTTTGCCTGCCTAAGTGGGAAAGACGCCGTAGGATTGGGGGCTGCATTCCAGAGGTGTTCCTGGAAGTTCAGGGGATTTTGTCACATCCCTTACGTGGTCACATGGCATCATTTATTTTCTGTGTCAGGTGTCTGCATGCCATCTGTCCCCTAGTTTGCTTGACTGCCACATAGTTTTCTCTGTCACCAGTAAGACGCTGTTTGGCGGACAGCAGAGTTGGATCTTGACAGGTGCCTGAAACTTTTTTTAACTGAAAAGAGAATTTGTTTTTGAAAAAAGAGAAAAAGCTACCTCTAATTCTGCCATGGCAAAACAATTCTCATTTTGCTTTAATACACTCCAATCCTTGTCCACAGCGTAAATATTTTTTAAATAGTCCTCTGCACAGTATACATACTATTTTTGTAATTTCACTTAAAGCACTGGCCTGGCTTGCTACGTAGTTATCATAACTATAATTTTTACTGGCTGCATGGTACCATGGCATATGGATGCGTGCCGAGCCTCCGGCTCCATGAGGCTGACATAGTGAACTCGGCAATTGTAGTAAACTTTGTTTTAAGGTGGAGTGAAGAGTAGTACCATTGGCTACAAGCCGCTAGGAGAGCAGGATTCGTGGAGATCTTCAGTTTCACTCATGTTCACTGAGAATAACTCCTTCTTCTTCAGGGTTCTGCTCCAACATTGCCTCCTGGGGAAGACTCTGGGTCTCCCTGGTCGGGGTGAGGGCCCTCCCTTTGCTCCCATGAGGGTGTTCCAAGTACTTTACATGCACGAATTCAGTCCTCACATCCCTATGAGGCAGGCTACTATCATTACCTTAACTTCATAGATGGGGAAACTGAGGTCTAGAGAGATTAGGTCACTTGTCTAGGCTTCTGGGGGGGCAGCCGGAATTCTGACGCCAGAGTCCCCCTTTGTAACGTGGGGTCACCCTGCCTCTGCCCTGTCCCCCAGGACTGACCACACAAGTTGTGTTCCGTGGCTTCTTCTCTCTCACCATCCTGTGAGATTCTTGAGGGCTGGGACACTCCTAGCCCTGGTCATTACATAGCCGCCCTCCTGGTCCTATCCCCTCTTCCTCAGTTTACCCTCTGCCGTTTAAGCCAGAATCTGTCCTGACAAGGCTCAGAACTGAGAAATTCCACGTGGTTACATTTCTGCTCAGGCTTAAGATCCCGGGGAGATCTTGGGGCCTCTCTGGGGCCCCCGAGAGACCTAAGGTGTCCAGTTCTGTCCTGCAGCTCATCTAGGGCTGGGGGCACATCTTGGAGCGCGTCAAGGATGTGGCAAGGGAGGCTGAGGGCAGAGATGTGCTCACAACCACAGGGAGGCTGATGCAATGCCCAGTGCCATTAAAATTAATTATCTGCTCCAGTCAACCTGCCCCTCCGTGGGATAATCAGCCTGATGTCACGGTGGAGGCAGTAAGAGGGACGGAGGAGGGAGCTGGTCTCATTTTCTCTGCCCTCCAAGGAAGGATGACAGATTTATTAGTGGCAGCCAGAGGGGCTCCCTGTCCTCCTTCCTTTAAGCCACGGAGCCTTTTCAGTTGGAAAATCTAAGGCCCCTCCACGGCTGTGGTCTCGACCCAGGACTGTTACCTGCCGAGGTCTCCCTTGCAAGCCCCCTTATCCATCTGAAGGCTTCTTCCTGGCTGCCTTTCTCCGAGCTCCTCAATCCTCGGGTCCCCATGTGACTCCTCAGCATTTGCCTGAGGGCCAGGGAGGAATACAGAGAGGGTACCCCGAGCTGGTGCTTTCCGACTAAGGAGAGGGGAGAGGAGAGGGGGCACCGGGTGTGGGGTAGCAGCTGGGGCTAATGGTGAAGTGGTCCTGGGTACCTTACACCTTCTCTTTACTGGGGGCACAGAAGGCCCATCTGTCCACCCTTCATTATTTTTCTTCCATGAAACTGATGCTCGGAAAGGTTTAAGTCGTAATAAATTCACTTTCTTGTCTCTAATTGATCAGAGGTGGATAGAACATCCCCTAGCAGATGCTAACAGCAGGAGAGAACCCCAGTTACTGCACTAAAATGATGAGCTTCCGACCAAACACTTCTAAGCCGCCTTCTGATGGGCTGCTGCCACCTCATTAGGGATCTTTGTGCTGTTTGGAATGGAGAGAACAGTTCACAAACCCTTTTGCCACTGGTCCAGGATCTATGGGGCAAAGACACTAGCAGCTTTTTTTAATATATTTTTATTCCAGTTTTATTGAGATATAATTGACATACAGTACTATATAAGTTTAAGGTGTACAGCATAATGGTTTTACTTACACACATCATAAAATGATCGCCTCAGTAGGTTTGGTGATCATCCGTCATCTCATGTAGATACAAAATTAAAGAAATAGAAAAAAATGTTTCCCTTGTGATGAGAACTCTTAGGATTTACTCTCTTAACAGCTTTCATATATAACATAGAGCAGTGTTTATCATATTTATCATGTTGTACATTACATTACATAAATAGTACTGATTTATCTTATAACTAACCTCAAGTTGGTACATTTTGACCCCCTTCATCCAGTTGCCCTTCCCCGTATCCCCTGACTCTAGTAACCACAGATCTGATCTCTTTTTCTGCAACTGTGTTTGTTTATTTGTTTTTGAAGTATAATAGTATAATAGTACTATGCCACTATTTTAGTTACTGTTACACCACATAGTGATTCGATATTTCTGTACCTTTCAAAATGATCATCATGATAAGTCTAGTTACCATCTGTCACCATACAAAGATATTACATAATTATCGACTGTATTACCCACTGTACATTTCATACCCATGACTCATTTATTTTGTAACTGGAAGTTTGTAACTCTTAACCTCCCTCACCTATTTCTTTCTTCTCCCACCCCTTCCCCTCTGGCAACCACCAGACTCTGTTTTATGTGTTTATGACTCTGTTTCTGTTTTGTTATGTTTGTTCATTTGTTTTGGGTTTTTCTTAGATTCTACATATAAGTGAAATCATACGGTATTTGTCTTTCTCTGTCTGACTTATTTCACTTAGCATAATTCCCTGTAGGTTTATCCATGTTGTTACAAATGGCAAACTTCATTCTTTTTTTATAGTTGAGTAGTATTCCACTGTGTGTGTGTGTGTGTGTGTGTGTATATATATATATATATATATATATATATATATATATATACACATACCACATCTTCTTTATCCTTTTATCTATTGATGGATGGACACAGGTTGCTTCTCTACCTTGGCTACTGAAAATAATGCTGCAATGAACATAGCATATACCTTTTCAAATTAGTGTTTTCATTTTCTTCAGATAAATACCCAGAAGTGGAATTGCTCGATTGTATGGTAGTTCTGTTTTTAATTTTTTGAGGAAACTTCATACTGCTTTTCACAGTGGCTGCATTTACATTCCCACCAACAGTGCATGAGGGTTTCCTTTTCTCCACATCCTCGCCCACACTTGTTATTTGTTGCCTTTTATGGATGGCCATTCTGACAGATGTGAGGTGATATCTCATTGTGGTTTTGATTTGCATTTCCCTGATGACTATTGATATTGAGCATCTTTTCATGTGTCATCTGTACGTCTTCTTTGGAAAATTGTCATCTGTGTATCTTCTTTGGAAAAATGTCTACTCAGTTCCTCTGTGCAATTTTAAATCGGGTTGTGTTCTTTTTTTTGTTTTTGTTTTGATGTAGAATTGTATGAGTTCTTTGTATATTTTGGATGTTAACCCCTTGTCGGATATATCATTTGCAAATATCTTCTCCCATTAAGTATGTGGCCTTTTTGTTTTGTTCTTGAGGAATGCAGTTAGCTTTGTTTTGAAGAAACAAGGCAGATTTGTTTTGAAGACGTTGAGGGTGGTCAGGATGACGAAAATACTAGAACTGTCCATGTTTTGCCTGCACTGTTCTCTCTTGGTTTTATAATTTGTCTCCTCTTTGCAAGTTCCTTGCTGGCCAGGACATGAGAAGCATGGTGTTGGGTCTACAAAACACTTTCTGGATGAGGACACAGTCGTCCTCACAGACGTCCACAGACTTGGACCTTGGGCTGACTGTCCTTTGGCTCACAGCGATACCCTTCGTTCTCTGAGACGCACGAGGTCCCGCTCATAGTGGTCTGGCGTGCCTTCCTTGCCCACCTAGCACAGCCTCCTCAGACTCTGTTCGAGTTATCAAGCTGAAAAAACAGACAGTGCCTTCCCACAAGCACATGTGAACACACAGTGTCCAAAAGCCTCTCCCCTTTCTGCCCCGTCTGTTAAGAAATCAGAACCACAGGAGCCGGGATGACAGAAGGAGCATGCAGAGTCCCATCCAGGACCAAGACCTTATCTTCTGCAGACCGACCCTGGCTTACTTAGGCCACGGGCACTTTTATTTTATTTTTAATTAATTTTTACTGGAGTATAATTTTTATTGGAGTATTGCTTTGCAATGTTGTGTTAGTTTCCACTGTACAGCAAAGTGCATCAGCTATACGTATACATATATCCCCTCATTTTTGTATTTCCTTCCCATTTAGGTACCACAGAGAATTGAGTAGAGTTCCCTGAGCTATACAGTGGGTTTTCATTGATTATCTATTTTATAGTAGTGTCAGTAGTGTATATATGTCAATCCCAATCTCCCAATTCATCCCACCCCCTCCCCTTTCCCCCGTTGGTGTCCATACGTTTGTTCTCTACGTCTGTGTCTCTATTTCTGCTTTGCAAATAAGATCATCTATACCATTTATTCTAGATTCCACATATATGTGTTAATATACAATATTTGTTTTTCTCTTTCTGACTTACTTCACTCTGTATGACAGTCTCTAGGTCCATCCACATCTCTAAAAATGACCCAATTTTGTTCCTTTTTATGGCTGAGTAATATTCCATTGTATATATGTACCACATCTTCTTTAGCCATTCCTCTGTTGATGGACATTTAGGTTGCTTCCATGTCCTGGCTATTGTAAATAGTGTTGCAATGAATATTGGGGTGCATGTGTCTTTTTGAATTATGATTTTCTCTGGGTATGTGCCCAGTAGTGGGATTGCTGGGTCATATGTTAGTTCTATTTTTATTTTTTTAAGTAACTTCCATACTGTTCTCCATAGTGGCTGTCACGGGCACTTTTAAACTATCCTGATTCTGTCTTCCTAGGGCTTTTGTCCAGAATGATTTGTGAACTTGTAGTCACTTCTTTTTCCTTTCCTTTTCCATTTCCCATTGAAATGATTGCTCAACGATGAAAAGATGATGACCAGACCCGCTGAATTACAATCTCAGGTTGGTGTAGCCCAGGAAGGTGTATTTTTAGCACAATCTCCATTGCTTCTTATGCCCCCACCTCCAAGTTTGAGAATTGAAATTTCATAGGCTGACCCTGAATGTGATCTCCCATTTATCTTATTCTGGCTGTGAACTGGAGCACACAGTCAGCAGTGGGACGTGTTTTGTATGGTGTGGCTTGTCCTTCCAAATCGGCTGTGAAGTCCGGGCCAAGCCTCCCCTTACATTTCCTTCCCGTCCCCCGAAGCTCACATTCAAGGTCGTGCTGGTAAGAGAGCTGTGCTCAACCAACCTTCCCTGGAGGAATGACGGAGGGGGTCCAGGTGTAAGTCTCAGCCGCTGACGAGTAGCACATCTTAATGACCGCAGGGCCAGCTGCAGGTGATGGCTGGGATCCAACTGGACTTACTGGTCTCCGTCCCAGGGGAGTGCATTTTCTGGGGAGCAGCTTCTTCAGAGGACAGCTCTGCCCTTCTCCCCCTGAGTTCAAGAGGCCTTGAGAGCCCCCCCTCGAACCCAGAACCTTCTACTTCTCTCACGTGAGTCATGTGACAAGCTGAACCTGACGGGGCTCATGAAGGACGATTTCAGCCCCCAGGCTCCATCCTATGGAGCATAGCCACCCCTTCTCCTGACGGGAGACCGCCAGACCGCTTTGCCCTGCTTCTCTTCTGGCGCCTGACAGAAGGGACGGGGCGGGGGCGGGGGGGAGCGGCGGGAACCAGAAGCCCTCCCCCAGGACCCTTTGGGATATCCAAGATGGAAGTGGAGGGATGCTTTTCCCTCCCCACTGCCTGCGCCTGGAGCCTGAGCCCTGAGCTCCTCGGGGAAGCCAGTGACCTCGGCAGAGCCATGGTGGCCAGAGAGGGCTATGGCTGCAAAGTCCTTGTGGGTCTTTGCTGTAAATCTCTGTGCGGTGAGGGTGGGGTCCTCCTCAGGCTTCTCCCACCCTCCTCTCTCCCTCAGGATCCTGTAGGACACGCAAAGCACATGTCCATGCCTAAGTTGCAGATGTCTTATAGAACACTGATTTTGGTGGTTGACAGTTCAGTTCATTACCATCCTTTTCCTTTGTGCCAATTAGTGTTGGCCGGGCCTTGACACCCCCAGAAACATTATGGCCAGGCCCCTGCCTCTGCTGCAGAGGGTAATCTCCCTGACTCAGCGCCGGGTCACGTGGCGGACGCTGTGGGACAGAGTGAAAGGCCGGAATCAAGGACTAATTTCCTACAAGTTTGTGTGGTTTTCCGGTTCTGTACCCAGGAGGCCAGTCTCTCCGCCCCTCGGAGAAGGATTCTCAAACCTGATTGTGAGTTAGAATCAGCTGGGGGACTGTTTCTTTCATCCTTTCAAACAAGCAGTCCCTGGACCCATCTCTGGATGCGTCACTGTGCCTTTGGTGGTCTGGGGGTGCAGCTCTGCAACCTGCATTTGCATGAACCTCAGTTGGAGAATTCTAATGCGCAAACCGGTTTGGGAAATCTGCTGTAGCCCCCACCTCACCCCTCACCTTCTCACCTTGTTGAGAACCTCGCCACCCACTTACCCTCTATCTGGTTATGTCCTCACCCTCTCCCCTCTCTGGCGGCTTCTCCTCAGCAGACAGACAAGCTGAAGTTTCTCCCAAGTACTTCTGAGAGAGTGGTCCTCGCCTGTGTTCTGAAATCCTCACCTCATTCTCCCCTCAAACCTCTGACATCCTGCTCCCTCCTCATCATCCTCTCAGCCCTCCTCTGAGGCTGCTTGTGACCTAATCAGACCCGTGACCCACCTGTCCCTTCTCCATCTCTGCGGTAAGTGACCCTGTCCACCAGCTTCTCTTCCCTGAGACTCCTCTGTTTCTGGGACACTGTCCCTCACCTCTCGGATCGGCCCCGCTCTGTCCCCTTTGTGGTCTTAATGTCCCCCTGGGTCTTTCAGTGATCTTTCCTTGAATTCCATGCCCTCCCGGGTGACCTCATTCGCTTTGGTGACTTGCGCTACCCTCAGCCCCTGTCTCCAGCTCGGCTCTGCTCAGCCCACGGGCACGACCCTCGCTGGGCTCCATACCTGGATCGTGGCTCCACCCTCATCACATAGTGTGAGAAACCAGACACCCAGACCCACCTGTGTCCCCTTCTCCCTTCCCCGACATGCGGCAGGTCGCCCAATCCCTGGGACACCCTCCCCTCCTGGGGGTCCTTCTCCCCCTCCCCTCCCCGCTGCCATGCCTCCCTGCCCACCTCACCTCATCTCATCTCCTAGCCTCTGCCTCACCCCTTCTGCCCCGTCCTCCCCTTGGGAGTCAAAACCCTGGTCTGTGATTCCCCATTGAAACCCTTCCCGAGGCCGCGTGTTGCCTAGAAGAGGAAGTCGGGCCCCACAGCAAGTCCCTCGGGGCCCTCTGCAGTCTGACCCCTGCCCTCCTCCAGCCCCGTTTTTCATCCCTGCCCCAAACGCCACACCCTATGCTCAGCTCCCTGTGCCCTCAAAGTCCCCTGCCACCCTCTGAGCTTCCGGACAGACACACTGGGTCATCCCTGGGATGCTCTTCCCCTCCTCCTCCCCTTGATTGTTTCCTGTCAGCTTTCCAGACCTCTCTCCACTTCATGTTCTCTTCTGTGAAGCCTTTCCTGATAAACCAAACAAGATTCGTCACTGTTCCTTTTGTGACCCAGTGTCCCCACCAGAATGTGAGCTCCCAGCGTGGGACCTGGCCGAGCCCCACCTCCTGCTGCACTCTGTATTCCCAGGGCCCAGCACGGGCTCATGGTTGGTGCTCATGCAATAAGTTAGAACTAACCCGTCGCTGCTGGAGAGGGTTCGTTCTTTAGCGGGTAAGACTCATTTAAAGTAATTAACACCTCTTCATATGAAAGGGTTTTAAAATCATTTTTAAAATTTCCGGTTGAATAGGTTAAAACGATGTTTTTATATTATAAATCCATTCACGGGACTTCCCTGGTGGCGCAGTGGTTAAGAATCCGCCTGCCAATGCAGGGGACACGGGTTCGAGCCCTGGTCCGGGAAGATCCCACATGCCGCAGAGCAACTAAGCCTGTGCGCCACAACTACTGAGCCTGCGCTCTAGAGCCCGTGAGCCACAACTACTGAGCCCGTGAGCCACAACTACTGAGCCCGCGTGCCACAACTACTGAGCCCGCACGCCTAGAGCCCGAGCTCTGCAACAAGAGAAGTCCTCGCACCGCAACAAAGAGTAGCCCCCGCTCTCCACAACTAGAGAAAGCCTGTGCGTGGCAACAAAGACCCAACACAGCCAAAAATAAATAAATAAAATACATAAATTTTAAAAAACAAAAAAAGTGTACAGTTCAGTGGCATTAAGCACATTCACATTGCTGTGCAACCATCACTACCATCCATCTCCAGAACTCTTTCATCTTGCAAAACTGAAACTCTGTGCCCGTTAAATAATAACTCCTCATCTCTTCCTCCCCCAGCGCCTGGCAACCACCATTCTATTTTCTCTTCCTATGATCTGACTACTCTAGCTACCTCATACAAGTGATATCAGACAACATTGGTCTTTTTGTGACTGGCTTATTTCACTTAGCATAATATCTTCAAAGTTCATCCATGTTGTAGCCTGTGTCAGAACTTCCTTCCTTTTTAAAGATGAATAATATTCCAGTGTATGTATATATCACATTTTGCTTGTCTGTTCATCCATCTGTAGATACTTGGGTTGCCTCCACATTTCAGCTATTGTGAATAATGCTGCATTGAACATGGGTGTACAAATATCTCTTTGAGACTCTGCTTTCAGTTCTTTTGGGTATATACCCAGAAGTGGAATTGCTGGGTTATATGGTAACTCTATTTTTAATTTTTTGAGGAAAGGCCATACTGTTTTCCATAATTTTCCTTAATTTTTAATGTAAGGATGCAACCTCCTGGACTGAAAAGAGCTCATGCTTCCACACTAGACAGATCTGGGTTTAAATCTGCACTCTGCTATGTGGGCAAGTCACTTAGCCTTTCTGAGCTTTGGTTTCCCCTTCTATAAAGTGGGAACCACTATCCAACTGTTGTAAGGATTAGAGGTAGTGTGGTTAGGAGAGGGTAGCATGCTGCAGCACACTGTAGGTGTGCGGTAGATGATATCTGTGTTAATTTTACTTAATATTTCCCCCGCATGCTTGCATTCACCTTCTACCATCTTTCTACTTCAGTGGTGTTCTCTTTTTTAATGGTGTCAGCTTGTGTTCATCTCATATCCCACAGCATGATACACGAGCAGAGGCGAAGGATGGTGGCACACACTTTCAAATGGTCCCTATGTCCTGTTTCCTCCTGTGTCCACTACCAAGCCCTGAATTTGTGTCCCCATCATTTTTCAGCTCTGCTTTCTTCGTTTGTCTTAATCATCTCAGACACTTTCAGTCTACTCAACACCCTGCTGACAAAACGGACTGTCCGTCTTCCCTGGTGGCATAGTGGTTGGGAGTCTGCCTGCTGACGCAGGGGACAGGGGTTTGATCCCTGGTCCGGGAAGATGCCACATGTTGTGGAGCAACTAAGCCCGCGTGCCACAACTACTGAAGCCCGCGCGCCTAGACCCTGTGCTCCACAACAAGAGAAGCCACCCAATGAGAAGCCTGTGCACCGCAACGAAGAGTAGCCCCTGCTCGCCGCTACTAGAGAAAGCCCGTGCGCAGCAACGAAGACCCAACACAGCCAAAGATAAATAAATAAATAAATATTTAAAAACCAAAAAAAAAACCGGACTGTCCATTTGGTGAGAGTGGGAGAACAGCATTTGCCTCCCCAAATCTCCCAGAGGGCCACCCCCGGCGCTGTGTCAGGAACACAGAGGGGCTGTTTAGACTTGAATCTTGATCTTGAATCTGTTTGGTTGATCTTGAACCCTTGGTAATTACACTTTAGTGAGCATTATCATTATTTGAGTGGAAGGAGAAACTTGCTTAGAAATGCAGATTCCTGGGCCACACCTTAGACATCCAGCTCTCAGATGGACACCCAGGCATCTGCATTTTAAACAAATACTGCAGGTGATGATGCAGGTGGTCTGAGGATGAACGTCACACTGGTTGCATTTCTTTGGGTCCCCGTATCCCACCTACTGTTCACCAGGCACTGTGCTGGGCTGGGGGCAGAAAGGTGGATGGGATGCCACCTGGGACCTCAGAGGAGTTCTCAGTAACTCAGGAGGCAGAAATACTCACAAGCAGTGGCAGTTGTTCAGATGAGGAGGAGGACGGGGCAGGGTTGGGATCAGAAATTAGCCTGGTGGACTCAAGGGTCGGCCTTGGATCTGAGGCACGAGTGTGTGGGCTGAGGGAAAGGCCACATTAGGAAGCCAGTAGGAGCCACCAAGTTTGGGCAAAGAGGGGCCAGAAGCCAGGGTGCAGAGGAGGAGGGAAATCAAAGCTCCCCCAACTCCGTCCACCCCAACCCCTGCCTGCCGAGCAGCTTCCTCAAGGAGCAGGAAGTTTGAGAAGTAGGAACATGAGAATCATGGGCTGATTTCCCAAGTGGCTTGCATTCTCGTCTGGACCTGCTTTCCCAGGTCACTCCACCTGTGAGGTCAGGATGACAGAGCATGGCCATCAGCATCAGACAGCGGTGGGGTCAATGCCCACCTGTGAGCGTGACCTTGGACAAGATACTTAATTCTTGATTGTGTGTGTGTGCGTGCTTTAAAATGTAGATTTTATTATTAGTTAGGTATGGTGAGGCCAACAGATCAGGAAACTATGGCCACTGAAAAGATAGTTTTTTTCTCTTCAACATTCCTCTTTTAAAAAAAGTTTTATTGAAGTATAGTTGATTTACAATGTTGTATTAATTTCTGGTGTACAGCAAAGTGATTCAGTTATACATATATATGTTCTTTTTCATAGTCTTTTCCATTATAGTTTATCACAGGATACTGAATACAGTTTTCTGTGCTCTACAGTAGGACCTTGTGGTTTATCCATTCTATATATAATAGTTTGCAGGAAAGATAGTTTGTTACTCACAGTTCCTAAGAGGAGGGGGCACACCGCACTTTGGGGGTGGCAAATGAGGAAGGCACAGTTAGGAGGCAGAGGGAGTGAGGGGAAAACGTGGGGAAGAGCCTTTACTGTGGTTTCCATGGGAAGGAACGGCAAGACAGGGTAAGCAGGTTTAGGATTGGCTAGTTTGAATCATTTCAGTGGTCTCGGGGGTGTAGGGGCTGCCCTAGTGGTCTGGTACCTGGCTCTGGGTGATTAGGGTAGGGGGGAGTGACCCAGAGTGTGAGAGTCCATAAAGGAGGAGTTTGGGTGTGGGCTCTGGATTGGTTGGCTTGCGTAAGAAAGTCATTTAGTATCTCTAGGACTTGGCTAGCTCTGGGAGGGGGTCTCTCCAGGGTCAGCAAGGCCCCAGATATCAAAGCATCAGAAACACCTGCTTAATACAATATGTAAGATAGTGTGGTGGGCAGAAGGATGCCCCCCCCAAAGATGTCCATACCCTGGTCCCCAGAACCTGCAAATATGGTACCTTACATGGTAAAAAGGACTTTGCAGATGTGACTAAGTTAAGGATCCTAAAATGTGGGAATTACCCTGGATTATCTGGTGGGCCCAATGTAATCACAGGGGTCCTTATAAGAGGGAGACAGGAGGATCAGAGTCAGAGAGAGAAGATGTAAGGATGGAAGCTGAGGTCAGAGAGGAGAGATGTGCAGCTCCTGGCTGTGATGACACAGCCACAAGCCAAGGAATGCAGGCAGCCTCAAGAAGCTCGAAAAGGCCAGGAAACCAACTGTCCCCCAGAGCCTCCAGAAAGGACCCAGCCCTGAGGACCCATTTCAGACTTCTTATCTCCAGAATTGTGTTGTTTTAAGCCACTAAGTTTGTGGTAACTTGTTACAACAGCCATAGGAAACTCATACAAATAGAAGGAAGGCCAGCTGCCTTGCAGGGTCATTGAGGGGCTCAGAGCCTGTGTAGAAAAAAGCCTGGCTGGAGAGAAATGTCAGTAAATGTAGCAATATTACCCGCAGGGCTCTGGGAAGTTTGGGACGAGGTAAAGACCATGGACACACCCACCACGTTGCTCTGTGCCTTGTGGCTGCTCAGTAAATCTCGGGCTCTCTGTCCTTCCCCTTTCAGGTCTGGGGTGCTTGGGGAAGCCCCCTCGGGGAAGGGTTCCGGGAGATATGCCCTAACCTCTCTCCCCTCTGCTGGCACCCGCAATCAGCGTGTGTGCTGGGGGTAATTTCCTGAATTTACCCTGTGGGTGGCTTCTGTGTCACCTCAGTGGCACCAGCTCCTACCTCTGAACTCTTAGGCCCTAAGGATCTTTGCCACACGAGGTTGGTGCCCTTTCCACCCGCTGTCTGTTGTCCTTGCAAGTGGCTGCACCGTTGCTCCTTAATGGCAGGGACCAATTGTCATGTGACATCTGTGTTCCCCGAGAGGCCTCAGGACTGTGCTGGGTCCTTGGCATCCCCAGGCCATGCCTCCTCCAGGCTGGTACGTTGGCATCTCTAGTACGGGCAGCAGAGGTGGTCTGAGCGGGAAGGTGCCACACAGGCCGCTCTCTCGGAGCTCCCGGAGGGCGAGCCGCTGGGCCCAGGCTAGTGATGAGCACACGTGCCGCTGTGTCTCCCAGCGCCCTCAGAAGGCTGTCCCCTCCGGCCTCTCACAGGGACGTTCGTCTCGGCCTTCACCGTGCTGTGTGGTGCCCGCACTGACCTCCCGGACAGGCACGTGTGCTGCGTCTTCTGGCTGAACATCGCTGCGGCCCTCATCCAGATGCTCACGGCCATCGTCATGGTGGGCTGGATCATGAGCATCTTCTGGGGCATGGACATGGTCATCCTCGCCAGTGAGTAGCCGCTGGCACCACCCCTCCCGGAGGCGCTGGAGCGGGGCCGGCAGGCGGGGAGCAGGGCTGGAGGAGGGGCAGGGGCCAGGGTGGTCTGGGCGTTTGCGATCCTTCGGGGCATGGGGGCTTCGCAGGGCGATCTGCACGCCTGGGCCCGCTTCTCCTCCCAGGGCTCACCTGTGTCCTGCTCACTAGTGCCCGTGGCCGCCTGGCTCCGGGAGCCTCCCCGCACGTCCAGCCCCAAGGCCTGCAGGGAATCTGAGAGAGCTGAGCCGGAGGGGAAGGGCGTGAATCAGGGAGGGAGGGAGCCCCCGTTCAGCTCAGAAACAGCCCGGCTGACAACCGCGGTAGCAGGGGTGTGGCCCGCGTGAGCTCAGGTCCCCTGTGCCTCCGTCATGCCGTTTCCAGAAAGAAGGAAAAGGCCACTGGGTATGTTTGCCCTCAGGAAACACTGTAACTGTTTTTTTACAACTAGAACAGCATCATTTCAACTTCTTTTAAACTAAGCTCTTTGTTCCTTGATGCTAAAGCCTTACTCTTCCTAATTTGTCTGCAGTGGACCTTCACCAGTCACTTAACACAAACTTGATCCCGACACAAAACTACCAGAGAAGACTTGATTAACATTTTAAAAATAACCTAGTGAGATCTTAAAACAGACACCTATTTTAGGCAGCCGCGCTCGTCACCCTGTGCCCCTGTGCATGTCCCTGTATTGTCACACGTTCTGTCTACCTCATTAGGCCTCAGTTCCTCACTAACAAGGACCACGTCTCCTCAGGCACTTTGCCCTTCTCCCCACACCCCACAGTCCTACTGTGTCCTACACCTGACAAAACCATTGGCAGGTGGAATGTCAATGTCAGAGGTGAGCTGTGCCAGGTAAGGACAGCAGAAGCAGGAGGGGAAGCCCAGGGGTCGGGGGCTCTAGAATGATCTAGAATGATTCCTAGTTGACCCAGTCTGAGTTCAGGATCCTGTGAGGATCCCAGATTCAGGGCACACACAGATGCCAGTGCCCAGCAAGGCTCAGGTCAGTGACCAATTAAGCCACCAGGCCGGAGAAAATGCAGGTCCCTGAGCCTGAATGAGCTCGGCAGAGCCCGTAGATTGGTCAGACAGGCTGCTTCGAAGCAGCTCCCCCACCGTCTGCGATGCTGGACTGCCAGGGCATCCCAGAGTTAGAGCTGGGAGACAGGGGCAGCCAGAGAAGAGGGAGGGGGACACTGGGCAGGGAGAAGCTGAGTAGCAGTCAGAAGGCAGTCCTTCCTTGCTGGGGAGAGCTGCTCTCGGGGCAGGGGCTGCTGTCAGGGAGGCCATCGGTGAGTGGGCAGAGCAGGCAGAGACCAAGGCGGGCCCCTCATGGGAGCCTCGCCCCATGGGCCTGTCCACGGACCACTTGCATTTGTGGGGAGAGGTGCAGAACATCGCTAATTGGACAGAAGTGCTGCCTGTCATCCCATGAGTCCTGAGAAGCCAAGTCTGACAATTTCCCAGTGGGAGTTGGGTGCTTCCCGAGAGGCCTGTGTAAGCTCCGGACCCTGGTCCCAGTTGGAAACTGGAAGGGACCTCTGCTCTCAGAGGCTTCCTCAGCGGCAGATGGAAAGCCTGTGACGGCTGCCCCATCTCCACCCAATACGAGCCCCGACCCCTCTTACTGCATCATCTCCTCATCACACAACTGTCTGGCCAGGCACTGGGGCATGTTAGTAAGGAAATTTCCTGTTACAGCGGCACAAGCCTGTGTCACAGGGTGGATCTCAATAAATGTGTTGATGCCTAATCTGATCCCTAGAGCTTTCTGGTATTCTTTTTTTTTGGTCATGCTTGATACCAGGACCCACAGGGTCTGGATCTTAGAGATAGCTTCAAGAACTCCCCTTGTCACCTCCTAGAGGAGGAAACAGAGACCCGAGAAGGGCAGATGGGGACCTGTCACTTCGTCACTTTCCATCACCCTAGCTGTTGACTCAGCAGAAATCCCTCTTCTGTGGCTGGTGTCGGGGCCGTATTTGGGCTGCAGGTTAATCAAGTGCTGGAACCCACCTCCCCACCCTTCCTACCCTCTTCCCCCCCGATCCAAGCTTTCACTGTGGGTCACCTCCTTGGTTGCAGGGATGCTGTCTTTGTGTCAGACTTTTTAGAACACTGTTTGGGGGATGGACTTGAGGGCTGCACCAGAAAACCCAACACACCTCACCGCTACCCACTTACCCCGCCTGGCCACCAGACTTGCTCATCCATCTCAGCAAGCGGTGCCTTTGCCCTTTCTCCAAAAAGTAAGCCCACCCTCAAAGGTTGAGTAATTGCCACTGTTGAGATGGTGCTGTGGGCTGGAACTGCCCCGAGCAACAATGGAGTGTGTGTATCCCAGGATGACTACGTAGACGAGAATAGCCACAATTGACTTATTTGTCCTGGTAGGTAGTTGGATAAGGGGCTGTCCTTTCTGGTGTCACTCCAGCCTCATCCTGTGAAAATGAAGGGAACTTTTCAATTATAACAATACAGGGTGATTTCTTTTACCTGGCATTGCCTGGGGTGTCATCAAGAAATGTACCATCAAGAAAAACCTCCTAAGAGGGGAATCAGAGAGATATAGATCAAAGTAGAAGTTAAAATCAGGAACTTACAAGGCCGCTGCTCTATTTATATTAATAATAACAAATAACAGTCAACAACAGCCTGTATTGGTTGTGGGTCAATAACTATTTGGTAGTTGTAAGAGAGCCTCTCTCTACTGCCATACCCATGACAGACATTGCTAATCAATCATGACACTTTCTGCTGAATAGTCTTACATGTTCTTAACACAGGGCTTCAGGCAGTCACTATCAATGGATCCAAGATGTCTGCAAGATAAAGTCTGTTTGCCATCCCCCACCTGGGTCTTTCCCAAAGCAATAGGTTTTATATATGTGGCTCCTGTCCACATAAAAGGCAAACCCCATGGCTCAGACAGAGCTGGGCTGGGGCCAGGATGGGTCACTTCAACATCTTTAGGCTGTCACAGTTAAACCTGTCCTGTACTCATGCTTCTTGGGGTCCATCCAGAATTCATCTCAAGACAAACATGGGTTGGGGGTGGAAGAAGAGTGAGGGGCAGGAGATGAGCAGAAGAGCGGCCTTGGCTGAGATACGGAGGGAAGGGGAGAGAGCTTCTTGGCAGTGTCTCACCGAGTGTGACCCCCAGGGAGGAGAGCACGCTCTCTGTGCGCTCCTGCAGCCAAGTCCACACGCCTGCTGGGGCTGGCCGCTGGCCGCAGTGGCTGGTCACTGTGAATACTGGCCACAGCCCGCTTCCATCTCCTGGGCCCCACTGTGCATCCGCCCTCTTTTTATATTTCAGGCAGTCCCTCTGGCCTCTGTTTTCAGACTGTTTTCTCTTTCTCTTTTTCTCCTCCTCCTCCTCATGCTGCTTCATACCCCTGTGTTGCTCCAAAGTTTCCCAAGGTGAGTCTGTTGGGGGATGACAGGCCTCATGCCTGGGCTGCCTGGGGCCTCCCCTTCACTGCCCTGCCCCGCACCCCCAATGCACACAAACACCCCCGCTCCCAATTGGTCAACAAACTTCTATTTTCAGAAGCTTCTTTTTTTTTTTTTTGGAAAATGTTTAAACATAGACACAAGTAGAAGGCCTAGTACAATGAGGCCCTAAACGCGCATATTGGCTTTAACCATTATCCACTCATGGCCACTCTGGTTTCATCTATTACTCCCTACATCTTCCTCTACCCCGAACTCCTAAATTTGATGAATATCTGGTAAATAAAGAGAAAAACTACATGTAAGTCCACTGATGTTCCTCTGTGGGCTGAGTTACCAGCTAATAGGGGTAACCACTCAGCAAATTCCAGACTTATAATTTCACCCTTAAATATTTCAGTAGATGTCTTTTTTTAAAAAAAGAACAAAAACCACAATACCCTTTCATGCTCAAATAAACTAGCATCAGTTCCTTAATATCACGAAATGGTCCATTTTTTCCCATGTCCTCATAATCATCACCAAGGCTTTAAAGGCTCAAAGCCATCTGTCGCCTTGGCCTGTGTCAGAGACGTCCAGCTAATGAAGCACGCACGCTTGGCTCCTGCCTTCTGTACGCTGTCTTCCTTTTTAATTCTTTCCTCCTCTCGGTCCACATGTACCAGATGCCCATCACTTGGGGAAGCCTGCCTGGTACCTTCTCCCAAGGCTCCGCATTGGGAAATCACAGCAGGCCAGTCTGCTGGGGCCACTTTTGTGCAGTAGCTTCAGGGGTGTGGATTCAGGAGCACAGTGATAACCTTCCAAGCCCCACCAGATCTGCAGCAGACACCCTCCTCTCATATATCCCCCACTAAACCCAAAGATCCACTGTTCTCCATTCATCCCTTTGTTTCTCATTAAAAGCCAATGACCTTGGCAGTCATTTACACCTCTGTGTGAATAAGTTCTAGCATATTCTAGTCTGGGGGCACCGCCTGGAGAAGTGCTGAGGGAAGCGGGTGTCTGACCATCTCTCCTCTGCTTCTTCCTTACAGGCTACAAGGAGCAGGGCATCCCACAGCAGCTGTGAGCCCAGGCGAGCCACTGAGAAGCCCGGTGTCCAGGAGGGCCACGTCAGGCAGAGGCGGGCACGGGGTCTTCACATGTTCTCTTCTGCCGCTTCCCGGGTTTGGAGTGGAAAGAGGGGACTTAAAAATATTATTTATTTTGAAAACGCATCTGCTTTTCTCAGCAGGCTCTAAGGGCTACCAGCTCCTCCCGCTGCTCCAGACAGCCCTGTAGTGCAGACACCCAGAGCATCTGGGTTGGGTGGGGAGTGGGATGGAGATGGGAATGCCTAGAGAGAGGCAGGAGCGCCCCGGCTCGGCCCGCTTCGCGTCACCCTCTTCCCACTGCGAGGGCGCGAGGGGCCGCCAGTCCAGGCAGCAGTGGCCCCGTCCAGACGAGCAGGGCTCGTCAAGGGGCAGGACTGCAGTGGACACCTCCTCCGGGTGCCCAGCCCCTGCCAGATTGGTCTCCTGGGGGCAGTGGGAGTGAGGATGGACAGATTCCAGCCCAGTGTGGAAAGGCCTGCTGTGCCCTCAGCTGTCAGGGGGACGGATCCCCGCAGGTGCCTGCTGACCCTAATCGCAGCCCTCACCTCCTCGTCCCTGAAATCTCCAGGCCTGGGTGTGTTTGACCTTTGTTTCCCTGGGAAGGAGGGCAGTGGTTCCATTCCCGGGGCGAAACTGCTGGAATTGCCAGGTGTTCATACACAAATTTACCAACCCAGGTTTGCATGGGCAGCCTTTCCCGTTATACTTAACACCATTTGGGGTCCACACTCCTTTTTCTGAAATCCTTGGGGCCGAATGGGTCTCTGACGTGACAAATTTTGCATCTGAGGAGGAGAATAAGAGATATTTGCCGTACATTTCCTCACAGCCCGTCAGAGTCTGGACAATGCACCACCATCAAACACGCGACCATTTCTGCAGAGAAACATGTGAATAGTCAGACTAATTAGGATCAATAAAACTGTAAATAGCCTTACCTCAGTACAGGTCAGATTTTGCCACTAAATAAGCTATGGGAGAAAACTCACCATTTGAGAGCTTTGGCGGTTTTAGAATTGCGAAAAAAAAAAGAAAAAAAAAGTTGTATGGGGTGCTGGCCCTCTCTCTGAAAATCCTTCTTGCAAACAGATGCATTCAGGTGGTACTGTTGGTGTTACACAGGGATTTCTCCTGTTGCAAAGGGACGGTCAGGCCCTTTAAGACACCTCTGTAAGTGATCGTTACAGAGCCGGAGCCAACAGAAGCTGTCTGATTCAAGATGAGTCAGAAATTAAGAGAACGGAGATCTAAATGACAGTGACAAGGTGGACATTTACATGTCTGTTTTCTTTTCATTTTCATTCTAATGTAGGAATCGCTAAAATGTGGGACTGGCCCAAAGCCAAGTTTTTGGCCTTACTGGACTTTGTGCCATTGGGTGTGTTTCTCTCCAAGGGGCATTTCCTGTCCATCAGGGGCTCAGTCAGAATTTGGCCAGGGCTGGAGGAGTGGCCTGTCTGGCCTTTTTCCCCGTGCTAGATGGGAAGGCTTGGAGAGCCGGCCGCAGGACAGGTCCCTCGCTCCACCGTGAGCCCCTTTGCGAGCCGCTGCTTGCATAGTCTCTGTTTCTACAACCCTCCACCTGGGGCAGTGGCCCACCCACCCCATCCACTGGGCTTTCTAATTACAGTCCTGCTGGGAAGTGGACCTCAGGGTCCCTGTGGCCTGGAGAGCAAACCGGCACCCTGGAAGAGACAGAATTCCTTCCAGCCACTTGCTCCCCCAGCCCACCCTGGCCCTGACTCGTGTGGGTTCTCTCCTCCTTGGCCTGATCCTACCCCGCTGTCCACCCCTTAGTTCTGATGAGCTGCCTGGGGCCGGGTTGCACTTTCTGGACACCTGGCAGTGTCTCTCTTCCCCCTCCTTTCTTCCCGGCCCCAACCTGGACCTTTGCCGCTTCTTTCACGTTTGGAAGCCTCTGTGTTTTCAAGGTGTGGACTCAGATCTGGTTTTATGCAGAAAGTCAGAACCTTCTGCTATGTGAAGACAGCATCCTCCAGGCCCAGAGGAGAGCAGGCTGGCGGCTGGCTGCTCTCGAGGAAGCGGCGTCAGAGCCCGGAGCCTCCCCTAGAATCAGATAAAAACAGCTCCAGCCGAGGGAAGTAACTCCAGCCCACGGCCCGTCACCCCAAACAGCTCCCCCGAGTTTGCCTGACACCCCGGAGAGATGGCAGGTGTCAGGAGGGGACTGCCCCCACAGGGAGAGGGTGGATCTTATTTTCCTGGCATGGCCGGGGGTGGCTGCCGAGGAGGTAGAGAAGACAGAGCAATTTATGTCTCGTGTTTAGTGACACATTCAGACACGGGTGGAGTTTTCTTGAGTGACAAGTGTCACCATGTGTCCCAGTGTGGGATGGCTTCATGCCAGGGTTTGTGTGCTCCCCTCCTACCCCCCTGTTCCCCGGATCCTCCCCTCACCTGCGGCTGCTTCTCCAAACTTGAGAAGACACCAGCCTCAAGAGGCAGCCCCTTTCCAGGTAACTGACATGCAGAAGAAACCAAGAGGACCCCAGCCCGTCTTCTGAACAATGAGTCTATGAGGATTGCCAGGCGGGTGGATCAGCTCAAAATAGCTTCTCTCTGAGTGAGACCATGGTCTCAGCATCATCATCATCATTAGATAAGGAACAGTGGCTGGTGTACTGCTAGTCCTCTGAGCTGGCCGCTCAGGCTTTTAGACGGCCAAAGTTAATTTATGAAACACCAGCCAGCTGAAAAGCATAGTTCTCTGGCCAGCAAGAGCTTGGTTGACACACAGCCCTTTGGTGACAGATCTGGGCTTGCCTCAGTGGTGCAGCACAAGGGTGATGGTCCAGAAACCCCAGGGTGCATTTCAGGTCCAGCCATTTATCAGTCAGAATTCCGTAGGACATTCCTAGGCCACGGGTGTTCGGGGCAGGGATCACAGGCACACAGAGAACTTCACAGTGAATGAGATACTCCCAGAACCTAATTATGACACTTGGAACACAGTGACAATTCCCTTGGGCCAGAGCAGGATCCTGGAGCAAGAATGAGCCACCTGGCCGCCTGGGAGTGTCTTGTGGACAGTGGAGACAGCTGACCTGGACCTTAAGATCTGAGCCCGAGCCAAGACTTCGGGCTGGGAAGGCCGGGGTCCCCATGGGGAGCAACAGGGGCGGATGGCTCCCGGCTCCGGTCCGGCACCCCTCCTGCCTGCCGTGGTGCTGAGGCTGCAAGCAGGAGCTCTCCCGCAGCCCCTGCCTGACGAGCAGCAGGCCTGGCCTTGGAACCAGCCTGTGGCTGCGCTTGAGGGAAGGTAAGGAAGGGACACGAGGCCTTCTCTCTGCTGCCTCGGACCCACGTGTCAGCCCCAATGACAAGGGCAGCCTCTAGATGCTGGGCCCTTGCCAGGCACTGTGGCGTGCATTTCATCTCCTGTGACCCTTACGGATAGCCTGCCGGGGAATCGGAGGCGGGGGAATATCAGTGTGCGGGGATGGGAGGGGGTGGGGTGGTTTTCAGATGTCAGAACTGAGGCGCCAAGAGAGGGTCCTCTCGGGGGGCCGTGCCCGGCCCACCCAGAAGTAATAGGGTGGCACCCTGCTGTCACCAACCTGGGAGGCCCTCAAACCTGCGCTCCCTCGATGAAGGCAGGCAAACCTGCCTGGTCCCAACACGCAGGACCCCGCCCAGGGGCTCCGGTCCCTGACCCACCGTGTCTCAGAGGCACGGCAGTGACTTCAGCCTCGTCTGGGCGCTACCAGGGCTGAGGGGCTGTAGGGAGCTGGCAAACAGGGAGTACAGAAAGCAAGCCACACGGCAACGTTTCCCCCTGGAGGAACGGGACCCAGATCTCAGAAAGAAAACCCAAGCACCAAGCCCTGAGGCCAGTGAAAGGAGACACCAAATCCACAGGACCAGGAGGATGGCTCCCAAAGGCCTGGGGCTCCTGAGAAGGAAAGCAAGGGACTGGCTGACAGTGGTCTTTCTGGGCCATCTTGGCTCTTTAAAATTAAAAAAACAAAAAAACAAAGACCTGACATGTTTTCTTTAGTGAGCCCCCATCCCTGCCCAGACAGGTGAGTTTGTGAGGGTCACTTCCGTTAGGCCTGGATCCAGCTCCTCTGGGCCGCTGGGCCCCAGCCAGGGCAGATCCCACCCTGGGAGAAGAGCTGGGCCATGGGGATTTAATGACAGGATTCAATGACACCGGCTGTTTTTATCCTGTTAGTGATGTTGACAGAGAAAGCCTCCTCCGTTGTGTAAACGGCCTGGGGATGTGTAATTGAGATGTAAGTCCTCCAGTTGTTGGCTGCAGGGGCTGTTCACTGTTATTGCTCCTCCCTCTGCCGGCTTGCTTAGAGGGCTTTCAACAGGGGCATCGGAGGTGGATGAACACTTTTAAAGCACCCACCACCACCTCAGCCACACCGACCCTCCCCAGAGACCATGACCTTGTCTGTGGGACGAGCAGTTTGAAGCAGTTGCTGACCCTCGGCTCACACACACTCCCCCATGGAACCTGGCCTTTGTCTCTATGGGCTCCCTGTGCTGGCCTCTAGCAGGCCTACCAGTGGAGGCTCCCTGTTTTGCTTTTATGCATTCAGCAAGCGCTCAGTGGGCACTAAGTGGGCCAAGCAGGTCCTGGACGTGGCCTCGGAGAAGCAGCTCAAAGATACCACTTCCCTGGTGAGCAGCGTCTCTAGCATCCCCACCTCCACAGGTGGAATAGCAAGGTGAGTGGAGGTCCAAGAGGAAAGATGCTCTCCAAGGCCTGGGGCTGGAGCCTCTCCCCCCCAGAGAGCTCTGTGTGTATTGGAGGAGACAGGAGTCCAGGCTGTCAGGGGAAGGGAGGCTGAGGTCAGCCTGAGCAAGTGGCGATGTCCGGGGTCCTGTATTTTTCATCACTTTTCTTCCCGTTGGATTCTCAGAACTTCAGAACGTTCTTGGGCTCAACAGAGGTGTTGCTCAGATTCTCATGGATCCACCCCAAATCCCACGTGGAGACAGGATGAGCCACTCTGGTGACGGATGGGGGAAACTCCAACCAGAGTGACCCCGAATGTCCCCCAAGCCTGGGGGGTGAGTTCCAGCCTCAGCGCTATTTGTCTCTCCCAGTGTCTTGTGCCTCAGTTTAAAATCTATAGCTTGGGTACAAGGAGGGGCTTGGGCAACCGTCCTTCTTCCCACTTCTCTCAGAGCAAAGGGCTTGGAGGATGAGCCTTGTCAGGCGAGGGACAGGGAGTAGCTGGCCCCATGGACTTAGAGGCCGGGACTCTTCCTAGTAAAACAGAAACACTGGCCCCGCAATTCCGCTCTCCCTTCCTGATCCTGCCCCAGAGAGGGGAGGTTGACCACAGGGTCCCACTTGTGTGTCCTAATTTCTGGTACAAGTTGTCTCTCGCTTTTGATTTAGCTGTGGAATCTCTGTTCCTAACCCCTCTTCCTCCCCGTCTGGATTTGCCAAAATGCCAACCACCCGGGCTGGTCCGGACTCCACGGTCATCCCCGACCCCACACTTTCACCCTGGAGTGAGCAGAAGCACAGACACATGCACACCCCCGCCTGTGCGCACGCTCACACCCACACACGGCGTGCATGTGCACACTCACAGCCCCTTTGATGCTGGGAGAAGTCAGGCCAGGGTCTGTCTGGAGACTCAGGATTGGGACTTAACCTCTCCAAAGGAGCCCCGTGCCCCATCCAGGAGCCATCTCCCTTCGGCAGGGCCTCTGGCTGGTGGCACTTTTGCCGTCATCACCCCCATCCCAGGCCCAGATGCCCACACTGTTTCCTCTCCCTCCGGGGCCCCTGGTCTTGGACCTCTTCCTCCCAGGGTCCACGGGCTTAGCACCCGCACCCCAGCAAACCTGGCTGTGCTCAGCCCCACGCCCCTGCTTGGCCTTCTGTGGGAGGGGTGAGAGGAGTCTTCCCAGAGAAGAGGGGACAATGGTCTCTTTCCGGGCTCCTGTAGGACTGCAGACAACCCTGTCCTCTGAGGTCCTTATCTGTTCCTACCACCCTCCCACCGGCCCCGGTATAGGAACCAGTGAGGAGAGAAGGGGGACAGAGGTCACGTCCACCCCACTTTCTGGGTTAGCGCTTGGCCCATGTTCCAAGCAGGGAGAGGGTGATGGTGGCTATAAGTGGCCTGGGCGCCCTGAGCGAGCCCTTGGCCGGCCCCCTTCACAGGCTAAGCTCCATGCTGTTGTACATGGTGCCATTTTTTAAAAAAACAACATACATAGAAACAAGACTGGTTTTGTGCATATCAGTTGAATTTATATATGGATGAGTGTTGTGATTTACAGTTTTTGATTCCGTGATTGACTTTGTTTGGGTTGCTCTTCTTTATGTTAAATTAATCGCCGTACAGTTCTATTGTTCTCTGGCAAGACCTACTCCCTGATCTCCAGGGCTTTCTTGTCTCACTTCTACCCTGACCATTGGGAGCCCACCCTACCTCCACAAGCTTCCCCTGGGATCCAATCCAGCCAAGGGGCTTTTCCAGCCCATGGCAATGACTGGAGCCTTCCTCGGTTCCAAGAGAGGAAGAAACTTCTAATGTCACAGACTAGGGAAGCTTCCAGACTTGCCCTGGCCCAAACCTTGCAGCCTGGGGCCCAGGCCTGCCTGCAGCTTAGCTCCCACAGACCCTCAAAACCCAGCCCCCATCCCCAGCCCTGGCGGACCTGCCCACTGCTGCTGGGTCTCTACAGTGCCCTCTAGGCACTGAGCAGGGTTCCGTTTTCTCCAGCCTTCTGCCAGCTTTCAGATGCGTAATTCAAGCACCTTTACTGTACTTGTAATGAAAAATACCATGTATGACAATAAAAACTTGTGTACATATCTCCATGTACATATTTATATATTCCTATTATAAATATAGAAAGCATGGCATCTCTCTGACATTCCAAGTTTGTGTTTTTTTAAATCCCGGAACTATGGCTTTGGAAACCTTTTCTTCCTTTCCCTCTTTTCTATGTAATAAACACCCATGTGACCTTTCCGGTGGCTTCTCAAATCCCTGTGTCCTCTCATTTTCAGAATTGGGCAGATCTCTGACTGGTCCTCAATGCCTCCCTCCTTCTCCCTCGGCAGCATTTGCTGTTGGCATCCTTCCTGTTACGAAGGTTGCTCTTCTCCAAGGCGGGCCTTGTCTTCCTTCAGACTTCTTCCTCACATCCCCCTTCTCCTGGGAGGCTTGTACAAGTTACTCCTCAAAGGCCCACATGTTTGGTAATCTGATCCCTTCTCAACCTGGAGTTTGCACGCTAAATCGAGTGTTGGGCCCGGACTGGGTTTTCCAAAAATAAGTGTACAGATGAAACTCATTTCCTTCTCTTGATTGCCAGACGGGTTGATGAGGGACGTGTGTATAGCGTACTTATTTGTCCAAGTCTCCTGTGTAAATGAGAAGCTGGGTAAGGGTGGTTAGGAGAACTTATAACTAGCGGTTCAGTTGTAACAAGGGACTGGTTGAGCTGATGTTACCTTGGAGGGAATTTCAGGGCATGGCCCGTGGCCCAGTCGGTGTTCTCTTTAACAACCGAATGAAGACCTAGAGAGCTTATCAAATGTGTTGATGAAGGGAACTAAATATGTTAGACCAATCAGAATTCAAAAAGCTCTTGAGAGGCAGCGGCCATCTAACAAGATGAAATCTAATAGCGTGAAATGAACAAGTCGTGCTTGGAATTAAGAAGGCTCCAGGCTCTCCCTCGTGCCAGGGAAGCATCTGACAGGCAGCTTGCACTCAGCAGCACTGCGGTGTAGGTGACAGAACAGACCGTCTGATTTCCGATGCCTTAGGAGCAGCAAGCTGGGGTCCAGAACGAGGCCACATCTGCAGTGCTGCATTCAGCACTGGGGGCTGTGGGAGGTGAATCCCCACGTGTCACCCCAATACTCACACCCCAAGGGAAAGGCCTTGCCGCTCACTGTTTCCTCACGTCAGCCTGGGACCCCTGGCGGCCGCCATCCTCGTCCACTTGCCGGGGGGGCGTTTTGGTGTGTCTACTGAGAGATGCTGCCGTCTCGGGGCCTTGATGCTGCTGTGGCCCAAAGAGTGAATCTGCTGCAAGGTACACCTTCCAGGGAGACTTCAGGCTCAACTTCAGGGACTGCTTCGAGGCCCCAGAAATGCCATCTGTGCCTAAGGGTTGACTTTAGTCGCTGCTAAAACCAGGACGCAAAGCTCGAGGCAGCATAATGACCGAAGGCACATCACGGTCGCCCAGACACCCCAGGGAGCATTTCTTGACCGTGTGCATCTTCCAAGTACTTACTGTGCTCAGATTATTCCAGGAATGTTTTTGGCTAGAGACTTCTTCCTGCAGAGGGTTCCGGCTTCAGAGGGGCTGGTGGGACGGCACAGTGGGAAATGAAGTTAGCAGCACCCTCCAGCCCTGCTACGTGACAGAAAAGAACCCTGGGGGGCACCGACATCTCCTCTCCGCTCCCCGCCGCCACCCGCTCATCCTGAGGAAGGTGAGATGGCTGAAACTTCTAGTACCCTTCTCCTGGAGGGTGAGGAATAGTGTCCCCCAAAGAGACAGAGACTTCTCCTCAGGCCCAGAGGGAAGGGGCTGTGAAAAGCACAGAGCCATCTGCTGCCCAGAGATCCCTGCACTCCCAGAGCCCAGGCTCTGGGGGAGATCTGTGGTCGCCTGTAGTCAGTCACAGGAGGGGATGCGGGAGGATACACGGGGGACAGGAGGCAGGTGGGCCGTGGTTGGGTTTGTGGACTGGGCCATGGATCTATTCTGAAGATGCATGGCTTTCGGAGCAGGAAGCGAGCACCCAGCTGGGGCAGAGAGCGTCTTGGGAGCAAGGACTTAACTAGGATTTGTTGTCACTAGTGAGAGGGACTCGACTTGAATCTGTTTATGGAAAGGAAGAATGGAATGGAGGGAGGGAGGGCAGAGGTGCTGAGGAAGCAGCGGGCCCGGGCAGCTCCCCGAGCAGGAAGTTGCGTCCTGTACGCATGGCTCCCCTCCCCCAGCCCCGTGACCTGTGCTCAGCTCCCAGCTGGCCAGTGGCCCAAAGTCCTGGAGGATGGCCACCAGCTAGGTCACTGAGACCTTCTCACACAGCGACATAAACTAGGAATTACTGAGATGGTCACTTGGCTGGTAGCAGGGGGCGAAAGGGGACCCCCCACAAAAAAAGAGGAGACAGAGCAATGTCTGGCCACGTGAGTGGGGTACACTTTCATGGCTCCGGGGGCAGCCCCACGTCCTGGGCCCAGGGTGCCTCGGGTACTTCCGGTGCCCACCCACTTCCCAGTTTCTGTGGGGTGCAGCTGTGCAGCCACTCCTGTGGCCCGTGGCCCTGAGTGTCCTTGTGGAAAACCTGGAGACCTGAATGGCCCCTGGGTTAGTGCCCCCTCCGCCCACGATGCTGAGTCCAGGCCCCCCGACGGGCTCTGGCTCCATGGAGGGTAATCAGAGGCGAAGGTGCCCAGAGCAGGAGCCTGCAGCTGTCTCTCCAGTCAGGGCGGTGGATATTTATATTTTTGTCAAAAATAGCTATGTTTAAAAAAAAAAAAAAAGGCTCTAGAAAGCAAAGAAACTTTTAAAACTAGGAATGTCTTCAGTGAAGGAAATAAGCACTTTCCAAACCCTTAGAAGCTGTCCCCATCTCCTGAGGTTCCAGGCCAGGAGGGGAACCCAGCAGTCAGGGGACACAGGATTCGCCTCCGCTGTTGCTTTTAAGTTTCTGGGGAAACTTGAAACACATCCAGAATCTTCTGAAAAAGCTGAGATGGTGATGTATAGATTTTTATTACAAAGAGGTCAGAGATGTGGCTTTGAGCATCCTGTCCCCCCAGCATGGGGGTGCCCCCAGGGTCTGCCGCCTGCTCCCTCTCCCTGAGCAGAGGCAGCCCTCCTCCCCTCTCCATGCAGATCCTCGCTGGCTCCCAGGCCCAGCTCAGGAACCGCATCCACCAGGGCGAGACAAGACTGCAATCTTCTTTGCTCTGCTCTCCACCTGCCTTTCCCAGGGGCCAGCTTCTCCCCTACTCAGCGCATGGGATTCTGGGGGAGGAAGCCACTCACAGACCCCTCCCCACCCCAGACAGGCCCATAGCATGTCCCTTTTGCTGGGCTAACCTGCAAAGATCCGGCTCTTTCCTGAGATCTTTCTAACAGGAGTACGGGAAAGCTATTTTCCCTCCTTGGTCCTGAGGCGGTGGTTTGTCAGCCCAGATCTGCCAATGGCCAAGGTCCCCCCACTCATGGAGACACGAGGATGGAGCAAGACGTCAGCACACGGGGAAGAGTAGAGGTGAGAGAGGGAGGGAGGATGTCACCCGTCACCCCCAAGGCAGTACCACCCCTGCCCATCCCACAGTTTAAATGCATGAGCCATCTATGCTCCTCTCCCCTCTCTCCCTCCCCCTCTCCCTGCCTTTTTTTCTTTCTTCCTTTTCATAAACTTGTTCAAGTTGAGATTCTCTCACTAACAAGAAAAAATCCTAAGTAAATATTTGCTCCCAAAGCCTCCTCTGAGTCATCCTATCTTCACTGTTCTTCCCACCTATGAACAACATCCGCCATCTACTGAGCTTCTACAATGCGTCAGACACAGACTAGATCCTTACGTACATTGCATGTACACATACACATACATATACACACACACTCACACACACGTGTGCATGCACCAGGCCTGGGCACACGTGTGATTGTTTTCCACCTGTGACAAGTGATGGATCTGCCTCCTACGTGTTTCAGGATTTCATCTCTTCCAGCCCCGGCCTCCCAGCTTCCCACTCCACCTGACCCCTCCTGTCTCACCTGACAGTAGTGGAGAACACTGTTTAGAAGGAAAAATGTAGGTGTATATATGCACAGTGATTTCAATGAAAACTTTTTTTTACATTAAAAAGTTCCAGGGAATCCCCTGGTGGTCCAGTGGTTAGGGCTCTGCGCTTTCACTGCCTGGGATCGATCCCTGATTGGGGAACTAAGATCCCACAAGCCTCACGGCATGGCCAAATAAATAAATAAATAAATAAATAAGAAGTTCCAGAAAAGGTTAACATACATACAAAACCCCTTTCTTTTCCCACCAATAAAAGATTGTAAGTATGGACCCTCCAGGTGGGTGCAGGGCCTTCGAGCACATGGCGAGGCACCAAAAGCATGCTGGGAGTTGCTAGCTGGTTAATGAGGAGCCAGTTAGAGAATAAGAAACTAAGGCTGAAGGCTCAGGACTTAGGTCTAAGTTTCTCCTTTTTAGCCGTTGTGAGAACTGCACCCAGAGGTTAGTGTTCCAAAGTCCCTGGGAATTCTCTGTGATTCTGGACCCTCAGCCAGTGTCCTGCTGTCCAGCCTCACTAAATTCTCCACAAAGCAAGGCCAGTGGCCCAAGTCGCTTCACAGAGGGAACTAGGCTTCTCAGACATGAAACTCTCCCCCAAATAGCACCAGCTCCGATAATATTTTTATTTCCCTCGTGCCATCTCTGGCCCTGTTCCAGGGAAATTTCATTGCACGGGGAAGGAAGAGTTAGAAGCAGCAAGCTGCTAATGGACATGAAGCACACCTGCATATTGGCCCCCTCTTCCACCTCCCACCTTCTACCTAAAATGGGAAATATTCTGTGCAAAGGACCATCTCGGAACCTAGGATAGAAGCAAAGTTTGTGTCCGTTGGCTTCCTGCCTGTCTGAAATGCTGGTTACTAGTCATGAAAATAAGCACAAGTCAAAGAATTTCATTTGGACCAGAAAGAAGCTAGACAGAAAGAGAGCAAACATAGGGAAGAAGATGAACAGCCAAGCCTCTCGAAGCGATGGTGACACTTGGGTGGACTGACAAAGATTTCCAAAATGTCTCTCAATTTCAGCGAAAGCATTAACCTACAGACTCTGTTCTCTCTTTGCTGTGAGACCCAAGAGGCACTGTTTGCTGTGGCCGTATGGCAGCCCAGGGTCCTGAGGCCCCAGGTCATTTGGGAGCATGTCTGGAAACATCTGCGGGAGCCACACTTTGCAGAGGTGGGGAACACTGCGTGTGCCAAGGACCACGGTGTAAGGAAAGAAGTCACTGCGGGTCACTGGCCTCAACTGCTGCCTTGGCCTCGAGGTCCCAGCCTGGGAATTGGTCCCCGTGGAGGTGGCCTGCCCTGAGTGCCCAGTTGGAGAGATCAAATTCTCTACTGACAGTAGTTTGGTTTGAGTGGTGAAGGTCAAGACCATCCCGTTCAAAACTCACCTCCCCAGATTGCTTTCCACATTCATTTCCTGTCAATCATGCCATTTATTACATCCTCCTCAGGACACAGGCAGACCATCTGGTTTTGCAGGATTTGAGGCAAAAAAAATTGAGCCTTTAAATGTATCTTTTTCACTATAATAGCAATACATGTTCATGAAAACATTTTGGAAAATGTAAAAAGGCAGTTAAAATAAAAGCTTATTTGTTGGTTGAAAATTACTTTTCTGCATGTCAAGTGGTTCTTCATAAAATCTCAGAGTTGGGAGGGAGCTTGGAGGTCACGGTGCCCCATTCCCTATCTTTTCTGTGAATCTCCCCTACCGTCTGCCAGATGAGTGGTCATGAAGCTTCTGTGTAAATTCCTCCAATGACCAGGGACTCGCTACCTTATTCCTCTGTGGGATGGAAAGAGAATTGTGAGAGCCTGTTGGTTGAGTCATAACCTACTTTCCTGTAACTTCTCCCCATCAGTCCCAGTGGTTCTTTCCAGAGCTAAAGAATGAGGATAAGATGGGAGTACAGGAGGTCCTCTCCCTCTTCTACTAGATAGCCAGCCCCTCGATCATCTGAAGGTGTCTCTCTTGTCTCCATCTCCCCTTCTCTTCTGCAGGGTAAATACCTTTGGTCCTTTTAACTGTCACCCATGTGACCTGGATTCCAGACATGCCCACGTTTTGAACAAGGAATCCTAGTCCAAGTGTTTTAATTGCTGATAAGTGTATGTGTGTGTGGGTGTCTCACCAGCTAGATCGCAAGTCCCAGTGCCCCACAATCCAGTGCCTTGAGATTAGAAAAGAGCTGGGGTCACCACAGCTCTTTCCTTGCAATGGTCACCTCACTGCCCAACACAGGTTTAGACACAGCCATGAAATAAATGAGTCCTCGGCACCCACCTCGGCCTCCCTTCCTGAGTGATTGCAACCCCAGGCTTAAGACTCCCCACACTCCCCACACCCCGAGCCCTGAGAGAGCCTGAGCCAACTCGCACCCTTCCCTGCAGATGCTAGAACTTTCAGCCCTGCCACTGCTGGCGCATCCACTCTGTTCTCTCCCGAACGAACGGGCCAAGAGAAGGAGCCTCTTCCATAGCCACCGTCGCCGGCCAGAGGCAGGTGGATGCTGGCTGGGAGGACCCCAACTCCTCTCTGGAAGGCTCTGCTGCAGGAAAGCCTGCGGCTCTTTCACCAAAGAAGGGGCTCTTGTCAACCTAGTGCAGGGGAAGCCGGAAACTGAGTAGGGAGGAAGGGGAGAGGAAGGGAGAAGCTTAAAATAAAGAAGGGGCCCCAGAGAGAGAATTCACTGACTGGGATTTTGCAGAAGAAATAGGGGAGGAGGGAGGGAGGGAGGGAAAGGTCCGGATGCCATTCCTTTCTTTTTAAACTGAGAGGCAAGTCAAAATGTTTCTTTCTTCTGTCCCTGAGGGTCTCGCCTCTGAGTGGGGTAACACAGTGGGAAAGAACAGGACCCACCGAGCTACTAACTAGCTGAGTAAGCTGATACCTATCCGTGACTTCTCTGAGTTTTGGTGTATCTTTCAGGCATATCAACCAGAGAAGCGGAAACAGTAGGAGACATAGATAGCAAGGAAATGGTTTAGGCAATTGTGGCAAATCCAAAACCTGCAGGGCAGGCCACCAGGAAGGGCATGCTGGAATGCTTGGGCGTGAGCAGAAGCTACCACGCACAGGTGAAGTTGCTTCTCCTGGGAAGTCTCAGTTCTGCTCCTGTAGTCTTTCAACTGATTGAATCCAGCCCTCCAGTTTATCTAGGATAATCTTCCTTACTGAAAGTCAACTGATTACGGACTTTAAACACATCTATAAAATACCTTCACACCAACATGAGGTTGACACACAGAACTGACCATCACACTTGGTTTCTGTAAATAATAACCATGTTTAAGGATAAATGAAATAGCATGTGCACAAGGCCTAGAACAGAGCTGATATAGAGCAGGCAAAGGGTAAAGGGTGATGATGCATAAAAAAGAAATGTAGAAGGAATTAGTCCAAGACACTAACAGTGATGCTGGGTGATTTATTTTCTTTATGTTCCAGGCTTTTTTATTCGTAACAGAGATCCATTAATTTTTCAGTCAGGTTTTTTGAGAAATAATTTAGATAATTCACCCTTTATAGGGAATAGTTCTATATACAGTCCTATGTACAATTTGTCAAACACATACAGCTGTATAACCATGACTACCATGAAGATATAGAAGAGTTCCTTCACACCAAAGAGTTTCCTGTGTTCAAGCCCTGACCCGAACCTCAGCTTTTGGCAACCACTGCTGTTTTCTGTCACTGTAGCTTTTACATTTCCAGGATGTCATATCATGAGAATCATATATAATTATAACTAGAATAATTGTTTCTTTCACTTAGCATAATGCATTTCTGATTCATCCATGTCATTGCCTGTACCAGTAGCTTGTTCCTGTTCATTGCTGAGTAGTATTTCACTGCAAGGATAACCACAGTTTTTATGTATTCACAAGTTGATGGAGATAAGCAAAGTTTTCAGTTTTTCATGATCGTGAATAAAGCTGTTACACACATATGGGAATGTTCTTGTGCAAACATAAAACATTCATTTCTTTTGGGTAAATACAAGAGATTGTGGGATTGTTGGATTGTATGACAAGCGTATGTTTCTTTTATATGAAGCTGCCAAACTATTTTCTAAAGTGACTGCACCATTCGCTTCAGTATCCCCTTCAGCAGTGAGTCAGGGTCCCACTTGCTCTGTATCCTCACCAGCACTTGCAATCACAGTTTGTTTTTTTAAGCCATTCTAATAGGTACGTAGTAGCAGTTCATTATGGTTTTAATTTGCATTTTCCGTATGGCTAATGATGTTGAGTATCTTTTTATGTGCTTATTTCCTATCTTATTTGGTGAGATGTCTGTTCAGATGTTTTGCCCATTTGGCGGAAGGTTATTCGTTTTCATATTGATGAGTTTCTGATGACTATCAATGGATGAATGGACAAAGAAAACATAGAATAGACATACAATGGAATAGTATTTAGCTTTAAAAAGAAGGAAGTCCTGTCATGTGCTATAACATGGATGAAACTTGAGTACATTCTGCTAAGTAAAATAAGCCAGTCACGGAATGACAAATACTGTAGGATTCCACTTACACAAGGTATTTAAAGTAGTTGAACTCACAGAAGCAGAGAGTACAATGGTGGTTGTCAGGGGCTGGATGGAGAAGGAAACGGAGAATTGCTGTTTAATGAGTACAGAGTTTCAGTCATGCAAAATGAAAAAATTCTAGAGATTTATTGTACAACAATGTGCATAGAGTTAACAGTAGTGTAATGTACATTTAAAACTTTGTTAAGAAGGTAGATTTCATGTTATGTGTTTTTTACCACACAAAATTTTTTTTAAATATATTCTGGATACAATGGTTGCATCCTTTGTCAGATACGTGTTTTGCAAATATTTTTTCTCAGCCTGTGGCTTGTCTTTTCATTTTCTTAATAATATTGTTAAAAGAACAGAAGTTTCGGGGACTTCCCTGGTGGCGCAGTGGTTAAGAATCCGCCTGCCAATGCAGGGGACGTGGGTTCGAGCCCTGGTCCGGGAAGATCCCACATGCCCCAGAGCAGCTAAGCCAGTGCGCCACAACTACTGAGTCCGTGTGC
Organism: Eubalaena glacialis; assembly: GCF_028564815.1. Taxonomy (NCBI): domain Eukaryota; kingdom Metazoa; phylum Chordata; class Mammalia; order Artiodactyla; family Balaenidae; genus Eubalaena; species Eubalaena glacialis. The sequence continues at coordinate 24,648,373 of NC_083718.1, forward strand.
CACAGCTACTGAAGCCTGCGTGCCTAGAGCCTGTGCTCCACAACAAGAGAAGCCACCACAATGAGAAGCCACCACAATGAGAAGCCCGTGCAATGCAACGAAGAGTAGCCCCTGCTCGCTGCAACTAGACAAAGCCTGTGCACAGCAACGAAGACCCAATGCAGCCAAAAATTAATTAATTAATTAATTAGTTAATTAATTAAAAAAAGAACAGAAGTTTCTCTGCCTAACTCCAAATCACAAAGATGCTATCCCATATTTTCTTCTGTAAGTTTTACAGTTTTAGGTTTTACATGAGTTTACATGAGTTCAGTTTGCATGAGTTCACTTTTGTATGTGATGCAAAGTTTGAGTCAAGGTTGTTTATTTTGTGTATGGATGTCCAATTGTTCCAGCACTATTTGTTGAAAGAACTATCCCTTCTTCATTGAGTTACTTTTGCATTTTTGTTGAAAATGAATTCATAATCTGTGTATAGATCTCTTTCTGAACTCTCTCTCATGTCCCACTGATTTATGTGTTTATTCTTTTCAATTTATTTTTTAAAATTGAAGTATAGTTGATTTACAATGTTGTGTTAATTTCTGCTGTACAGCAAAGTGATTCAGTTATACATATATGTACATTCTTTTTAAAATGCTTTTCCATTATGGTTTATCTCAGGATATTGAATATAGTTCCCTGTGCTATACAGTAGGGCCTTGCTGTTTATCCATTCTATCTATAATGGTTTGCATCTGCTAATCCCAAACTCCCAATCTATCCCTCCCCCACCTCCCCTCCCCCTTGGCAACCACAAGTCTGTTCTCTATGTCTGTGAGTCTGTTTCTGTTTCGCAGATAGGTTCATTTGTGTCATATTTTAGATTCCATATATAAGTGATATCATATGGTATTTGTCTTTCTCTTTCTAACTTACTTCATTTAGTATGATAATCTCTAGTTGCATCCATGTTACTGAGAATGGTATTATTTCGTTCTTTTTTATGGCTGAGTAGTATTCCACTATATATATGTACCTATGTGTCTATTCTTGCATTGGTGCCACATTGTCTCAATTACTCTAACTTTATAGTAAGTAATGAAATAAGGTAGTGTGAGTCTTCCAACTTTGTTCTTTTTCAAAATTGTTTTGGCTATTCTAATTACTTTGTCTTACCATGCATATTTTAGGATAAACTTATCAGTTTTTACCCCAAAAAAATCCTTCTAGGATTTTGATTACATGAATTTTGAGACTTGACATCTTAACAAGATTGAGTCTTCCCATTCATGAATATGTTATATCAATCCATGTATTTAGTGCTTCTTCTATTTCTTTCATCAGCATTTTACAGTTTTCAGCATATAGATCCTGCACATATTTTGTTAGATTTATACCTAAATATTTCATCATTTTTGGCATAATCTATGGTAAATGGTACTGTTCTTAAAAGATCAATATCTGTTTGTTCATCACTAGTATATAGAAAAAATAATTGATTTTTGTGTATTTACCTTGTATCCTGAGACATTGCTAAACTCACCTGTTAGTTTTAGTTGCTTTTTTGTAAGGTTCTTTTGGATTTTCTGAGTAGACAAAAATGTCAACTGCAAATAGAGAAAATTTTATTTTTTTCCTTTGCAATCTGCATGTTTTTAATTTCTTTTTCTGGCCTTATTTCAGTGGATAGGACCTTAAGTACAATGTTGAATAGGAGTGGTGAGAGAACATATCTTTGCCTTGTTCCGATTCTTAGGAGAAAAACACTTAGTCTTTCACCATTAAGTATGATGTTAGTTGCAGGTTTTTTTGTAGAAGCCCTTATTATGTTAAGGAGTTTTTTTGATTCCTATTTACCTGGAATTGAATGTTGAATGGATGATGAATTTTGTTAAATAATTTCTTGGCATCTATTAATATGATCATATATCTTTTCTTATTTAGTCTATTGATATGATGAATTGCATTGATTAACTTTCAAATCTGAGCTAGTCTCACATCCCGAGGATAATCACCATATGGTCATGATGTATTATTCTTTTTGCATATTGCTGGACATGATTTGCTAACATTTTGTTGAAAATATTTGTGTCTATGTTCCTGAAAGTAATTGATCTGTCATTTTCTTGTAATGGTTTGTCTGGTTTTGATAATAGGGTAGTGCTGACCTCACAAAATGAGTTGGAAAGTGTTCCCTTCTCTTCTACATTCTGGAAAAGTTAGTGTAGAATTTGTATTTTTGTTTCTTTCAACAATTAGTAGATTTTGCTAATGAAGCCATCATGGCCTGAATTATTCTCTGTGGAAAGATTTTTTCTTTTTTTGCATATACATATTTTATTGATTTATACAGCAAGTTCTTATTAGTTATCTATTTTATACATATTAGTGTATATATGTCAATCTCCCAATTCATGCCCAAACCACCCCCCACCTTGGTGTCCATATGTTTGTTTTCTACATCTGTGTCTCTATTTCTGCCTTGCAAACCAGTTCACCTGTACCATTTTTCTAGGTTCCACATATATGCGTTAATATACGATATTTGTTTTTCTCTTTCTGACTTACTTCACTCTGTATGACAGTCTCTAGGTCCATCCACATCTCTACAAATAACCCAATTTCGCCCCTTTTTATAGCTGAGTAATATTCCATTGTATATATGTACCACATCTTCTTTATCCATTCGTCTGTCAATGGGCATTTAGGTTGCTTCCATGACCTGGCTATTGTAAATAGTGCTGCAATGAACATTGGAGTGCATGTGTCTTTTTGAATGATGGTTTTCTCTGGGTATACGCCCAGTAGTGGGATTTCTGGGTCATATGGTAATTCTATTTTTAGTTTTTTAAGGAATGTCCATACTGTTCTCCACAGTAGCTATGTCAATTTACATTCCCACCAACAGTGCAAGAGGGTTCTCTTTTCTCTGCACCCTCTCCAGCATTTGTTGCTTGTAGATTTTCTGATGATGCCCATTCTGACTGGTGTGTGGTGATACTTCATTTTACTTTTGATTTGCATTTCTCTAATGATTAGTGATGTTGAGCATTCTTTCATGTGTTTGTTGGCAATCTGTATATCTTCTTTGGAGAAATGTCTATTTAGATCTTCTGCCCATTTTTGGATTGGGTTGTTTATTTTTTTGGTGTTGAGCTGCATGAGCTGCTTGTAAATTTTGGAGATTAATCCTTTGTCAGTTGTTTCCTTTGCAAATATTTTCTCCAATTCTTAGTGTTGTCTTTTCGTCTTGTTTATGGTTTCCTTTGCTGTGCAAAAGCTTTTAAGTTTCATTAAGTCCCATTTATTTATTTTTGTTTTTATTTCCATTTCTCTAGGAGGTGGGTCAAAAAGGATCTTGCTGTGATTTATGTCATAGAGTGTTCTGCCTATGTTTTCCTCTAAGAGTTTGATAGTGTGTGGCCTTACATTTAGGTCTCTAATCCATTTTGAGTTTATTTTTGTGTATGGTGTTAGGGAGTGTTCTAATTTCATTCTTTTACATGTAGTTGTCCATTTTTCCCAGCACCACTTATTGAAGAGGCTGTCTTTTCTCCATTGTATCTTCTTGCCTCCTTTATCAAAATAAGGTGACCATATGTGCATGGGTTCATCTCTGGGCTTTCTATCCTGTTCCATTGATCTATATTTCTGTTTTTGCACCAGTACCATACTGTCCTGATTACTGTAGCTTTGTAGTATAGTTCTGAAATCAGGGAGCCTGATTCCTCCAGCTCCATTTTTCTTTCTCAAGATTGCTTTGGCTATTTGAGATCTTTTGTGTTTCCATACAAATTGTGAAATGTTTTGTTCTAGTTCTGTGAAAAATGCCAGTGGTAGTTTGATAGGGATTGCATTGGATCTGTAGATTGCTTTGGGTAGTATAGTCATTTTCACAATGTTGATTCTTTAAATCCAAGAACATAGTATATCTCTCCATCTGTTTGTATCATCTTTAATTTCTTTCATCAGTGTCTTACAGTTTTCTGCATACAGGTCTTTTGTTTCCTTAGGTAGGTTTATTCCTAGGTATTTTATTCTTTCTGTTGCAATCGTAAATGGGAGTGTTTCCTTAATTTCTCTTTCAGAATTTTCATCATTAGTGTATAGGAATGCAAGAGATTTCTGTGCATTAATTTTGTATCCTGCTACTTTACCAAATTCATTGATTAGCTCTAGTAGTTTTCTGGTAGCGTCCTTAGGATTCTCTATGTATAGTATCATGTCACTGTAAAACAGTGACAGTTTTACTTCTTCTTTTTCAATGTGTATTCCTTATATATCTTTTTCTTCTCTGACTGCCATGGCTAGGACTTCCAAAACTATGTTGAATAATAGTGGTGAGAGTGGACATCCTTGTCTTGTTCCTGATCTTAGAGGAAATGCTTTCAGTTTTTCACCATTGAAAACGATGTTGGCTCTGGGTTTGTCATATATGGGCTTTATTATGTTAAGGTAAGTTCCTTCTGTGCCTACTTTCTGGAAGGATTTTATCATAAATGTGCGTTGAATTTTGTCGAAAGCTTTCTCTGCATCTATTGAGATGATCATATGGTTTTTCTCCTTCAATTTGTTAATATGGTGTATCACATTGATTGATTTGCATATATTGAAGAATCCTTGCATTCCTGGGATAAACCCCACTTGATCATGGTGTATGATCCTTCTAATGTGCTGCTGGATTCTGTTTGCTAGTATTTGGTTGAGGATTTTTGCATCTATGTTCACCAGTGATATTGGTCTGGTTTTCTTTTTCTATGACATCTTTGTCTGGTTTTGGTATCAGGGTGATGGTGGCCTCGTAGAATGAGTTTGGGAGTGTTCCTCCCTCTGCTATATTTTGGAAGAGTTTGAGAAGGATAGGTGTTAGCTCTTCTCTAAATGTTTGACAGAATTTGCTTGTGAAGCCATCTGGTCCTGGGCTTTTGTTTGTTGGAAGATTTTTAATCACAGTTTCAATTTCAGTGCTTGTGATTGGTCTGTTTATATTTTCTATTTCTTCCTGGTTCAGCCTCAGAAGATTGTGCATTTCTAAGAATGCATCCATTTCTTCCAGGTTGTCCATTTTATTGGCATATAGTTTCTTATAGTAATCTCCCATGATCCTTTGTATTTCTGCAGTGTCAGTTGTTACTTCTCCTTTTTCATTTCTAATTCTATTCAGTTGAGTCTTCTCCCTTTTTTTCTTGTTGAGTCTGGCTAATGGTTTATCAATTTTGTTTATTTTCTCCAAGAACCAGCTTTTAGTTTTATTGATCTTTGCTATTGTTCCCTTCATTTCTTTTCCATTTATTTCTGATCTGATATTTATGATTTCTTTCCTTCTGTTAACTTTGGGGGGCTTTTTTGTTCTTCTTTCTCTAATTGCTTTAGGTGTAAAGTTAGGTTGTTTATTTGAGATGTTTCTTGTTTCTTGAGGTAGGATTTTATTGCTATAAACTTCCCTCTTAGAACTGCTTTTGCTGCATCCCATAGGTTTTGTGTCATCGTGTTTTCATTGTCATTTGTTTCTAGGAATTTTTTAATTTCCTCTTTGATTTCTTCAGTGATCTCTTGGTTATTAAGTAGTGTATTATTTAGCTTCATGTGTTTGTATTTTTTACAGATTTTTTTCCTGTAATTGATATCTAGTCTCATAGCATTGTGGTTGGAAAAGATACTTGATACGATTTCAATTTTCTTAAATTTCCCAAGGCTTGATTTGTGACCCAAGATATGATCTATCCTGGAGAATGTTCTATGAGCACGTGAGAAGAAAGTGTATTCTGTTGTTTTTGGATGGAATATCCTATAAATATCAATTAAGTCCATCTTGTTTAATGTATCATTTAAAGCTTGTGTTTCCTTATTTATTTTCATTTTGGATGATCTGTCCATTGGTGAAAGTGAGGTGTTAAAGTCCCCTAGTATTATTGTGTTACAGTTGATTTCCCCTTTTATGGCTGTTGGCACTTGCCTTATGTATTGAGGTGCTCCCGTGTTGGGTGCATAAATATGTACAATTGTTATACCTTCTTCTTGGATTGATCCCTTGATCATTGTGTAGTGTCCTTCTTTGTCTCTTGTAATAGTCTTAATTTTAAAGTCTATTTTTTCTGATATGAGAATTGCTACTCCAGCTTTCTTTTGATTTCCATTTGCATGGAATATCTTTTTCCATTCCCTCACTTTCAGTCTGTATGTGTCCCCAGGTCTGAAGTGGGTCTCTTGTAGACAGCATTTATACGGGTCTTGTTTTTGTATCCATTCAGCCAGTCTATGTCTTTTGGTTGGAGCATTAATCCATTTACATTTAAGGTAATTATCGATATGTATGTTCCTATTACCATTTTCTTAATTGTTTTGGGTTTGTTGTTGTAGGTCTTTTCCTTCTCTTGTGTTTCCTGAGTAGAGAAGTTCCTTTAGCATTTGTTGTATAGCTGGTTTGTTGGTGCTGAATTCTCTTAGCTTTTGCTTCTCTGTAAAGGTTTTAATTTCTCCATTGAATCTGAATGAGATCCTTACTGGGTAGATTAATCTTGGTTGTAGGTTTTTCCCTTTCATCACTTTAAATATGTCCTGCCACTCCCTTCCTGCTTACAGAGTTTCTGCTGAAAGATCAGCTGTTAACCTTATGGGGATTCCCTTGAATGTTATTTGTTGTTTTTCCCTTGCTGCTTTTAATATTTTTTCTTTATATTTAATTTTTGATAGTTTGATTAATATGTGTCTTGGCATGTTTCTCCTTGGATTTATCCTGTATGGGACTCTCTGTGCTTCCTGGACTTGATTAACTATTTCCTTTCGCATATTAGGGAAGTTTTCAACTATAATCTCCTCAAATATTTTCTCAGTCCCTTTCTTTTTCTCTTCTTCTTCTGGGACCCGTATAATTCGAATGTTGGTGCATTTAATGTTGTCCCAGAGGTCTCTGAGACTGTCCTCAATTCTTTTCATTCTTTTTCTTTATTCTGCACACTGGCAGTTATTTCCACCATTTTATCTTCTAGCTCACTTATCCGTTCTTCTGCCTCAGTTTCTGCTATTGATTCCTTCTAGAGAATTTTTAACTTCATTTATTGTGTTGTTCATCATTGTTTGTTTGCTCTTTAGTTCTTCTAGGTCCTTGTTAAACGTTTCTTGTATTTTCTCCATTTGATTTCCAAGATTTTGGATCATCTTTACTGTCATTACTCTGAATTCTTTTTCAGGTAGACTGCCTATTTCCTCTTCATTTGTTTGGTCTGGTGGGTTTTTACCTTGCTCCTTCATCTGCTGTGTGTTTCTCTGTCTTCTCATTTTGCTTAACTTACTGTGTTTGGGGTCTCCTTTTTGCAAGCTGTAGGTTCTTAGTTCCCATTTTTTTGGTGTCTGCCCCCAGTGGCTAAGGTTGGTTCAGTGGGCTGTGTAGGCTTCCTGGTGGAGGGGACTAGTGCCTGTGTTCTGGTGGATGAGGTTGGATCTTGTCTTTCTGGTGGGCAGGACTCCGTCCGGTGGTGTGTTTTTGGGTGTCTGTGACCTTATTATGATTTTAGGCAGCCTCTCTGCTAATTGGTGGGGTTGTGTCCCTGTCTTGCCAGTTGTTTGGCATAGGGTGTCCAGCACTGTAGCTTGTTGGTCATTGAGTGGAGCTGGGTCTTAGCGTTGAGATGGAGATCTCTGGGAGAGCTCTTGCCGTTTGATATTACATGGATCTGGGAGGTCTCTGGTGGACCATTGTCCTGAACTTGGCTCTCCCACGTCAGAGGCACAGGCCTGACAGCTGGGCAGAGCACCAAGACCCTGTCAGCCACATGGCTCAGAAGAAAACAGAGAGAGAAAGAAAGAAAGAAAGAAAGAAAGAAAGAAAGAAAGAAAGAAAGAAAGAAAGAAAGAAAGAAAGAAAGAAAGAGAGAGAAAGTTATTAAAATAAAAAATAATTATTAAAAATAAAAAATTAAAAAGTAATAAAGAAAAGAAAGAAAAAGAAAGAAAGAAGAGAGCAACCAAGCCAAAAAACAAATCCACCAATGATAACAAGCACTAAAAACTATACAAAAAAAAAAACGGACAGACAGAACCCTAGGACTAATGGTAAAAGCAAAGCTATACAGACAAAATCACACACAGAAGCATACACATACACAATCACAAAAAGGAAAAAAATATATATATCGTTGTTCCCAAAGTCCACCACCTCAGTTTGGGGATGATTCGTTGTCTATTCAGGTATTCCACAGATGCAGGGTACATCAAGGTGATTGTGGAGATTTAATCCTCTGCTCCTGATGCTGCTGGGAGAGATTTCCCTTTCTCGTCTGTGTTCGCACAGCTCCTGGGGTTCAGCTTTGGATTTGGACTCGCCTCTGCGTGTAGGTCACCTGAGCTCATCTGTTCCCCACCCAGACAGGACGGGGTTAAAGTAGCAGCTGATTAGGGGGCTCTGCCTCACTCAGGCCAGGGGGAAGGAGGGGTACGGAATGCGGGGTGAGTCTGCGGCTGTAGAGGCCAGCATGACGTTGCAACAGCCTGAGGCGCACCATGTGTTCTCCCGGGGAAGTTGTCCCTGGATCACGGGACCCTGGCAGTGGCGGGCTGCACAGGCTCCCAGGAGGGGTGGTGTGGATAGTGACCTGTGCTTGCACACAGGCTTCTTGGTGGCTGCAGCAGCAGCCTTAGCGTCTCATGCCCATCTCTGGTGTCCGCACTGGTAGCCGTGGCTCACACCCATCTCTGGAGCTTGTTTAGGCAGTGGTCTGAATCCCTTCTCCTCACGCACCCCAAAACAATGGTCTCCTGCCTCTTAGGCAGGTCCAGACTTTTCCCCGGAGTCCCTCTCTGCTAGCTGTGGTGCACTAGCCCCTTCAGGCTGTGTTCACGCAACCAACCCCAGTCCTCACCCTGGGTTCTGACCTCCGAAGCCCGAGCCTCAGCTCCCAGCCCCCACCTGCCCCGGCGGGTGAGCAGACAAGCCTCTCAGGCTGGTGAGTGCTGGTCGGCACCGACCCTCTGTGCGGGAATCTCTCCACTTTGCCCTCCGCACCCCTGTTGCTGCGCTCTCCTCCATTGCTCTGAAGCCTCCCCACTCCCACCCCCTACTCCCCTTCTCCACCAGCAAAAGGGCTTCCTAGTGTGTGGAAACTTTTCCTCCTTCATAGCTCCCTCCGAGTGGTGCAGGTCCTGTCCCTTTTCTTTTGTCTCTGTGTTGTTCTTTTTTCTTTTGCCCTACCCGGGCACGTGGGGAGTTTCTTGCCTTCTGGGAAGTCTGATGTCTTCTACCAGCGTTCAGTAGGTGTTCTGTAGGAGTAGTTCCACATGTAGATGTATTTCTGATGTATTTGTGGGGAGGAGGGTGATCTCCACGTCTTACTCTTCTGCCATCTTGAAGGTCTCTCCATGGGTCTTGTTTTTATATCCATTCAGTGAGCCTGTGTCTTTTGTTTGGAGCATTTAATCCATTCACATTTAAGGTAATTATCGATATGTATGTTCCTGTTACCATTCTCTTAATTGTTTGGGGTTTGTTTTTGTAGGTCCTTTTCTTCTCCTGTGTTTCCCACTTAGAGAATTTCCTTTAGCATTTGTTGTAGAGCTGATTTGGTTGTGCTGAATTCTCTTAGCTTTTGCTTGTCTGTAAAGCTTTTGATTTCTCCATCAAATCTGAATGAGATCATTGCTGGGTAGAGTAATCTTGGTTGTAGGTTCTTCCCTTTCATCACTTTAAATATATCGTTCCACTCCCTTCCGGCTTGTAGAGTTTCTGCTGAGAAATCAGCTGTTAACCTTATGGGAGTTCCCTTGTAGGTCATTTGTCATTTTACCCTTGTTGCTTTTAATCATTTTTCTTTGTCTTTAATTTTTGTCACTTTGATTACTATGCATCTCGGTGTGTTTCTCCTTGGGTTTATCCTACCTGGGGCTCTCTGTGCTTCCTAGACTTGGGTGGCTATTTCCTTTCCCATGTTAGGGAAGTTTTCAATGATAATCTCTTCAAATATTTTCTCAGGTCCTTTCTCTCTCTCTTCTCCTTCTGGGACCCCTATAATGTGAACGTTGGTGCATTTAATGTTGTCCCATAGGTCTCTTATGCTGTCTTCATTTCTTTTCATTCTTTTTTCTTTATTCTGTTCCATGGCAGTAAATTCCACCATTCTGTTTTCCAGGTCACTTATCCGTTCTTCTGCCTCAGTTATTCTGCTATTGATTCCTCCTAGTGTATTTTTCATTTCAGTTATTGTATTGTTCATCTCTGTTTGTTCTTTAATTCTTCTAGGTCTTTGTTAAACATTTCTTGCATCTTCTCGATCTTTGCCTCCATTCTTTTTCCAAGGTCCTGGATCATCTTCACTATCATTATTCTGAATTCTTTTTCTGGAAGGTTACCTATCTCCATTTCATTTAGTTGTTTTTCTGGGGTTTTATCTTGTTCCTTCACCTGGTACATAGTCCTCTACCTTTTCATTTTGTCTATCTTTCTGTGAATGTGGTTTTCGTTCCACAGGCTGCAGGATTGTAGTTTTCTTGCTTCTGCTGTTGGCCCTCTGGTGGCTGAGGCTATCTAAGAGGCTTGTGCAAGCTTCCTGATGAGAGGGACTGGAGGTGGGTAGAGCTGCGTGTTGCTCTGGTGGGCAGAGCGCAGTAAAACTTTAATCTGCTTGTCTGCTGATGGGTGGGGCTGAGTTCCCTCCCTGTTGGTTGTTTGGCCTGAGGTGATCCAGCACTGGAGCCTACAGGCTCTTTGGTGGGGATAATGGCAGACTCCGGGAGGACTTACGCCAAGGAGTACTTCCCAGAACTTCTGCTGCCAGTGTCCTTGTCCCCCCAGTGAGCCACAGCTGCCGCGTCTGCAGGAGACCCTCCAACACTAGCAGGTAGGTCTGGTTCAGTCTCCTATGGGGTCACTGCTCTTTCCCCTGGGTCCTGATGTGCACACTACTTTGTGTGTTCCCCCCCAGAGTGGAGTCTCTGTTTCCCCCAGTCCTGTTGAAGTCCTGCAATCAAATCCCGCTGGTCTTCAAAGTCTGATTCTCTGGGAATTCCTCCTTCCATTGTTGGACCCCCAGGTTCAGAAGCCTGACATGGGGCTCAGAACCTTCACTCCACTGGGTGGACTTCTGTGGTATAATCGTTCTCCAGTTTGTGAGTCACCCACCCAGCAGTTATGGGATTTGATTTTATTGTGATTGCGCCCCTCCTACTGTCTCACTGCAGCTTTTCCTTTGTCCTTGGATGTGGGGTATCTTTTTTGGTGAGTTCCAGTGTCTTCCTGTTGATGATTGTTCAGCAGTTAGTTGTGATTCTGGTGCTCTCACAAGAGGGAGTGAGCGCACATCCTTCTACTCCGCCATCTTGAACCAATCGATGTGGAAAGATTTTTAACTACTAATTAATTTTCTTTAAGAGATATAGGACTATTCAATTTATTTATTTCTTCTTGAGTGAGCATTGGTAGCTTGTCCATTCTATCTGAGTTGTTAAATTTAAAGTTATTTATTTAAAAAATGTTATTTATAATATTTATTTCTTATCCTTCTAAATGATACACTATTATCCCTTATAAGGATAGTTACCATCATCAATTTTAGAACATATTCATCACTCCAAAAGGAAACTCAATAACAGTTAGCAGTCACTCTCCCTTTCATCCCAATCCCCCTATCTCTAGACAACCACTTATTTACTTCCTGTCTCTACAAATTTGCCTTTTCTGGATGTCTTATACAAATGGAACCATTTGATATGTTGTCTGGCTTCTTTCACTTAGCATAATGTGTTCAGGGTTTGTCCATGTTGTAGCATGTATCAGTACTTCATTCTTTTTTATTCTCAAATAATATTCTGTTGTATGGATATACCAATTTTATTTATCCATTCACTAGTTGATGGACATTTATATTGTTTCCACTTATGACAATTATAAATAATGGTGTTGTGAACATTTGTGTACAAGTTTTTGTGTGGACATATGTTTTTATTTCTCTTGGTTATAAACCTATAGTGGAATTTCTAGATCATATGGTAATTCCATATTTAACCTGTTGAGGAACTGTGAGACTGTTTTCCAAAGTGCCCATTTTTCATTCCCACCAACTATTTATTTTTGTGTATGGTGTGAGAAAGTAGTTCAGTTTGATTATTTTGCAAGTATCTGTCCAGTTTTCCCAACACCATTTATTGAAGAATCTCTCTTTTACCCTTTATATATTCTTGACTCCCTTGTCATAGATTAATTGACCTATAAGTGTGGGTTTATTTCCAGGCTTTCTATTCTGTTCCATTGATCTATGTGTCTATACCTACTGTTATGATTACTGTAGCTTTGTAGTGTAGTTTGAAATCAGGATGTGCAATACCTCCACCTTTGTTCTTCTTTCTCAAAATTGTTTTGGCTATTCGGGGGTATTTTGTGTTTCCATACAGATTTTAGAATTATTTTTCCTAGTCCTGTGAAAAATGCCTTTAGTATTTTGATAGGGATTGCATTAAATCTGTAAAATGCCTTGGAGAGTTTAACAATATTAATACTTCCAATCCATGAGGATGGTATATCTTTCCATTTGTTTTTGTCATCTTCAATTTTTTTCATCAATGTCTTATAGTTTTTTGAGTACAGGTCTATTACCTCCTTGGTTAGATTTATTCCTAGGTATTTCATTCTTTTTGATGCCATTATAAATAGAATTATTTTCTTAATCTCTTTTTTTATAGTTCATTTTTAGTGTATAGAAATACAGCAGATTTCCATATATTAATTTTGTATCCTGTAACATTACAGAATTCATTTCTTAGTTCTAATATTTTTTGGTGGTGTCCTTAGGATTTTCTATATATAGTATCTTGTCATCTGCAAACAGTGACAGTTTTATTTCTTCCTTTTCAATTTAGATTCTTTTTATATCTTTTTCTTGTCTGATTGCTGTGGATAGGACTTCCAATAATATGCTGAACAAAAGTGGTGAGGGTGGGCATCCTTGCCTGGTTCCTGATCTTTGAGGAAATGTTTTCACTGCAGAGTATTATGTTGGCTGTGGGTTTGTCTTGTATGGCCTTTACTATGTTGAGGTATATTCCCTACCCACTTTTTATCATAAATGGATGTTGGATTTTGTCAAAAGCTTTTTCTGCATTTATTTAGATAATCACATGATTTTTATTCTTCAGGTTGTTAATGTGTAGTATCGCATTGACTGACTTCCAGATATCAAACCATCCTTGCATCCCTGGGATAAATCCCACTTGATCAAGGTGTATATCTTTAATGTATGATTGAATTGGTTTGCTAATATTTGTTGAGGATTTTTTTCATCTATATTCATCATTGATATTGGCTTGTAATTTTATTTTTTTGTGATAACTTTGTCTGGTTTCTGTATCAAGTTGATGCTGGCCTGTACAATGAGTTTGGAAGCATTCCTTCTTCAATTTTTTTAAATAGTTTGAGAAAGATAGGTGTTAACTCTTCTTTAAATGTTTGGTAGAATTCACCTGTGAAGCTATCTGGTCCTGGACTTTTGTTTGTTAGGAGTTTTAAAAATATTATTATTATTACTGATTCAAATTAATTACTGGTAGTCAGTCTATTCATATTTTCTATTTCTTCCTGATTCAGTCTTGGAGATTGTAAGATTCTAGGAATTTATCCGTTTCTTCTAGGTTGTCCATTGTATTGGCATATAATTGTTCATAGTAATCTTTTTATGATCCTTTGTATGTCTGTGGTGCTGGTTGCAACTTCTCTATTTTCCTTTCTGATTGTATTTATTTGGGCCCCCCCCCCTTTTTTTTTTTTTGAGGAGTCTGGTTAAAGGTTTATCAATTTTGTTTATCTTTTCAAAGAACCAGCTCTTAGCTTCATTGATCTTTTCTATTGTTTTTTCAATCTCCATTTTATTTATTTATGCTCTGATCTTTTTTTAAAATAAATTTATTTATTTTATTTATTTATTTTTGGCTGTGTTGGGTCTTCGCTGCCATGCACAGGCTTTCTCTAGTTGCAGCAAGCGGGGGCTACTCTTCGTTGCAGTGCATGGGCTTCTCATTGCAGTGGCTTCTCTTATTGTGGAGCATGGGTTCTAGGCACACGGGCTCCAGTAGTTGTGGCATGCAGGCTCAGTAGTTGTGGCATGTGGGCTTAGTTGCTCTGCAGCATGTCGGATATTTCCAGACCAGGGCTCAAACCCATGTCCCCTGCATTGGCAGGCGGATTCTTAACCACTGTGCCACCAGGGAAGCCCTATGCTCTGATCTTTAGTTTTTCTTTCCTTCCACTACTTTTGGGTTATATTCACAAACTTTTTCTAGTTTCTTTAGGTATAAGGATAGATTATTTATTTGAGATTTGTCTTGTTTCCTAGGTTAGGCTTGTATTGCTACAAAATTCCCTCTTAAATCTTTTACTGTATCCCACAGATTTTGGATCATTGTGTTTCTATTTTCATTTCTCTCCAGATATTTTTTGATTTCCTCTTTGGTTTCTTCAGTGACCCATTGGTTGTTTAGTAGTGTATTGTTTAGCCTCCACATGTTTGTGATTTTTAAATTTTTTTTTCTTGTAGTTGATTTCTAGTCTCATATCATTGTGGCAGGAAAAGATGCTTGATATGATTTCAATCTTCTTCAAGTTATTGAGACTTGTTCTGTGGCCTAGTATGTGATCTATCTTGAAGAATGCTCCATGTGTAATTGAAAAGAATGTGTATTCTGCTGGTGTTGGATTAAATTTTCTCTTCATATCTATTAATTCCATCTGGCCTAATGTATCATTTAAGGCCAGTGTTTCCCTATTGACTTTCTGTCTGGGTGATGTGTCCATTGTTGTAAGTGGGGTGTTAAAATTCCCTACTATTATTGTGTTACTGTCAATTTTTCCCTTTACGTCTGTTAATATTTGCTTTATGTATTTAGGTGCTCATATCTTGGGCACTTATGTATTTACAATTGTTATACATATTCTTACTGGATTCATCCCTTTATTGTTATGAAATGTCCTTGTCTCTTTTTACAGTTTTTGTTTTACAGTCTATTTCATCTGATATAAGTATTACTACCCAACTTTCTTTTTGTTTCTGTTTGCATGGAATACCTTTTTCCATCCCTTCACTTTCAGTCTGTGTGTGCCCTTACATCTGAAGTGAGTCTCGTGTAGGCAGCATATATATGGGTCTTTTTTTTTTTTTTTAATATATTCAGCCACTCTATGTTTTTTGACTGGAACATTTAGTCCATTACATTTAAACTAATTATTCATATGTATGTACTAATTGCCATTTTGTTAATTGTTTTCTGGTTGTTTTGATAGTTCTTTTTTGTACCTTTCTTCTTCTTTTACTCTCTTCCCTTATGATTTGTTGACTATCTTTCGTGTTATATTTGGACTATTTTCTCTTTTTTGTGTATGTATCTATTATAGATTTTTGGTTTGTGGTTACCATGAGGTTCATATATAACACTATGATTATTTCATATATATACATGATTAAGTTGATTATCTCTTTAAGTTTGAAGGCATTTTAGCAACCCCTAATTTTTACTCCTTCCTTCATATTTAATGTTTTAGATATAATATTTTATATCTTTTTTGTTTGTATCCCTTAACTACTTATTGTTGATATAGATGATTTTACTACTTTTGTTTTTTAATGTTCCTACTAGCTTTATAAGTGGTTGATCTACTACATTTACTGTATGTTTGCCTTTACCAATGAAATTTTTTCCTTTCGTAATTATCATATTTCTATTTATGGTCTTTCCTTTTTTGCTTAAAGAAATTCCTTTAACATTTCTTTTAAAGCCAGTTTAGTCATGCTGACCTCTTTTAGCTTTTGCTGGTCTGTAAAACTCTTCATCTCTCCTTCAAATCTGACTGATGGACTTACTAGGTAGTGTTCTTGGTAGTAGGTTTATTTCTTTATCGTTTTGAGTATATCATGCCACTTCTTTCTGGCCTGCAATGTTTCTGCTGAAAGTTAATTGATAGCTTTATGCGAGTTCCCTTGTAAGTAACTAGTTGCTTTTCTCTTCCTGCTTTTAAGATTCTCTCTCTAACTTTAATTTCTGCCATTTTAATTATAATGCATCTTGGTATAAAACTTTTTGGGTTCATCTTATTTGGGACTCTCTGTGATTTCTGGATTTGGATGCTTGTTTCCTTTCCCAGGTTAGGGAAGTTTTCAGCTATTATTTCCTCAAATAAATCCTCTGCCCCTTTCTCTCCTCTTCTCCTTCTGGGGCCCATATAATGCAAATGTTAGTATGGTTGATGTTGTCCCAGAGGTCTCTTAAACTATCCTCATTTTTTTAAAATTCTTTTTTCTTTTTTCTGTTCAGCTTGGGTGATTTTCACTACTCTGTCTTCCAGTTCACTGATCCATTCCTTTACTAATCTACTAATCTTTGGTTGATTCCTTCTAGTATATTTTTAATTTCAGTTATTATATTCATCATCTCCACTTGGTTCTTCTTTGTATTTTCTAACTCTTTGTTAAGTTTCTCACTGGGTTCATACTTTCTTCTCCTGAGTTTGTTGAGCATCTTTATGATCATTACCTTGAACTCTTTATCAGGTAGATTGCTCATCTCTACTTCACTTAGTTCTTCTTTTATCTCGTTCCTTCATTTGGAACATATTCCTCTGTCTCTTCATTTTGTCTAATTCTCTGTGTTTATTTCTATGTATTAGATAGGTTGGTTACCTTTCCTGATCTTGTAGAAGTGGCATTATATAGGAGAAGTTCAATGGGGTCCAGCAGCCCACTCCCCTCTTGTCACCAGAACTATATGTTCTGGGCTACATGGGTCCTTCTATTGTGGCAGGGCTGACTACTGTGAGTGCACTGGTCAGCAGGGCTGGGTCATGGTCTGGTTGGCTGCTAGGCCCTGCCTTGTGCATGGGCTGCCAGCCTGCTGGTGGGCAGGGCTGGGTTCCAGGGTGGCTGGCTGTGGGACCTGGGGACACCTGAGGCTAGTGCTGGCCTACTGGTGGCAGGTAAGCCTCTGGCACTAATAGGCTAGAGGGAGGACTCCAAAATAGTGCTTTCCAGCACCAGTGTCCTTGTGGTAGAATGAGCTCCCCCAAATGGCTGCTGCCAGCATTTATGCCCCCAGAGGGAGCCCCAGTTGCCTCCTGCTTCTCTGGGAGGCTCTCCAAGATCAGCAAGTGGGTCTGATCCAGGTTCCTTTTGAATTACTACCTCTGCACTGGGTCTCAGAGCACGTGAGATTTTACATGAGCCTTTTAAGATTGTAGTCTCCGTTTCCTACAGCCCTCCAGCTCTCCTATATGCAAGCCCTGCTGGCCTTCAAAGTCATACATTCTGAGGACTCATCTTCCTGGTGAAGGACCCCCAGGCTGGGGAGCCTGATGTGGGGCTCAAACCCCTCACTCCTTGGGGAGAACCTCTGCAGTTGTGATTATCTTCCCATTTGTAGGTCACCTACCCAGGGATGTGGGTCTTGACTATACCATATCTCCACCCCTTCTACTCATTTCATCATTGTTCCTTCTTCATACCTTTAGTTTAGTTGTGGAAAATCTCTTCTACTAGTTTTCAGGTCATTCTCATAGATAGCTGTTCTGTAAATAGTTGAATTTTGATGTGCCAGGAGGAGATGAGCTCAGGGTCTTCTTACTCCACCATCTTGGTCACACCTCTGTTGTTTTGTTTTTTTTTTTTAATTAATTAATTTATTTATTTATTATTTTTAGCCGTGTTGGGTCTTCGTTCCTGTGCGAGGGCTTTCTCTAGTTGCGGCAAGCGGGGGCCACTCTTCATCGTGGTGCCTGGGCCTCTCACTACCGCGGCCTCTCTTGTTGCAGAGCACAGGCTCCAGACGCGCAGGCTCAGTAGTTGTGGCTCACAGGCCCAGTTGCTCTGCGGCATGTGGGATCTTCCCAGACCAGGGCTCGAACCCGTGTCCCCTGCATTGGCAGGCAGATTCTCAACCACTGCGCCACCAGGGAAGCCCCACCTCTGTTTGTTGTTCTAATTTTTTAGAAAATTTTGAAATCAGAAGGTGTGAGTCCTCCATCTTTGTTCTTTTTTTTTAAGATTTTCTTGGCCATTCTGGATCCCTTTATTTCCACATAAATCTTGGGATCAATAGGTCAATTTCTGCAACATCCAACCAGCTTGGATTTTGATAGGGATTGTATTGGATTTGTAGATCAACTTAGGATGTATGACATCTTAACAATATTAAGTCTTCCAATCTATGAACATGGGATGCTTTTCCATTTATTTATGTCTTCTTTAATTTCTGTCAGTAATGTTGTGTAGTTTTCAGAGGTTAAGTTTTTCACTTCTTTTGTTACATTTATTCCTATTTAATTCTTTTTGATGCTATTTTAAATAGATCTTAAATTTATTTTCAGATTATTCATTGCAAGTATATAGAAATACAGTTGAGTTTTATATATTGATCCTGTATCCTTCAACCTTGCTGAACTTTTATATTAGCTCAAATAGTTTGTTTAGTAGATACTTAGGATCTTCCATATGCAAGATCATGCTGCTTGTGAAAAGAAATAGTTCTGCTTCTCCCTGTATTTTTTTTGTGAGATGGGTCTGCTAGCAACATATTTTATTTTCTTTTTAACTGAGGATGTCTTAATTTCACCTTCATTTTTCAAAGATAGTTTTGCTGGATATAGGACTCTGTTTTTTTGTTTTTTTGTTTTTTTCTTTCATCACTTTGAAACGTCATGCCAGTGCCTTCTGGCCTTCATTGTTTCTAATGAGAAGTTAGCTATAATCTTATTGGGGTTCCCTTATTGTGACAAGTCATTTTTCTCTTGCTGCTTTCAATATTTTCTCTTTATCTTTGTCTTCCAGGATTTATTCTATGAAGTGTTTGTGCTTATACTAAGAAGTCTGTTGAGCTTCTTGGATGTGTAGATTAGTGATTTTCATCAAATGTTAAAAGTCTGTCTTTCATACATATCTTCAAATGATTTTTTTTCCCTGCTTCTTTCTCTCTCTCCTCTCCTTCTGGTAGTCTACATACATGTATGTTGGTGCATTTAGTAATGTCCCAAATTTCCCAGTCTGACCCAGCCCTGAGCTCCTGGTGCCCTATAGAAGTACAGGTCTTGGAAACGAAAGCCTGAACAGGCCCCCAAATCACAAATCTCTAATACTTTTCTCTAAAGATCCTGGGTGTTTGCCGGCACAAGGCCTGTGTGAATCACAATGCCCACATCCAGCAGCCAGGGGAGCCAGACCTCCTGGGCCTCAGCAGGGTGGGAGGACAGGCTGGAGGGAGACTCCAGGCAGCGTCTAGGAGAAGAATGTTGAGGACCATCTCTCCTTCTGTTTTATGGGGTCCAACAAAATTCCCACTTGTGAGCCTGGCCCTTCACTTTTAAGGGGCAGCCTGTCCAGCCCTCACCCAGCACCCAGCAAAACCAGGCCCTCAGCACCTTGCCCTGGACCCCTCCTCTCACGCTCTTGTGCTCCTTTGCTTCTTGACTCCACACTGTTTAAAATCCTACTCACTCTTTGGTCAGTTTCCTGGATACTGACCTCCCACTCCCCTGGGGACCTAGGACACACTTGTTCCCTCTGATCACACCCCAGGCCACCACCTGGCCGATGTCCACTGCAAACCCTCAGGGGTGGTTCCTGGGGTTCTGCAGTTGGAATAAAGCCCAAAGGCCCAGGTTGTGGGTTCCTGGGAGCACCATTCACAGGAAATCCAAGGGAATGATGCTCTGGGGCTGGATCTAGAGCTTCTATCCTGCTTGGAAGGTGCAGGGGTTTCCGTCCTTTGTGATCCTTTGAGCCTGAGGTTATGCCTATGTCATAGGGAAGGAAACTGAAGCTCAAGCCCACACAGCTCCGAGCAGCAGTTCCCACCTCTGGACCCTGCAAGGTTCTTCTCACACCAGTTAGCAAATGAGAGGGCCAACAACCTCAGGCAGATGAGGGTCAGGGGCTTGTCCACGTATGGCTCCTCCATCCCACCTGCACCCTCCCAGTAGCCCACCACCATCCTCACAGGCCACCTGCAACTTAATCTGCTCCACATAGCAGCTGGTAGCTCCTTGAATGACCCCTTCATGGGACTGGCAGCAAGAAAAGGGCAGAAAAGTCAGATACGGCACATTCAATCTCATTTTTAAATTATTTATTTATTTATTTTTGGCTGCGTTGGGTCTTTGTTGCTGCACGCAGGCTTTCTCTAGTTGTGGCGAGAGGGGGCTACTCTCTGTTGTGGTGCGTGGGCTTCTCGTTGCAGTGGCTTCTCTTGTTGTGGAGCATGGGCTCTAGGCATGTGGGCTTCAGTAGTTGTGGCACGCGGGCTCAGTAGTTGTGGTTCGTGAGGTCTAGAGCGCAGGCTCAGTAGTTGTGGCGCACAGGCTTAGTTGCTCCGTGGCATGTGGGATCTTCCCAGACCAGGGCTCAAACCCGTGTCCCCTGCATTGTCAGGCGGATTCTTAACCACTGCACCACCAGGGAAGCCCCTCAATCACATTTTCTAAAGAAACAACCAAACCGGTCCTTCATCTAAACTTCTTTCAAGAGCATCTGTTAAGATACATAGGAGAGTTGCGCTGCCTGAAAACAAGAGAGATTAGTGTTTCTGAGCAGAACTTTGTCTGAAAAGGGGAAAACAAAATACAACACCCTGTGGTTTAAAATATGTATTTGCTGGGAATTCCCTGGCGGTCCAGTGGTTAGGACTCCATGCTTTCACTGCGGGGGCTGGGGTTCGATCCCTGTTCGGGAACTAAGATCCCCACAGGCCGTGTGGCACAGCCAAAAAAATAAATAGATAAAATAAAATATGTATTTGCTATAGCTTGGTATTAATTGTGCCTCACTAAATATTTATTTATCTTATTTTATTAATTTTTTCATATGGGGGTATCTAAACATGGTACAAAACTCAAAGTAACAAAAAGACACACTGCAGTGACAAGAGGCCCCTTCCCACAGGATCCCACCCACAGCTCTCCCCCCCGGAAGCAAGTATTGTTGCCAAAGAGTCTACACAATAACAAACATACACTGTTATCAACCTAGCTTTTTTCCAATTAACTATATGCTCTGGAGCGGGTTGCCTCTCAGTACTGATAGAGCCGTTTCGTTCTTTGTAACAGCTGCTTTAGAAGGATGCATTTAGACAGTCCCCACGATGACACGGAGGGCGCTTGCAATCTTTTGCTGTCCTGGAATAAATATTCTTGTGTCAGTGTCATCGGACATATGGGCTATGGTATCTATAAGTAAACACCTGGATAGTTTTGCTCAGTCAGCGGGTATGTATGTGCTTTAAAAACTTGGGACTATATGACAAACCCACAGCCAACATTGTCCTCAATGGTGAAAAACTGAAACCATTTCCACTAAGATCAGGAACAAGACAAGGTTGCCCTCTCTCACCACTATTATTCAACATAGTTTTGGAAGTGTTAGCCACAGCAATCAGAGAAGAAAAAGAAATAAAAGGAATCCAAATCGGAAAAGAAGAAGTAAAGCTGTCACTGTTTGCAGATGACATGATACTATACATAGAGAATCCAAAAGATGCTACCAGAAAACTACTAGAGCTAATCAATGAATTTGGTAAAGTAGCAGGATACAAAATTAATGCACAGAAATCTCTTGCATTCCTGTATACTAATGATGAAAAATCTGAAAGTGAAATTAGGAAAACACTCCCGTTTACCATTGCAACATAAAGAATAAAATATCTAGGAATAAACCTACCTAAGGAGACAAAAGACCTGTATGCAGAAAATTATAGGACACTGATGAAAGAAATTAAAGATGATACAAATAGATGGAGAGATATACCATGTTCTTGGATTGGAAGAATCAACATTGTGAAAATGACTCTGCTACCCAAAGCAATCTACAGATTCAATGCAATCCCTATCAAACTACCACTGGCATTTTTCACAGAACTAGAACAAAAAATTTCACAATTTGTATGGAAACACAAAAGACCCCGAATAGCCAAAGCAATCTTGAGAACGAAAAATGGAGCTGGAGGAATCAGGCTCCCTGACTTCAGACTATATTACAAAGCTACAGTAATCAAGACAGTTTGGTACTGGCACAAAAACAGAAATATAGATCAATGGAACAGGATAGAAAGCCCAGAGATAAGCCCAAGCACATATGGTCACCTTATTTTTGATAAAGGAGGCAAGCATATACAGTGGAGAAAAGACAGCCTCTTCAATAAGTGGTGCTGGGAAAATTGGACAGGTACATGTAAAAGTATGAAATTAGAACACTCCCTGACACCATACACAAAAATAAACTCAAAATGGATTAAAGACCTAAGTGTAAGGCCAGACACTATCAAACTCTTAGAGGAAAACATAGGCAGAACACTCTATGACATAAGTCACAGCAAGATCCTTTTTGACCCAGGTCCTAGAGAAATGGAAATAAAAACACAAATAAACAAATGGGACCTAATGAAACTTAAAAGCTTTTGCACAGCAAAGGAAACCATAAACAAGACCAAAAGACAACCCTCAGAATGGGAGAAAATATTTGCAAATGAAGCAACTGACAAAGGATTAATCTCCAAGATTTACAAGCAGCTCGTGCAGCTCAATAACAAAAAAACAAACAACCCAATCCAAAAATGGGCAGAAGACCTAAATAGACATTTCTCCAAAGAAGATATACAGATTGCCAACAGACACATGAAAGAATGCTCAACATCATTAATCATTAGAGAAATGCAAATCAAAACTACAATGAGGTATCATCTCACACCGGTCAGAATGGCCATCATCAAAAAATCTAGAAACAATAAATGCTGGAGAGGGTGTGGAGAAAAGGGAACACTCTTGCACTGTTGGTGGGAATGTAAATTGATACAGCCACTATGGAGAACAGTATGGAGGTTCCTTAAAAAACTAAAAATAGAACTACCATATGACCCAGCAATCCCACTACTGGGCATATACCCTGAGAAAACCATAATTCAGAAAGAGTCATGTACCAAAATATTCATTGCAGCTCTGTTTACAATAGCCAGGACATGGAAGCAACCTAGGTGTCCATCATCGGATGAATGGATAAAGAAGATGTGGCACATATATACAATGGAATATTACTCAGCCATAAAAAGAAATGAAATGGAGGTGTTTGTAATGAGGTGGATGGAGTTAGAGTCTGTCATACAGAGTGAAGTAAGTCAGAAAGAGAAAAAGAAATACAGTATGCTAACACATATATATGGAATCTAAGGGGGAAAAAAAGGTCATGAAGAACCTAGTGGCAAGATGGGAATAAAGACACAGACCTACTAGAGAATGGACTTGAGGATATGGGGAGGGGGAGGGGTGAGATGTGACAGGGTGAGAGAGTGTCATGGACATATATACACTACCAAATGTAAAATAGATAGCTAGTGGGAAGCAGCCGCATAGCACAGGGAGATCAGCTCGGTGCTTTGTGACCACCTAGAGGGGTGGGATAGGGAGGGTGGGAGGGAGGGAGATGTAAGAGGGAAGAGATATGGGAACATATGTATATGTATAACTGATTCACTTTCTTATAAAGCAGAAGCTAACACACCATTGTAAAGCAATTATACTTCAATAAAGATGTTTAAAAACAAAACAAAACAAAAAAAAACTTGGGACTATTTACCACCAAATTTTCCCCTATGAAAGTAGCGTTGCTTTTTTTTTTTTTTTTAACAAGAGAAAAACAGACAGAAGTTTATTAGTGTGTGCATTGTGCATACATATGGGAGCACCCAGTGATGAATACCTTGGAGGAGGTGGTTAGAACTTGGGTTTATATGGCATCTTTTTTTTTAATATATCTTTACTGGAGTATAATTGCTTTACAATGTTGTGTTGGTTTCTGCTGTACAACAAAGTGAATCAGCTATATGTATACATATATCCCCATATCTCCTCCCTCTTGCGTCTCCCTCCCACCCTCCCTATCCCACCCCTCTAGGTGGTCACAAAGCACGGAGCTGATCTCTCTGTGCTATGCGGCAGCTTCCCACTAGCCATCCATTTTACATTTGGTAGTGTATATATGTCCATGAGTAGCGTTGCACTTTATGAGCTCATTTCTGAGTTGATATATTATTCATTACTGATCCTTATTTCATATTAGCATTTCATTAGCATTTACAAATATATTTTTCTTTATAAACAGATTTTGCCAAGGATTGAGAGCTCCGTAAAGAGCAAGTTCCTGTCCCCTGCCCAAGCCTGTGAACCCTGACAAGGGCACTGTCAAGGCTCTGGGGTACATGCTTTGTGGTAGGCCTTTTAGGTTTTATTTTTCCATTCATGCAATATTTATCATGCCACCTCTGTGTGCCAGGTCCTGGGCTGGAGCTGAGGACATTGGGATGACAAGGACTTGGACCCTCCCGCAGTTAAACAAATACTTACAACAGTGTGTGATAAGCACCAGAAGGGCTGGGGGACTCGGAAAGGGGTACCCACCACTGCTGGGCGGATTCCGGATGATCTGGTTACAGATGTAGTGACTAAAACAAAATTTCTGATTATGAAAGCAAATTACGCTTGCTGGGAAATTTTTGATTAAATAGAAAACTGTAAGGAAGGAAATTAAAAGCACTCATGATCCCATCACTCAAAAAAACCACCGTTAATAATCTGTTTTCCTTTTACCTTCAAAAACCCGGGCTAAATTGCACATACAATTCTGAAGTCTGCTTTTCTTACTTATGGTGATAGTGTGAGCATTCTCCCACTCCGGCCTCCCTGGGTAAGCCCACAGTCTATCCCGACGACTCCAGAAGCATCGTTTCCCACCCAGGCCTGGCTCTTGAGCTCCAGGCCCATGTGCCCAGTTGCCCAAGGACGGCTCCACGTGGATGTGCCCCAGGCACCTCTAACTCAGGACGTCCAAACTAAACTCATTATCTGCTCTCCCTAGCCTGACCCCAATCCTGCTTCTCCTCCCCGCCTTTCCCCTGGGGGAGTGGTGCCACCCTGCCCCAATCTACCAGCTGGGCACTCTTGGGCCCCCAGGCCCAGCCCTCCTGCGGCCACTCATGGAAGGGCACCCACACTGCATCTCTCACTTCTCTGCAGCCCACAGCCTTTGCCTCATTTCAGGACCCCAGTATTTCTCTTCTGGCTTATCCTAACCTCCTCCTAATGAATCCCCTCACCTCGTCCGTCCCCCCACCCCACCCCCAAGGCACAGGCAGCCAGAGCCATCCGCCATGTACAAATGGCGATCTCGTCACATCCTGGTGTAAGAGCCTATAGGACGGCCCCTTACCAGGGGGGGAAAGTCCACGCACTGCACCGGGCTCACCAGCCCTATGATAGGGCCCTACCCGTCCCCCAGTCCCATCTGCCACCTCAGCCCCACACAGACGCTATGCTCCTGCCACCTGAGTGACAGCTGACCCGTGTCCTCCCATGTGCCTCTGTGGCTTTGCAGGTTCTGTTCCCTCTACCTGCCCTCCCCTTCCAGATAATTCCTACTAAGCCTGCCAACCAACCTTGGGTGGCACCTCCTCTGCAAAGACTCTCTCCAGTGGCCTTCTTGTGCCTCTCCTGGATCAGGCACCCTCCTCTGTGCCCCGTGGAGCCCCATGTTTACCCCAACATGGCCCTCTTCACACTGCATTGCACGTGCCTGCTTACTGCCCACCTCCACGCCACGCCTGTACACCTGGGTCCACAGCTGGTATTTACCTGCAGTGCAAGCTTGGTCAAATTACTTAACCTCTCTAAGCCTCAGTTCCCTGATTTAGACACAGGTAGTAATACTAACAGTACCTCCCTCAGCTGGGTGTTGTAAGGATTAAATGAGGTAATGTACGTACTGTGCTCACCACCATACCTCCCCACCCAGCACTGAACCCTCTGTAATGGTAGTTGGTGATTCCTTCATCATTGCTACGGCCACTGCATCCCTGTTAGTTAAAGATGTAGCTAGGCTTAGAGAAGCCATGAAAGGAAGGGAACTTTCTCTTCCCCAGGGCATTCCTGGGGGACAGCAGAGGAAGGAAGCTCACTGAGAAGCGGGGCTCCCAGACCTGGAAGTTCAACGAACTCTCCACCCGTCTTCCTTTTCTTCATGTACCTTGTAATGCACATGACTGTCCAGAAGGGGGCACCCTCCCCTGAAGTGGCCGCATTATTTCAGCAGCCTGTGTAGGCTGCAGTCTTGATTTCACTCCAGCATGTGTTCTCGAAAGCATGACTAAAATTGGGCATTTTTTCCCATTGAAATAAAACAGGGCTGCTGTCGACAGCAAATTGTCTCAGTAAGATGCTGTTTGTCCATGATTTGCAGAAGCTATTTTTAAAATAACCCAAATACAGGTTGCAAACCACATTGCAAACCACAGAAACTAGCGTTGCACGCCCCAAACCCACCCCCAAACTGCTTTACTAATTCACCAGCTTGGAAGGTACAGGACTGGAAGGTGGAGTTGGAAACAGTCCCTGAAGTTGGGTAGCACAGGTGCTCTGTTATGGACTGTCTCTCCCTGCCCTATTCATATGTTGAAGCCCTAACCCCCAGAAGTGATTGTATTTGGAGATGGGGTCTGTGAGGGCCTGATAAAGGTTAAGTGAGGTCATAATGGTGGGGCCCTAATCAGATAGAGCTGGTGCCCTTAGAAGAAGAGGAAGAGACACAGGAGCTGACTCTCCCACTCCCAGCCACTGTGCCGTGCGAGGACACAGTGAGAAGGCAGCATCTGCAAGCCAGGAAGAGAGAAACCCTCACCAGAAACCAAGCCCTGCCAGACCTTCATCAGGGACTTCCAGCCTCCGGAACTGAGAGAAAATTAATTTTTGTTGTTTAAGCCACCCAGTCTGTGACTTTTGGTTATGTTTTGAGACAGATACCTAGTCAGGGAAGCACTTCCCTTTCTTATATTATTATTGTTGTCAGTATTATATCAAACCAGTTGTTTTCTTCTTAAAAGGAACAACCGCAAGCCCTCACCTCTCGCTAAAGTGTGAAAGCCCTCTTCTCACTCAGCACTTTCCACTCCCTTCCTGACTTCTCTGCTGAATTTGTCACCTCAGGCCTGCACACGGCACACCGAAAGCCAGGAGCAGGCCACAGCTGTCACAGTAAAGAGAGAAAAACGACACACGTGCTGTTTCCTGGTGTTTTCGAAAGCTAGGACGCGTTTTCTGTTTTTCTGTGGAAAGGCGTGTGAGCCAGCCCGTGAACTGGCAAGTGAACTTGGCTCTGCACAGTCTGCTGTGGGTGGGGTGGGGGGAGCAGTGTGAGTCTGAGTGTTGGTGTCACGGTGCTGTGCAGGCTGCACTTCCCTGCAGGGTCCCACAGAGTCTAGAACAAACAGTGCCTCATCAGAGAGCACCTGATCCAGGGTCTCCCTCCACCCCCGATTCCCCCAGGCTGGCTGGAGACCAGGTCCAGCCTGTTGGTCTTGAGGGCTCTGCAGCTCATCCCCCAGCCCCAGGAGAAGGCCATGCTTGGGATTAACATTCCCAGGGCCTGGTCAGTTTTATAGTCGCCAAAACCAGGACTCCTGGCTTGACAACAGGCCATTCCAGCAATCCTGTGATGCAGCCAGGTGTAGGGACAAACCCTGATGTTTGGGAAACTCAGTCATGCAGGGTCATGGAAAGATCTTGAGCTTTGGTTCAAAGCCTGGTCTGTTGCTTATCAGCTGTGTGATCTTAGATAAGTTACTCACCCTCTCTGTGCCTCTTCTTTCTTGTGTACAAAATGGGGTTAACAAAGCTCATTTCATGAAGTTTTTATAAGGATTAAACTATGTAGCCTTAAATTACCTGGTATGGTGCCTGACAGGTAGCAATTCTTCATCAGTGGTCACCGTTATTCTAAGGCAGGGGTTGGAGGACTTTTCGATAAAGGGCCAGAGAGTAAATATTTTAGGCTTTGCAGCTGTTCAGTCTCTGGCAACTACTCAATTCTGCTGCTTAGTATGAAAGCAGCCATAAGCAGTACATAAAGGAATGGACATGGTTGTTTCCCATAAAGCTTTGCTTAAAAACAGGTGGGCCGTAGTTCAAAGGTGGTGCCTGTACAGAAGGCTGCATGGTTAAGGGAGGGGAAAGGGGGTTTGCAGAGGCCAGGCAGGTCTCTGATGCACAGAGATGTCCATGCAGCGAGGGGAGGCGGGCACGTGTCCCTAATGTATTATTAGGAAGGGCTATTACAATCCAAGGGTTCTTAAACCAGGGCCCATAGACCATCTGGGAATTTGTCAAGGGGCTTTGGGGGGTGTCTAGGAGTCCCTAAATTTGTACATACGTTTGTTTATATATATGCTTATGGACATTTTTCTGGGAAGAGGGCTCATAGCTCCCTGTAGATTATCTCAGACATCTGTGATCCTCAAAAGGTGAAAGACCATTGTGTTAAGCCACGTGACTCCCCAGACTTCAGTGAAGTGCCCCGGGAGACCTTGGGGACATGACAGATGTGGGAGGATAGGTCCCCTGGCTGAGTGGGACACAGCTGCTTAGAGGCAGGCAGGGGTCTCCCAGTCCCTTCCCCAGAGGCCTTCCCCTAACCTCTGGTTCTCAAACTGGCTCAAGGAGGTTTTCCTGTTGATCCCTGGTCCCAAGACAGCCTCCTTGTTACCAAGACAGCAGAGAACTCTCCAGCCAACCCTCTGTAGACCCCCCGGAGAGCTCTGTTATTTTCAACCTCTCTCCCCTCCCCAGCCCTGGCAGAACTGGGGGGAAGTTTGATGTGACCAGCTTCCTCCCCAATTGGGTAAGGAGGTGAGGCTCTCAGTCAGGGAAATGCAAGAGGCAGAAGTGAGGACCGGCCTGAGCATGGGGGTCGGATGGGCACTGCCCTGCGGGTATTTACGGAAAGAGCTCCTGATCAAACTTAGTTCCCACTGCAGCACCCCAGGGCGCAGCAGCTCAGCAAAGCCCTGTTCTCCCCACGGTCCCGGAGCCACATCGCCTCCCCCGCCACCGCCACAGCCACCTGCTAGGGACAGGCACCTGTACCCGGGCTGCCGGAGAGGCTGGCAGTGCCACTCCGGAGATCTGTGCAGAGGACCAGTGGGAAGGTCCACTCCTCCCTGCCCCCCAGGACCGCCCCCCGACACTAGTGCATAGGCCCCTCTGACGTGTCCCCTCGTGTTTATGTTGCCTTCGTCCCTGCCAGCCCACCCCGACCCCCCCGCCCCTTGGGACCGCTCTGCTCAACGAAGTGTTAGCTCATAAGCTTTCACCCCGGGTTCCGTGTTTCAGGGAACCCAGCCGAGGCAGCTGGTGCCAGAAGTGGTCCTGGGAAGCAGCAGGGTGACTGACCTTCAGGTTCCCCATGACGCAGGACTGTCCCGGACAGTCTGTCACCCTAGAAAGCGGAACCTCAGGGTGGAGTTGAGAAGTCGGCTCGCCCACCAGTCTGGAGGCAGTGAGGCAGCCGTGTCAGCAGCCCTGGCTCTCCCCTGTGGTCCAGTGGGGCGAGGGGCAGGTGGCAGGCGAGCAGGGGCAGGCCCCAGTCAGTGGCCGGGGTCTGTGAGCTGACTTCGTTCTGGGAGCGTCAGCACTTTCCCGCTGCACCAGCCATCAGCCTTCTGGGGTTTGTGCTGACAGGGCTGCCTGACACCTGAAAGGCCACCCTGGGCCTCTGCTTAGAGAGGGGCTTAGAGAGTCCATGGGATGAAGGAGTTTGGGCCCCAAGCCATCTCGCCCTGAGTCCACAGAGCCAGCCCGTTTCCCAGGTGTATAACTGGAATGGGTTTAATCTGCAGCGGATGGAAGCTCACTTCAGCTCCTTGACTGGGGTAGATCCTCCCAATGAAGCAGCTGAATGTAAGCAGCTGCTTCAGGCTGTTTTGTGCAGACACCCAGCCAGGTGAGAACCATTGAGGGAAAGAGGTGGCACTCCTCCCTGCTGCTGGGACCAAGGTCAAACCCTTCTGAGGGGGCTGGGCCGCGCTGGAATGACTCAGAACCCCGCTCCCCCGCCAATCCCGTCTCCACCCAGGATGAATGGGGCCTGTAGGCAGCAGGCTCCCTGAGCTCCACTGGTTCCCAGGCTGACTCTCCCTTCCCAGGGCAGGCAGAGTTCAACAGGCCGCCTTGGCCATTGAAGTTTGTCTGAAGCAGGCAGAAAGACCCAAGATCCCATTAACTGAGCCAGAGAACAACTCTTCCCCATCCAGGGGCCCGCGCCCTGGTGGTGCCCAGGCTCCTCTAAGGGTCTCCCCATGGCCTGGGGTCTGGTCCTTTCTCTGTGGCCAGAGCCTCTAGGGGATGTGTGGCGTCCACTCCAGGTTAGCAGGATGAGGGGTGCAGAAGCTGAGAAGGCCTGGATGCTCCAGGTGCCCTCACTGCAGCACTTGAGAGGAGCTCCCTCCAATGGGTGGCCCAAGTCCCAGGGCGGGCGGGAGTGGGGGACAGTGGCACCACCTCTGAAGGGTTGTAGCAGCATCTCCATCAGCCTGTGCACTGGACACAGGAGGCTGAGCAGGGAAACCCAGGCGGACACAAGAGGCCGGGGTTTCATGGCCACAGGGGCTCCACATGGGTTGGGCGTGATCACAAAGCCCTGGGCGGGGGGTAACCACAGCAGAAAGGATGAGAAGAGGGAGTGTCACTCACCCATTCCAGAAAGTACTGGTTGAGTGCCTTTACTGGTCAATTACTGGCAACAGCAAGATCTGGAGAAAGACACTGAGAACGGCTAGTTGAAAGGGGCGCAGGTAAGATCGCAGGAGAGGACCGAGGCCAGAGAATCCACACCACCTGGGAGTTGTTCTCCTGCCTAAGAAGGGGTGTCTGTGTGCCCAACTGCCATGGTCACGCAGGGTGCTCAGGGACCCCATCAACATTCCCTAAGCACCTGTGCCTGGCACCGTGAGACATTGAAAACAACAGTTAAAAGGTCAAGTCGTCACTCTCAGGGGCAGTGTTGCAATGGAAGAGACAGACCCCAAGTCCTGTAGATGGTTTTGAACACTGAGCAAGAGTGTGGGAGATGAGACAGGGCACTGAGAGCACGGCTGGGGTACGCTTGCTTTAGCTGGGGGTTCAGAGACCTCTCCAAGGAGGCAACATTTGAGCCAAGATCTAAACGATGGTGTATCTCTGTTCAGGTTCCCCAGGGAGAAAAGCCTGAGGAGGAGGCTTATTTCCTGCTGCTTTGTCAGAGTGCAAGCCCCACTAAGTGCAGCTGGTTGCTTGATCTCATAGGACCACTTTCGGGGAAGCCAGTCAGGCTGCATCCGTTAATGAGGGGTGTGGTGAAGGGGCAGGGACCTATTGACCTGTTCTCATCTCCCATTGGGCAAAAGTTTGTACCATAGGGGGGTTAAACCCCAGACTTCAGGGTTACACGGGCACGGGCCTGGGTACATCCCAGAGCTCTGGGCTGACAGGGAAGGAAGGGCAGGAAGCAGTTTGCGTGAACCTGTGTAGACAATGGTTGGAGCCCACTGAGCCAGCTGTGGGGCAGGAATGAGATACAGGTGTGAGAATCTGGAGTGAGCATAGTTACCACATGATAACCTGGGGAGAGCAGTCCAGGCAGAAGGGAGAGAAGGTGCAAAGGCACTGTGGCCTTTTTGTACTTTTGTCCTATAATTTTTCAAAATGATAAAGGAAGGATGCACCAGCCCCCAGATACAGAATTCTGAGTTCTGCAAATGAAGCCACTAGCTATCCAGAGCTGGAGAGGCCTGAAGGGAAGTGCATGGTGAACCCTTGATGTGCTGCAGGGGCCCCTGCTCTCAGCTGTCTTCCTTGGCCATCCCAGCCATGTGGCCATTCATTAGTCCATTAAACCCTCGCTGGGCAGCTACTATGTGCCAGGCCCGGTGCTTAGCGCCTGGGATGCAGGGTAAAGATAAGACAAGCTCTCTGCCCTCTAGATGCTCCCTAGGGAGGGAGGAAGACAGAATTGGTTTTGAAACCAGACAAATTCTGGATCTGAAGACCTGCTTCCCACTTATTACCCAGGTCAAGGTGTTTGTTCTGAGCCTCAGTTTCCCCATCTGTAGACTATACAGCCTTTTTCATGGAGTTAATACAGGGATCAAAGGGGACTACAGATGCAAGCACCCAGTGCCTCGCACAGAGCGAGGCTCCATGAGCAAAAGCTGCTGGCAGCTCCGCCAGCCCGGGGGGGTGGAGTGGGGAGCGCTTTGTTGCTTCATCCCTGAGCTGCTATGTAAAAGTTTTCATGGAGAGAGCAGAAAAGAGCAGTTTTGAAGGGTGTTTAAAATCCTTTGCAGATTAAAATATTACCCAATCTGACCCCCATCCCTGGGGGTTGTCATAGCCCCACTGGATCCTCCAGCTTCCAAAGACCCCCTCACCCCCAGACACTCCTGGAGGGCTTGGGGTGAGAAGGACCACACGCAGACAGCACCCAGCACCGTGGTCTCCAGGGCCTTTATTCAGGAAGGTACAGAGCATCTGCAGTCTTTTTGACAGGCACCATGCGGGGGTTTGTAACAGCTCAGTTTTCTCCAAAGGTGTGGCGGGGAGAGGGGTGCAGAAGGAAGGAGGACGCTCAGGGGAGTTCTCTCCTCCAGAAAAAGGCACTGGCAGGGGGTGAGCACCCTGCTTCTTCCCAAGCAACGGCCTGGGTTATATACACGTGGGGGTTGACCAGACGCAGAGAAACTCAAAGCTAAATACAGCGAAGCGTGGAAAGAGTCCATGGCGGAGGGTGGCGGGGTAGGGTGGGAGGATGGCCAGGGCTGCATCCGGCTCTTTCCATTGGGTGGGAAAGGAAGTTCAGAAGGAAGGCAAAGCTTTAAAGGAGAAACAGAATCCAGCCTCTCAGACTTAGTGTTTTGTGCAATTAAAAAAACCCAACAAAATAAATATAACTTAAAAACTTCTTACATGACACTAAAGGCACATCTGGGACAAGCAGTTGAGATACCTCCCTCCACTGCTGAGCAGTGTTGAACCCCAAGAGCCCCGGGGCCCCACGGGGACAGGGCGGAAAGGGCGCCCACTCACCTGTGCGCAGGTGTGCACACCTCGTCCCACCCTCCTGGCACCTGCACGGCTGGGACCCAAGGAGTCCCTGCCTGGACCAGGCTGGCTGGGGAAGGTTTTCAGACCGCCTGGGCAGGGGTTCTGGGAAATCACATTCCAGGATCCATCTATCCCGCTCTCGGTTAAGGGAGTGGGGGACAGAGGGGAGAATGGGTTGAGAGAGAGAGTAGGTGTGCAGGAGAACTAGCATGGGAAATACAAAATCCCCAAACCCCTAATAGCATAACCCTAGAAAGATGCCACTTTCTACCATTCACATATATACTGTAACTCAAAGCAAAGGATCGCCAGTAAGAGGCCCGATGGGCCTCCTTTAATGAACAAGTCACTTGCATGTTAGCACATTGTTTGCAAACAACTGGTGCCTGCTTAAAGTGCTTGGAAAGTTTGTCCTCTTAAACTGGTTAAGCTGGTCCCCTGTAGTTTTTGTTCATAGCATTAATTTGCTTTAGCAGACTTTTTTCATAGATAGAATGAGGGTAACTTGGCCAGCCCATAGTTGTAGAACTTTTACATCTGAATTAATGATGTCCCTTCCCCGCAGACAGGAGCAGCCCAGACCCCCGGGGTCCCTTCTGACCCAGCTGACTACAGCTCCCAAGACCCCGGGCTGACTTTGGTGCTTCTGCCTTCTAGGGTCATGTGGTGTCACAAGGTCTCTCGTGCTCAGCCAGGAGGGGGTGTGACCTTTAGCAAGGCAGCCCACACAGGAGCTCACTGCTGTTTTGAACAAGAGCCAGGAAGTTCAAAAGTGATTTCCATTTTTAAACTCTGTACTTATGCATCCTCATGTGTCCCACCCTCTGCCCCCACCAACCGTCACTCACCCAGCATGAAAAGGGAAACGAACGTGTCACGTGGGCAAGTTGACAGTTCCCCCAGAGACCCTGCGGTGACAGGGGGCAGCCCAGGAAGGCTTCCCTCTGGATTGGTCCTCCAGGCACACACCCCTGGGGACACATCATCTCCAAGTGTCCCTGGAGCAGCTCCCTGCAGAGCAATGGGTCCAACCTCCAACAGCAAAGGTGAACACCTGGGGCCCAGCTCCAAATGGCCAAAGAGCTGGACTTTTGTTCTTTACAACTCACGCAAATTTACATTCTTCTCAATAATGTAGACCTACTTGCTTTACAAATAAAATAAGGCTTACAGTTGGTTCCTTGTGAATCTTCAAGCAACCTAGAGACCCCAGGAAGAGATGCCTGGCACCCTCCACATACTCTGGAAGCTGCTCACACCGTATCTGGGAAGCGGGTCTAAGCCCTTCAGGCTGTTAAGACTTATTTCGGGGGTGGGGGAGGGGGGGAATGATGGCAGTAAGCCAGCCTCCTGCCTCCTCCCTGCTTAGCACTGGCCTGGAGCTCTGCTCCATAACTGCTGGGGACCCTGGGCCTCATGAACATCCTGGGTGTGCAACAGGTGGACCACCTGGCACCAGGAAGTTGGGAGGTGAGGGAACAGGAGAGGAATGTCCTTGGCAGGTTCTGTCTTTTTTCCCCTGGGGCTGCCTGGGCCCTGGTCCACTGCCATCCAGCCCTGAGGACCCTGTCACAGCAAGGTGGGGAGTGGGAGGTACAAGTGGCTCTGGGGGTTGGGTGGCATCCCTGGAAGCTCAGGTTTGCAGAATGTCCCTCTGAATTCACGGGCGAAAATCACAGTCGGGAGAACACAGCTCCTGCCTGCTCCCTCCTGGGAAGGCCAATGTCAGAGAGCACAGTCAAGCTGGATCTGGACTTCTGGCTCCTGGGTCTGTCCCAATGCCGGAGGGTTTCAATACCGGATGGGTGGGGTCTCTGCTTTAGCAGCCCTACAAAGGCCACCACGGCATCTCTCGGAGTCCCTAGGCTGCTAAGCAGAGGGTACTTTATTCATGGCCAACATTCTGTTCCCAGTGGTTTTGTGCCCCAAATACCAGAAAGCCTGGCACCAGGCACCTATTTTTACAGCACCAGCCCATTCCCAGGCTGAGAGGATGGGGCAGGAACCGGCTGTGCCGAACAGTGGCGCCAATGGCACTGGCCACCAGGGGGCAGCAGGTCCTCACAGGTAACCTGCCCAGAGGCTTGGGGTTGGGGGCTCTTTTGTTAGGGTCCCCTCTGGAGCCAGGAACCCCACGGCTACCTGAACCTCCCTCCAGATCTAAACCCTACTGACCTCCCTGCAGGCGGCCAAGCCTGGGTTTGGGCATTTCTCTGCTAGTAGGAGATCCTATTGAGAAAGCAAAATGGAAGCCCCGGCTCCAAACCCTTCAATCAGGCAGTAACTAGAAAATCTCATCTCATCTCGTCTACAAAGTGTCTTGTAGTGCCATTCGGGAGGGTCAGTTCTAGGGCTTGCACCCAGGTGGAAGTGAAGGAAAAATTCAGAAGGAGAAGGGAAGCAAGGGGGAGGAGAGGCCAGGGTGGCGACGAGGTGGGGCGGAGGGTGGCCTCAGGAGAGGGGGGCGCCCGGGCACATTTCCGTCAGGATGTCTATGAGGTTGTTCAGACCCGACAGGTAGCCGTCCTCCCGGTTCCCTTCCTGCCACGGGATGTCGTGCTGCAGGGTCTGGCCCTCGGGCAGGGGCGTGGTTTTCCCAAAGTCGATCATCCACACCTTGGCCTGTTCCTTCTTGTCGTGGATGAAGAGGAGGGAGCTGCCGATGACCTGGAGGGGAGCAGGGAGGTGAGGCGGGGAAGGGCTGGGGCCCCGCCCTGCCCTCCAGACAGCAAGCCGGCACCTTAGGGGGGCTTGGAAAAGCCTGAGACCTCGGTGAAGTGAAGTGAGCTTTGCTCAGCCGATGGGCTCTGTCCCCCATTCTCACCTGAGCAGCAGAGCCTGCCCGAGTGGCCACGCCATGGATGGAGGACATGGGACCCAGAACAATGACCGCCCACACCGCCAGGGAGGACTGTCCAGGAGGGCAGACCCCGTCCCCATCCCCCAGTCCCAACCTGCACACTTTCCTCTATTTCTAGACCACAGCTAACCCATCCCTCGGCACCACTGAGTCCTCCCCAACTCCCCAAGGGGGAGGTGCCAAGGAGATGCCACACGCCTGCCTGCGGGAAGACCGGAAAGGACCCTGTCCCAAGGCACTCACAGCCCCCGGGGAGGGTGGGCCGTCAGGCCCAGGTCACCCCCCAGCCCGGGAGCACACCTGATGCAAGTCCTGGGCAGACAGGGCTTCTGAGGCTGGTCTTTGCTCACGGTCTCTGCCAGGGACAGTGGGCACCAAGACCCCTCCCTGCTGTGGGCCAGGTCAGGGCACCTGCGCGGGGTAAGGCGCTTTCCCAAATATGAACACACCCTCCAACCCCCTGGGTCACCTGTGTGAGGCCCGAAGGAGACATGGGGGTGTGGGGAGGCGCTGAAGTGTCATTCTAGCTCCCAGGGCCCCAGCCAGGGCAGGGAAGACCCCCTGGACATGCTGAGCCCAGAGAAGGGGGCATTCTCTTCCCAGATGGAAAAAAGCAGAAGCCCCAGCTAATTTGGCCTCGGTCTAGACCTGAAGTTTCCAAGTGAAACTCCAGAAAGAGTATAGTAAAACAGTTTTTCAGGAAATAACAGCAAAGTGCTGGAGAAGGGAGGGCAAAGCTGTGAGACGAAGCCTGGGGCTGCCAAGTAGGCAGCCGCGGGTCCTTCCGTCCACGCAGGAGGTCATGCGCGGCTCTTCGGCCTCAGGGCCTTTCAGCCT
This sequence comes from Eubalaena glacialis, assembly GCF_028564815.1. Taxonomy (NCBI): domain Eukaryota; kingdom Metazoa; phylum Chordata; class Mammalia; order Artiodactyla; family Balaenidae; genus Eubalaena; species Eubalaena glacialis. The sequence goes on from NC_083718.1 coordinate 24,684,954, forward strand.
TGGCCCCAGGCTGTCCTCCAGAGAAAGCAGGCCAACTGGAGGAAGCTCTGCAGGCTGCACAAAGCTGAGAAGACAGAGAGACCCCAGGAGAAGCCAAGGACCCAGGGACACTGGGCTTCAGTGAGGACAAAGGGAGAAGAGGGCATTTCCAGAATGGCCGGACCCAGTGCAGCTACACAGGGCAGAGCCAGGCCGAGCCGGCCCTCCGTACGCCCCACTCCTTCCTTATGGGCGGCCCGTCTAGGAACAAGCAGGTCTGCTAGCATGGGGGTCAGGCCCACAGCTCAGGCGGGCGTGCCCAGGGGTCGTGGCCAACCACACGGAACACGGAACACGGCTCTCTGTCCCCGAGGACAAAGCCCAACACCTACCTCATGGCACTTGAAGAAGGGAGAGACTTCCAGGGTGGTCCGAATGTCCTTCAGCCGGTCCCGGTAGGCGATCTGGGAACAGAAAGATGACCAGATTTTTAAACACGTGGGTGTGGGAGGTGGATTTTAGGTGCTATTTGGCCCATTAGTCTCTGAGCGTCAGCATGAGAGGGCCTTACACCCTGATTATTCCCACCTCCTCATCTAGAAATGAAGAAACTGAGGCCCAAAGAAGGTGGAGCAGCTGGGGCCCTGGTCCCACGCTCCCTCCACTGCTTTGTGACAGGAGGCGCTGTTGGGGACGGGGGAGAGGGGGACAGTTCCCGAACAGCCGGGAGGCCTCCAGGAGCCCCTCGCACGAGGGTTAAGTCTATTCTGGAACGCCAGCAGTGTGGAGGCAGCACCCAGAGAGCCCGGTTGCCATGGTGCTTGTCTTCCTGATACAAACTTCAGTGCCCTGAACTCTTGAAAAGGACAGAATAAGAGAGCCAGAGCCACAAATATCTCTGCCAGTGGCCTCTCCACAGAGCTGTGCTGGCCCTGGGGGTGCCCACCCTCCCCAGGGGCCGCGAGGGAAGCATGTCGCACACAGGCACATAGGGTCCCTTGACGCCCATTTGAAGCAGCGCCAGCCTGGGGCTCAGGACCAGGAATAATCCCTCTCGTCCGGGTGCAGGCAGCACGCGTTCTGTGGTAAACTCCGCTGAGGAGCTGGAATCCTCCCCGGCCGCTGACCCGGAGTCCAGAGGCTCCAGCTATGGAAGAGTTGGGGTGCCTGCCCCGTGACTGAAGCCTCGGCTCTTACCATGGGCCAAGCGAAGTCTCCCAGCTGGAAAAGGGGGGTAGGGAAACTCCCCAGTTCCAGCCGGTGCTGAGTCTCCTTGGAGAAAGGCTGTCTGGGTCCAGCCCTCCCCACTCAGCATCCCGGGAGCCTGTGCCAGGGGAAGGTGCCTCTCACAGGGGCTCCAGAGCTCAGGTCCCTGGTGTACCCAGGTCTCTGACTGTCACAGGGCGCCCTGTCCTTGGGGTGTGGGGACTCAACACACCCTACCTCAGCTGATCCCAGCGCTCAGAGCATCCGTCCAGCAGCCTGCCTGCGGCGAATGAAGTCACTTTGTCGTGAACTTCTGCCACCCACACCTCCAGGCTCAGAGAGCCCATCAGTTCTGGCTGGGGAGGGTGACGCGGCACCTCGCCCCGCAATGCCCGCACACCTCCCTCACTCAGTCTCAGCCTGGTGGAGGCCCAGCCAGGCCTAGAAGCGCAGGGATCAGCAGGCTGCCGGCCCACCTGGGTGTGAGCTCCAGCTCCCCCTTTCCTAGCTGTGTGCCCTTGACCTCTCAGTCTCCTCATCTGTAAAATGGGGACAAGGATGCCAACCCGCTGCAGAGGGCTGCTACGAGGGTTTGGTGAGCACTTGGCACAATACTTGGCCTGCAGCGGGTGCTAGAGGAATACAGCATCGGGGGTGCTAGAGGAATACAGCATCGGGGGTGCTAGAGGAATACAGCATCGGAAAGGGTTGCTCTGAAGGGGATGGAGACGTTTTTTGGGAGCTGAGTTGCTGGCTAAGGGAAAGAGTGAGTGCATGTTCACCCGCTGGACGGGCTGACAACCACACCACCTCCCTCTTCACCTTCCAAGCAGAAGTTTGGGGCCAGGGTTTTCTGTGTGGGAACCTCGGCTCCGTCTCGGGCTAGGCAAGAACCTCCAGAGGGGGCGCAGCTACCCCTGCCCGGAGACCACACGGCCCGACCCCTTCGCCGGGGGCACCCGACTCACCAGGATGTTCCGGTTTCCTTTAGTGAATTCTCTGAAGGCCTCGATCACCTGCTCCCTCGTTTTGGTCTTCTTGAAGTCCCGGTTCACAGAGCCGTCTTCCTTCTGAGAAGGAGAATGATCCAGTGCCTCAGAGCCATGAGCCCCAGGCTGGCCCCCAGACAGCCAGGTGCCCACATGGGGCACAAGGAGGCAGGCGCTGCGTGGTCAATGCGACCGCATGGCACGGGGGAGCCTGTCCTGCGCCCTGGCTGAGGAGAACAAAGGGAGTGGCACCAGCGTCCCAGGCAGAGTAAACGGCATTAGGAAGGCCCGGAGGCACGAGGGGCGCTTGGACCAAGACTGGAGCAGCGAGGCTGCGGGGCCCGCCCGTCCATCCTGAGGGTCCTGAGTGTGAGCGGCAGGGGCTGAGGGAGGTGCACGGGCCTCTGCTTCCACGAGGGGCCGGGTCCCTGGAACCGGGGTGCCTGAAAGTCCCTGCTGCCCAGGGACACCCTCCCTCACCACAGGAGAGAGGCGCTCCTCGCCCCAAGTTCAGCTCGATCCCCTTTGTAATGGAAGGTCTCTTACTTAGGTCCCCTGAAAGCGAAGACATAACACAGCCCATCCTGCTCCCTGCCCCACCCAGCGCACGGGTGCCCATTTCCTGAACCCAGTACTACGTCTATTCCAGGCTGTTCAGGCAGCACATGGGGCTTAGCATCTCTACGAGGAAAGCTGTTCTTTAAGATCAAAGGGTGAGAAAGGCTGGCTCCACTAGGCCCCCAGACGTGCGTCTGTGCACCACCAGGGTGGAGCCGAGCACTGTCGCTGCCTCTGCAAGAACAGGCAGGACCCTGGGCAGAGGGAGAGAGCCGAGGGCTGGGCCTTCCCCACAGGGGTCTCTGCAGGGCCTTTCCTGGACCAGGGACGGGGGAGGCAGGGGCGTGCTGGTGAAGGCAGCTGGCTTCTTTGGGAGCTGGTGGCCCTCAGCCTGAGAAGATGGGCTGTTGGCCGTTCCTGCAGCTGGACAGTGGACAGAGACCAGGAGATCCAGCGAGAGACGGAGAGAGAGGTCAAGGGAAAAGCAGACTGTTTCAGCTAGATACAGAAAGGAACGGAGCATTAAGAGGAAGAGGACGAGCGTATAATTTACTCTCACACTGGCTCAAAAAAAACAGCAAAAGCCCATTTCAGAAGACAGGGGCGGGGCAAATGCCTTTCTCAGCCTGGAGATCGTAAAGCAGCTGTCACAGGGGAAGGTGAAAACTTTGCCCCACTCGAAACCATCAGCAGCGAGGCAGTGCCCCGCAGAAACTTCCAGCCAATGCCATCGGCAAGGAGGCTGTCCTGGCTTCTCTTCACTCGTGAGTCAGGGCTCCCCGCTGCCCTACTCTGACTCGAGGGCTGGCCAACGTGGGCCAAGAATGGGCAGAGAACAGAAACCCGAGTATGCTCAGACTGCCCTCTGCTTGAGAGGGACGGCTGTCCGAGATCGAGGGGCCACGTCTCACAGCCCTGCTCCTTGGGGTGAAGCGTGTGTCTGAGCCGGCTCTCAAATCTAACAGCAAAGGAGGCGTGTAGGAGCCTGGGTCTAGGGAGAGCATTCTCAGGCCCTTCTTGGGAGAGTGAAGAGGAAAGAAAAGAGAATGAGGTGGCCCAGACGTTGGGGGTGGCCTCGGTGCAGCCTCCCCAGAGGGGCTTGGTGAGCGTAGGAGCAGCGCCTAGTCCTGCCCCCCAGGCAGATGGCTCGGATGTCAAAGGCAGCCTGCACGCTCCCTCCTTTGGCTGCATCTCACTGCCAGTCCTGATTTTCGGGCCCTGGGCAGGATGAGCCGGCTCCCGGCACTGGCATCCAGCGAGCTGCCTCCTGGGTGGGTTCTCAGTGCTGGGCATGGTCTGGGCTAAATGTAGGGTCCTCGGCACAGGGCTCAACGCTGGGCGGGGCTAGAAGCCACCCCTGCTCCAAGGCCCCAGCCCCCTACATGGCCATCGCACCCAGACCCAGACCAAGGAGTAAGCCCACTTCCCCCAATGTCCGTCCCTGGGGCTGGCTGCCCATGCCCTGGGCCCATATGGGGAGGAATCTTACAGCCTCCGTAGGGTCTTGAGAGCAGCCAGGACCGCTGGGTGAATGCTGTTGGAGCCCAAGGACCCAGACCCTTCCCCACCCAGGAGCGGGGCGGCTCAGGCAGCCTCAGGCCACCGCTGGCTGTCCTCACCTTGATGCCCTCGATCCTGAACCCGAGCGTGGCTGTGGAGCTGATGGTCTCCCTCCACTGCATGTACCGCGGCTTGGTCACAGCCCGCTGGTCTTTCTCCTCCTCAGTAGGGGCCTCTGGGTCCACCTCAATCATCTTCTGGTACATGTCCTTCCGGAGGCTGGGCTTCTTCCGGGCCTTGGTGAGCTCCTCCTCCAGGTAGGTCCTGGGAGGGAGGGGAAGCCACATGAGGGCCGCTGGCCGGAGCGCGGCCCACTGGTGCCCTGCCCGAGGGCTGCAGTCAGCTTAGCCAAGTCAGCCTCATCCCGGACAGGCACACATTTGGTTGGGCTGGGCCTGGCTCTTGACCGAGCACGGGCCAGCCTTGCCTAGTGGGAGCAGCTTCGTTCCAAGGGCACTGGGAAGGCCCGACAAAGCCCAAGGAGCTCTTCCTTCTAGGGCACCTCACGGGACAAGCAGAGGAGGGAGGAGAAGGGGCAGCTTGGCGGCTCGTCCTGCTGGGGTGACGGTGGGGAAGGGGGCGGAGGGCAGGTCCGCTCAGGGTCCAGCTGTCCCCCCCCTTGGCTGCCTTCCACGAAGCGAGGGCTTCGTAGGCCAGCACCTGTGTGAGTCGGGGAGCGCATTTTGTCCACCCCACCCATCTCCCTGCTGCTCCGGCAGCCTAAGGGCTCTCTCCGAAGAGGGAACACCTTCAGGCCAGAAGACGGCCTCTGAAGTGGCCCCAGTGCTGGAGAGAGAAGCCCATGATGGGAGGGAAAGCCTCGGGGCTCTTTTTCTACCGCAGAGACGGGCTGGGCTCTCCCTGCCCCTCGGACCCCAGGGCTCAAGACAACGTCGCCAAGTAAACTGTTCACCGCCCTGCCCTCCGCACGGGCTGCGAGGGGACTGCAGGCCGAACTGGCAGGGGTCCCCTAGAAACTGGCAGAGGTAACAGGAGTGGGGACAGTACAGGATCTGGGCAGCCCGAGACCGGCTTCCTAGCCCCAGGCCGCCTCCCTGGTCCCCTTCGCCAACGGGGTGAGTCACCCCGGCTGCACATCACAGACGCCCACCCTCCTCCCTGCTCCTATTTTAAACTCCCCTTCTCCCCCACAGTGGGCTCAGCTGCTGCCTGTGACCCTTCCTGAAACAGGAGTCCGCAACGTCAGTTGAGTAGAGGGAAGTCTTCTCCCTGGGCCTGTGTGCGTGGGCGTTGCCCACACAGCGGCCTGTGACAGCAGGCCCAGCCTCCACTCTCCGTCTGTCCCCGGGGCCTTGCTCTACCGCTTCCCACCATACCTCCAACCTGCCGGTTTGGGACCCAGAACAGACTGGTCAAATCCTTTAAAAGATAAGTTTCCAGAACCACTGTACCAACTCTTTCAAGAAAAAAGCAAATCCTTGGTGGTGAACTTGGGTCTGGTCATTTAGGACCTTCCAGCGGGTGATGCAGACCATAAGGAGGTTCTGTCCTTGGTTGTGCCCTGGCGCACACACACACACACACACACACGCATGCACGTACACGTGCGTGTACAAACACTACTGCGTGCAGAGCCAGGTCAGTGCTGATGAGCGCTACAGGGCAGAGCTGCGAGGCAGGCTGCTTTTGCATGGACTTGTGTCATGCTGGCCCATGTGTGTATTTGTGTGCGTGCTGTGTGGCGGGCAAGGGTTTGCCGTCCCCAATGCTCCTGAGTGCACTGCAGGGGTCTGCGGGTGGGTGGGTGGTACACTTCTGCAAAGACTTCTCAGTAGCTCCTTAAGCAGGAAGCAGGCCTCACTGTCAAATCCCTTTCCACAAGGGGCTTGCTCCAGAAAGGGCCTGTGCAGCGCAGTCTGGGCAGAGTTGCTCACCCTCTGGGAGAGGAAAGGGGCCGGGCAGAGATGCCCACAGGGGTCACGAGCCTGGTGGTGGGGTTAGGGGTCCACCGGGAGGTGAGCTGCAAAGCCTCCCCAACCCTGGTGTCCCGACACTGGCCCAGCCCACTTCGCCCACCCCAGCAGGAAGGTCACATGTCCATGAAGCCTGCTGGGTGAAGCCACAAGACTAAGTAAAGGCAGTGTTCCTCTCAGGAAGGCAGCCAGCCCATGGGGAGCCAACAGGTGATACAACAAAGCCACCCACTTCCCACCACGCTCTCTCCAACCTGCTTCCCACCAGGGCACAGGTGCTACAGACAGCTCTGGTCTCCAGCTGCCAGCCCTGGTCCAGAGGTCAGGAAGACACTCCTGATTCTCCACGGCAGGCTACATGACACACAAGAGATACGGGGTCAAATCTAAGAAAACGCCCTAGAGCAATGTGAGCTTATGTCCATGTGGAACTGGGGTCCCAAGACACCCCTCGTTAGGACACCACAGGTGGCTGCATCACCTTTTCCTCAGGCCTCACCATGGCTGGGTCTGCTGACCAGCCAGCCCTTCCACCACTGTGACAAGTCTCAACCTCTCATGCCCCGGACTCAGGGTTTGTGGTGGCCCTGGGCTGCGGCCTCCTCCCTCTGGCAAGCACAGAATCCTTGGCGAGTGCCAAGCTGCAGTCCAGGCTCGACTGGTAGTCAGAGGCCTGGTGCAGAGGCGGGCTGTGTGGCTGCCTGCCTGCGTGGCCCTGGGGAGTCCCTTAGCCTCTGGTGTCAAAGGTCCTCCTGCTCAGACTGGATGGTGGCCCATCTGCCAGGGCGGCTGTAAGGAGCACCCAGCGCTCAGAGTACAGAAGGGCCTCCACCCCGTCCTCAGGACCCGTGAGACAGGGAAGGGGGTGCTGGGGTGGGACTCGTTCTGGGGAGACCTACCTCCTCCCCTCCATCCGGGATCCTCACACACCTCCTCCCTCAGCCTCCAGGCGGCCCCGCCCAGGACTGGGTTAAACACGTCCCAGCCTTGCTGGTCACTCTGGGTCTCTCCTGAGAGCCCTGGGTGCAGTGGGACAGAAGCTCCAGGCAGCAGGGGGATGGGGCAGCCTTGGTAAGAGAGGGGGCTCCTGTCCCCAGCAGCCTCCAGGGAACAGACAGGCACCCTGGCAGCCTTTTAGGACGGACTGGCCACACTTTCTTCCCACAGGGTGTACTTTTTTTGGCCCCGGTCTGAGTGAATACCGATCAGAATATTTATGTGTCTCCCCTTGAGAGGGCACATCCTGGTGCATCACGGGAAGGCCTTCCAGGGACAGAAATAAGACTCTGGGGAGAACAGTGGCTGAGTGGTGGCTGGAGGGACATTCTGTCTTCTCCCTGTGGGCTGGAGATGGTGAGACCCCTGGATGGAGGGAGGGAGAGGCTGGGGACAGTGCAAAGAGTGGGGTCTATACTTCCCCACCCCTTCGTCCCTGCCCTCGGGGCAAAGCCAAGGGAACACAGCGGGTCAGGCTGCAGGGTCAGGGTCTGATTTTATAACACAATTCCCAGGAGGAATGAGGCAGGAAGGAAAACTGACTGGCTTGGCCTGCTTCTTTCCTGCGGGCACACACACACACACACACACACACACACACACCCCTTTCTCAAACTCCTCTTATAAGAAATAAAACTGCTTAAACCATCCAAAGCAAACGCAGGCTCCAGCTGTGAGCTCTGCGTCTCGGAGCCTGGTCTCCCCGGAGAGCGGCGGGCCGGATGGAGGAGGCCCGCGTCTGGCCGTCCCGTCTGGGCACCTGCAGTCGGCGGCTCTCTGAGGCTTCAGAGGACTTCACCACCCGCTGACCCGCTGGGGAGGAGCTACTCCATGACTCCTGACACGGAATGGTCAGAGTTTGAGAGGAGATGAGAAAACCCTGCTGCCAAAGCAGGGCCCAGAGCTCAGGCGCCCCGGGCTCGCGTCCTCCTGGCTCTGCCCTCCACCCTGTCTTCTCCAGCCCGCTCCTCCCGCCTCCTTCCCTCCCGGGTCTTCTCTGGGAGGAGCCTGGTGGGGGGGACACCCATTTCCACACACATGCCCACATACCCATCTGGCCCTGTGCCCTGGACCACGCAGCCACTGGGCTGGGGTCACCGCCAGCCCCAGTCCAGAATGCGGCAAGCTGGTGACTGTTGTCAGGGCCTCTCACACTCCTCCCTCCTCCATTGCACCCTTATGACAGGCGCAAGTCTCTTTTGGCAAATCACCACAATCTGCTAACCGGCTCCCTCTTTGGCTTGGGGTTGGGGTGCAGGGCGGGGAGGGTGGGATGAGAACAGCCTCTACTCCAGTCTCCCCCTCGCAGCCCACATTAACGGGAAGCCGCCCCCTGCTCCCCCCAGCAATCCCACCTGACCAGATGGGCAGTTCTCTCTGCCCTCTCCCTGGGGAGGCTCCGCATCCACCAGGTCCCCTTTCTGGTCCCACCAGCTACCGGCTCCCGTCCCCTCCCCCGCCGGCCCCTGGCTCGCCAGAGAAGGGAAGGGGCCATCCTGGGCAAAGCCAGCACATATGTGAGATGACCAGAGCAGGGTCCAACCAGACCCCTGGCCCCGCCTCGCCCACATGAGGCCTCAGGGACAGCCCAGAAAGCCCGGCCTCCTGGAAGCCTGGAATGCCGTGCCTGGTATCTGCCGCCCGGCCAGCTGGGGGCTGAGGGGCGGGTGTGCCCCGTCTGAGGAGCCTGGCTCACCGGACGCCCATCTTGCAGTCCATCACGCACGGCGAGTCGAAGTCGGCCAGCAGGTCGTCCATCTGGTTGTAGCGCTCCCCGTCCTTCACCACGTCCCCGTGGTAGGCCGGCACGTAGGGTTTCAGCACGTCGGCCATCAGCCGGTCCAGGCAGCGCTGCTCCGACTCACAGTGCTTCTTCAGAATCCTGCCATTGGCAGCCGCCTTGAAGCTCCCTGCAGAGCAAGGTGGGAGGAGGCCCTGGGTCCCCAGCCTGAGCCCTCCTCGCTGTGACCCCCGCCCCTGCCAGACACGCCCTCCGTCACAGGGCCCGGGCCTCTCGGGGATGCTGTGGAGCTTGCCAAGCACGGGGCTGAAGGTGTGCCCAGGTCCCCACTGGTGGACCAAGCCCTTTAAGCGGAGTGGGTGCAAGTCCCCCCACCCCCCGCCATGCCCTGACGGCAACTCTGGGCTGGTTCCCCGACTTCCCAGACCCCAGGCTCCTCCTCTGAAGATGGAAGTACACCAGTGCTCACCGCTGGAGGGTGAGGAAGGCGAAGTGAGAGGTCTGCGCCAGGACCTATTCACCCCTCTCTGTGTGACTACCACCCCCCAACCCCACCGTCAACCCTGCTTCCCAGCCATGAAAGTGTCTCCGGTCTCAGTGGAGGAGAAGCCCTGATAGAACTGGATTTAGCGCCAGGAGAGGGAGACCGGCTGAGAAGCAGCGGTCCAAGGCTCTGCCCGCATGGGCGGTGCTCCTTCTGAGCCACACCCTCAGGTAAGTATTGAGGAAGGGTGTCCATCCACCTGCCTTGGGGTCTGGGCCAACGTGGTTAAGGGTGTAAAAAAAAAATGTCAGACCCTGTGCTGGCCTGAAGTCCACGGGCAGCCACTGAATTGTCCCCTGAGGACGATGCCCACCAAAGGACCACCATGAGTGGGTTAGACAGCTCTAGACATCCTCCCCTGTCACTGAGGGGCCACCTGGAGACCTCATGGCTAGCCCAGGGCGTGGCCACTGCAGCCAGTACTCCACTACGTCTTAACACTCTTGGGGCGACCTGCCTGCCTCTCCCACCAGCTACGAGCTCCTTTGGGGCAGACACTATATCTGCATACGTATTGTCACCCAGAGGAGCACCTTGATGAGGGCATACAACAGGCACTCAGGGAAGCACTTAGCTTTGTCTCTTTGTCCCAGGTGACAAATGGCAGGCAAGCTATAAAGACTGATGACTTCATCTGTTTTATTGAGTTAAAATGGTAGAGAGATTGAAAGAAAGAGATTGAAAGAGACAGAGAGACTGAGGGGGGAAAGTGTGTGATTTGTGAAGAGGTGGCACAGACTATGGAGAGGGCGGGTGTCCATGTGCATTTTCGAGGCAGTGTTAAGGCCCGTCTCTCAAGTACGCCTGCGACTGCAGACCACGAAGTCTCTCGGGGAGCACCTGTTCAGATGCTTCATCCCCGGGAGCATCCAGGGCCAGGCCCGTCCCCCACACGCGCTGGACGCCTCCCCAGAGAGCTGGACATCCTGTCAGAAAGTCCGGGAGAGCTGTGGCTACCTGCGTGTCCTGCCAGCTGGATCCAGGGGTACTTCTTCTTGAAGGACATGACAAAGGGAGACCAATGCACCATGTTTTTTATTTTCCTCCATGATTTGCTCTAGAAACAAGCAAACGAAAAGCTCTACATTAGAAACAGAACTACTGCTTTCCAGTTAGGATGAATTCAAAACCAGGGAACCCGCTGCCTGTGGCACAGGACAAGAGGTGAGTGCCAGGCCCACGGCGCAGGCAGCTCTGAGGACTTCACCTCCATCAACTACGTGGCATGCATCTATGGGCTTTGCCCCATTCTACAAACAGGCTGAGTAAAACACCCAGAATCAAGGCGACAAGGATCTGACAGGCTCTGGGAACAGAGGAAGGGAGGAGGGACAGAGTGTTCTCCATCCAGGGCTGACCCCATCCCACGCCACTCCCCCATCAGGGGACAACTAAACCCACACTGCCTTTCTTTGTGCCCCCTCTCAGTTTCCTCATCTGTCTAGTGAGGGATAGACAGCTGGTCCCCCATGCTCTTTGGATCAGTGGACACTCTAGGACTCTGGAAAATGACCTCTTGCATCCCAACAGCAAGGGCCCCTCAGAGGAAGACTAGAGAGGCCACGATCACCCAGCTGCAGCGTGTCACCTCCTACTGCATTTGCAGATGCGGTGCCAGCAGAGGCACCTCTTGCCTGTGAGAGGTTTGAGGAGACTTTAAAGGGAACTCCCCGGGGACAGCAGTGCCTCCAAGGCTTTGGTGCACACAGGGGTGAGCCAGCCCGCAGGACTCTCTCTCCACTGCACTTCTCCTTCTCAAGACATTTCTTAAGTAAAAACTCTGTGTGTGTGTGTGTAGGAGGGGCTCCTTGGGCAGAAAGGAGAACTAACGTTTATTGAGCACCTTATTTTATTTTCACAGCAAGCATGCAAGGTGATCATTGTTATTTCCATTTGCAGAACCCAAGCCTCAGACAAGTAAGTGATAAAGCAGCATTTAAACCTTCACCTATATGACTACTTTAAAGAAAATCCTTTTAATCCCCAGCTATACACATTTCTCTCTATAAAAATATCCCTAAGTTACTTTAATAAGACCGGGCTGTAGACATGAAGATCAAGTGTCCCCAGACTCGAGCCCCTGAAGGGAGTGATGAGAAGTGAAGCATTTCAAGCTCCTGAGAAGCGGATCCCTGACCAGCAAAACCACAGACAGTAAACCCCCAAGGCTCTGCGCTGGGAAGGAGGAGCTGGGAATTCTACAGAAGAGGGAGGTGAGGAGTGGTCCTGCCTGGACAGTGGACCCCTGGAGAGGCGGTTCCTCATTCTCTGTCCTGCAGCGTCCGCTAGCAGCCACACTGAGGTTGCTGGACTGACTCCAGCTGCTGGAGCCCAAGGTTAAATCAGTCTCCTTTGTTTTTTTTTCTCTGGTGAGACTCAGCTGCTTCTGTCATCAAGGTTTCAAGTTAAAATCTGTTTAAGGAGAAGAATTCTTCCCTACCGAACCTGGCAATGTTTACCCCACCCCAGAAACCCTCACTCTACCGCCAAGACCTAGTCTAAAGCGAGGGCAGCGCTCTGCCAGGCCATGTGACAAAGGGCCGGCCTCACCGACAAGGGTGTTTTTTCTAGATCCTTCTGATGGAGATCTCCGAAGAAGGCTAAGGAAAGCCAGCGTTTCTTATCCAAGTACCCAGAAGGCTGCACAAACACTCAGGACAGACAATGCATGAGGGCAGCAATGGGAAAACCTAATTACATGAGATGACCAACAAGTGATGGTTTGTTCCACCCACGGGGAAGACGTCTAGGTGGGTCCAGAAGAAACGTGCACAGCTCTCACCACCTGCTGGTCACACCCCTGCAATAGAGCTCAGAGGGGACGAGGGTCTGACGGGTTCAGAGTGGGGTGGGAGGAGGGGGAGGGCAGAGTGTTCTCCATCCAGGGCGGACCCCATCCCATGCCACTCCCCCATCAGGGGACCACTAAACCCACACTGCCTTTCTTCATGCCCCCTTCTCAGGGCCTCAGCTTCCTCATCTGTCTAGTGAGGGATGGATAACTGGTCCCCCCCACGCTCTTTGGATCAGTGGACACTCTAGGACTCTGAAAAATGACCTCTCGCATCCCAACAGCAAGGGCCCCTCAGAGGAAGTCTAGAGAGGCCACGATCACCCAGCTGCAGCGTGTCACCTCCTACTGCATTTGCAGATGCAGTGCCAGCAGAGGACCCAGGGAGGATGTGTCCCGCTGCCGGGGTCGGGGGCCTGCAAAGATTGATGCCTGCCGGGAAGGAAGGTCATCACAGAGGCTGACCCCACAGACACAGGCTGGGGGCACACTCAAGGGAGCAGGAGAAGACTACTGCAGGCAGCGGGGCCTGTGGGAACAGAGGTCCGGGACTGGGCTTTGGAGCAGTTGGGCCGGATGTGCTGGGAATGGGAGCCAGAAGCAGTGGCTGATAAGGGTGAGAGGGCGAGGCCGGCTCTGCACGCCGGGCCGAGACGCTTGGACTTCGGGGAGTGTGGTGTTGGGGAGGCAGGCTGCCCTGGGCCTGAGTCCTGGCTCCGTCCGCTCCTCACTGAGTGACCTGGGACAAGTTCCTGACCCTCCCCTTGAGGCCCTATTATCTTCCCTGTAAAATGGGAATAACACATACATTCCTTTGAGCCCGGGAGGTAAAGCCATTAGAAGTTCACGGGCACAGGGGTGTTTGTGGAAGAGTCTTAGTGGTCTGAGTTCAAGGAGGGGTGTCCCTGAAGTCATCCCAGGAACAGTCAGGCCGGAGCCAAGCGGAGGTGTTGCCATAGTTACTCAAGAATAAAGGTCACGGAGCCTGGGGCTGGACCAAACCCACCCTGTCAGGATGCAGCTCTCCGGGGATCCACGGGGACACACTGGGCAGTGGGCCTGGGACCCGGGAGGCAGGAGGGAAAAGAGCTGGGTGAGAATAGCCAGGTTCGAGTCCAGCAGGGGCATCTGAGCTGCGAAACCTCTAGTTCCCGGACCCCTCTTCAGGGGTCCAAAAAGGAGAGGGGTGCTCCAGGGCGGGGTCCTCTGATGGCTCGCGGGACCCAAGAGCCTCCCCACACGGCTGAGCTCTGAGTAAATGGGGCATTTTTCCGCGTAGCTTCCTCTTTCCCACACCTCCTCCACAAGGGAGCATTTCTTCAACATGAAAATTGGGCCCCATATGGCCAAGGCCTGAGCGTCCCCCCGCTTCCAAGGTGGAATATTCCACTGGGGCGGGTTTGCACACCACAGGATTTCTCGACTGTGCTGGCAGCAGCAAGCAGGGGATTTTCCTGTGGTTTTTAAATAGCAGCACCAAGGCAGTGCCTAGAGTCGCGGCCAAACATTAAACAGAAAAGCAGGTCCAGGAAAAGCCCAGGAAAGAAGGCGGCAGGGTGACCACCGCCCCTACCCCCGGCCCATGGGAGTAGAGAGAAACATCAGGGCAGGAGATTACAGAGAATCGATTCCCTTACGATGCCCGGGAGACCACAGCACCCATTTAGGAACCACCAACTCTAGGCAGAAGCCGCTTCCAGGTGGTGGGTCCCGGAGGGTCAGCTGGGCTAACAGTCTCCCGGCAAGCCCCTCGCTGGAGGAAGACACAGTCCTCAGAAAGGGATGCCAGGCCTCTTCCCCACCCAAGACAGCCGACGAGGCAAGAAAGGAGGGCAGCGCAACAACCTGGAAGAATTCCATCCAGAGGAATTGATCACCTTTTCTCTCCTGGGAGAGTCTCAATAGCCTCAGTCACTTCTCTGCAATCGGACTACAGTCCCAGATCTCGAATTTAACAAGCTGAGCTTTGTCAGACACACAGGCAGCTCTCAAATGCCTTGAACACGGTGTGGCGAAGGGCACCTGGTCCCTCCCCCTCGGCAGCGCTGGTTGCCAGCTGATTTCACTGGCCCCGTCCCTCCATCACCTCCCAATCACCAGGGTCATCTGGACACCCTCTGCTGACCCCTCCTGGAACGCCCCCCAGAGCTCCACATGCCTGACAGGCCCCCTGGCCTCTCTGGGTGGCGGGGTCCTCCTGTGTAAATCTGAGGAGTCAGCTAGCTGACTCCGCCAAGCTCTACTCTGGCACGCTACTTACACGCAGATCTGATGGATAAAATGGCCTACCTAATGGATAAACTGGGGTGTTCTTCCTAAGTCTGCTGGGCAAGACAGAGCAAAGGGAATGGCTCTTAGAAACTCCCTGCAAGCTGGCATCAGTTGTCATCTCACCGGCAGGGCTCTTTTCCCTAGATGTGCAACAGGACGGACGGCCAGCCTCCCTCAGCACTGGGCCTGGCGTGAGCGTTCATGACTCGTCACTTATGGGCTCTCACTATGTGACAGGAGCGGGACCGGGCTCCTTATGGCCTCATTTCTCATCTTCAAACAACCTGGTGGTAGATAGGATTATTTTCTCTGTAAGATGAAGAATCTTACAAGCTGAGTTGCTTCCCCAAAGTCATTCCATTCTCCTCCCTGCCAGTAGGTGCCAGATCACCCTGGGAACCTCAAACCGATTCACCAACTGCTGTGCCTATCAACAAGCAGGGGCCCTTCCAGCCCAGAGCACGCTGGGCAAGGTGATGGGGACAGAAGATTGGGCAGGGAGGACAAGGAGATTTCTTCAAGGAGGTTCCCCTGGGCAGCCAGGGAGGTGGGCTGGCAGGACAGTGCTCCGGGGTAGGGGGTCTTCTGGCTGCTTCTTCAGCAGAGGAGCCCAGAGCCTTTGGGAGAGGCTCCACAGCTGGCCATCAAAACCCCAGATAGGTCTCATTCTGGGGCTGGGCAGGTGCCACTTCCAGCTTAGCTACCAGGTGACACAAGGCTCTCCCATGAGTCAGATCAGACCAGCTAATCGCTCCTAGACTGTGGCTGGAATTTTACACTTGGGATGTTCTTGGGCGGCACTTCAAGGGAAAGGCAAGCCCCACAAAGCTGATTGCCTCTTGAGCAGGGAAGGAGCCACAGGGTGGGCTGACGACACACAGCTCTCACCTTGATTCTGTGCTGGGTGTAAGCCAACTGCAGACCAGAAGTGAGGTTTTTCAGGTAACACCTCAGGTTTATGGGCTTGGATGACCCAGCTCCACAAATCCCTAGATGACTGCACTCCTGGGTTAAATAAGCACTGATTTTGGTTTCACTCTGTTTTCTACTTGAGTGCAGGGCAGGGCCTTCTGCTGATGTTTGTTACAGCCCTGACTTCGCTCTGTAAGAGGTGGGGTCATGTTCTCTACTTTGGCTGCACAGGAAAAGGTAGGGCCCTAATTCACTCAGAGAAGTTCAGAAGGATCAGGAAATAGCCAGACCTGAGGAGTGGAGGTTGGTCCTTTAAGACTCAGAGTGGCTGGAGACGTCTGGTGCTCTGAAACTTCTCTGGGCAGTTCCCTCCCTTCATACCTGACTTGACAGGAGCTAAAATATTCAGAGAATGTGGAGAGGGATTTGTAGCAGGAGAAAAAGCCTAGTAACAACAAAACCCCAACCCTCTTCAAGCTTGAGGTGACAGAGTCACCTGGAAAGGGAGTTTCAGAACCTGGCCAACCCCAGCTGAGCCCTCTCCAGCCACTGGTGCCTTTGGAAGGCTCGGGGCTCTCACTTTTCCCTCCTCCTCTTTGCCCAAAGACTTCTGGCCTCACAGCAGATGTGCATCTACTCCCTAACGGCCGATACCAATGTGTGGCGACCTCTCCACTCAGCACGCAGAGCCTCAGAGCGCTCAGGCAGCCCTGGCGAGGAAGGCAGCTCCTCATCCCTCTGGCCTGGACTCACCCAGAGCCCTTGAGAGCCCAGCGCGGAAACGGTCCACTGGCCAGTGGGGCCCAAGGGAGGAAGCCTGGGCAGCGTCTCTGATTCTGTGTTTATCTAAACCAGACTCCAAGCCTCCCAGGGATGCTAATGGCTCCTGCGTAAACGCCACCCTCTGGCTGGTTCCCCCAGCCAGTCATCCGCCTCGTGCCGCAGGGAACACTGCCTTATATAAAAGGGCTAAGTGGATGACCTCAAAGGCAGGCCTTTGTCTTCCATCACACAGGCAAAAAGGACTGGTGGAGATGAGGAGGAGGAGGAAGAGGAGGAAGGCGGGGAAGCAGGGACCCAGAGCCGAGGCTGGGGGCTGAGGGGGCCTCTAGCCACCCCACTCACAGGACGCTTTAGCTGTCATCAGGATCAGCTGCATGACATGCACGGCCCAGAAGGGGCAGTGACATGGGGGCCAGCTGTTCCTTTGCTGGAGGACTGCCTCACATGCCCTAGGATGTCTGCAGCCCTAGTTCTCCTCCCCCATCCACACACGGAGGTATTTGCAGTTCAGCAAACACATGTTCTCTCAGGCCCATGAGATTCTGCAGGCGACTCCTGGCTCGCTGCATGTACCCCTCCTCACCCACCCTCAGGCACCGCAAGGGTGACACCTTCCGCCACCAGGGATTTTTCGCAAGCACGGGCGCAGAGGCAAAGGACTCCGCTAACCCCCTAGGCAGCTCAGAGACCCCGGAGGCCCTTCCTCTGCTGGAGCCGTCCCTCCTGGGTGCTCCCACAGTGCCCGGGGCACGCCTGCACCCCAGCTCTCCTCTGGGCGAGTGTACCCTCCCGACAGCCAGGACCCCCAGCACCTGGCTCCACCAGATCCTTGGCAACCCCCTGCCGCGGGTCCTGGAGAGGCCACCACAGCCAGTCAGCTAGGCCTGCAGGCTGAGCCAAGCCCCGCCCGGCTCAGGAGGACGGAGACCAAATTCAACATCACCCGATGGGAACCTGGTCAGAGCCTCTCGGAGTAAGCTGAAGTTTCCAGGGTGCTGCGGGCTCTGCTCCCCTCTTGTCGGCCCCAGCAGTGCTTGCACTGCCTCCTGTCTGGAGAAGCAGGCCTGAAGACAGCTCCCCACAATCCCACTTTACCCAAGGCAGCCGGCCCTTCCTGCAGCTTCCCTTCCCGCTGGCTTTGCCAGGCTTGCCGCTGTTTCTGCCCTGCAAACTCAGGCTGAAGCGACGCACTCTTCCCCTCCGTCTCGAGTGTGTTTACAATCCTCTGCCTCTGAGGCAGGCCACAGCATTGGATTTTGTTTCCAGAAGACAGCACACGACCCAGGCTTTGGAGCTAGAACGATCCCTTGCTCTGCCATCTCCTGGCTGCAGCTGTGAGCAAGGCTTTGAACCTCTCCGACCTCAACGTTCTCACCTGTAAACTGGGCACGATAACATCACACTTGCCCTGATGCACACTCTACCTGATCAGCTCTGAGAGAACTGATAAGGTGGTACACATGTACACGGGTGCTCTGTATACCGTCATTGGACAGGTGAACCTTAGATGTTCACTTTGTTTGTACTTCTGTGTCTGTTTTTTGTTTGTTTGTTTGTTTTAATTGAAACAGTTTTCTCCTCCAAGGCATAGGAGACTGGCAAAAATCCGCTGGGCACTTCCAGAGGGTCAATCATTGCCGGTGGCAAGAAGATGAGCTAATTGTGTGGTTAATTGCTTACAAAGCTTCCCATTGGATGTTCATGGCAACTAGGAACACACAGGGCGGCTCCTGGGGCCTCGAGCTCTGTGACTCAGGGAGAGCAGAGTCGACCGGCGTCCAGGTGCCTCGACTCCAGTTTCTGGTTCAGAAGGTCAGTAAAGTTGCTAAAAGGAGAAAGAAGAGTTCCCCAAAGAACGCCATTTCACACATGTGGAACTCTGCTAGGCACCAGCGAAGAACATAATAGATAGTGAGACTGCTGAACGGATTTCATTTTACACAGAGGGTTTACACACTCTTCTTAACCCCTTTCCCATCTGAGCTGTTCCCCCAATATTCTACTCTTTCCTCCAGTACTTCCCTTTTTATTTAAATAGTTAGATCACTTGCCAAACTTTTATTTTTAGATAATTATAAAGAGTATCCTTTTTTTTGAGTGAAAGAGATGAAGGGAAATCTCTAAAATATCAGAAAAGGGAAATTATCTCTGGACCCTATGACTCTCCAAAGCAATATTGCCAGAATCCTTTGCCTTGCTGCACATGTGTGCATGTGTATATGATGCCTGTGCATATGTGCTGGTTAGTGGTGATAACCTGGCTTGTCCGGGGAAAGAGGCAGAGAAATCACATATTAAATGCCTAACATGTTGCTAGGTACTATTCTAATATTTCATGTAATCCTCACTCACAGCACTGATACTTATCTACATTCTGCAAATGATGAAACATGTTCAGAGAGGTTAAGTAACTTGCTCAAGGTCACACAGCTTCCTGGTTTGCTCCGAGGATTTTGTTTTGTTTCAGCCAATAGGGTAACTGGGCCCCCATCGTCTCTCCTCCAGTTAAAAAATAGCCTCAGATAAACAGCAAGTGCTTTGTCAAAAGAGTGACCTTGCAGATGGGGCAGGCCTGAATAATGACCCGCCTTGCCCTCCTTTCCAAGTGGTTCCCAGAACAGCCTCACTGACACCCACTTTGGGAAGACACATTAACAAAGGGCTGAAAGTGGGTGAAGACGCCCCTGCCCGGGAAGGTTCATTCTGTGTCAGTGCCTTTGTTCTGGCCTTGCAGAAGTCTGAGCAAAAGGCATTGAGTTGTCCATGTTTGGAAAAAATGCTTTTTTCTTCCTTCTTTTCTTCTTTTGGTCTTTCTAAAAAAGCAGTTTGGGTTTCCCTAGTGATCGTTCTTTCCTTCGCTGGGGAAAAGCCTGTGCTTCTCCCAGGAGGCAGAGCCAAGGCAAGCCAACTTTGTTCATTGTATTCGCCCTGGCAGGGCCCTCCTGTGACGGCAGCTGGGTGCAAGCCCAGGCAGGTAGGGGCCCCTGGCTCAATAGCTCCGTCCTGGAGGCCTGGTTAGAAACCTGGCTGGGGCCAGACCCACCCCTGCCAAAGTGAGCTGGGAGCCTGGAGCGGAGAAGGGAAGGCCTTTCAAAACCAAGACACCAAGGGTAGGAGAAACAAAGCCCAAGGACTTGGCAGGGCAGGTAGCTCTGGCTAAAAATAAGAATCTGGATTTTAAGACTAACCGTCTTTCCCCTTAAACAAACAAGGAAACTCCCCTAAAAACTGAATGCAGAAACACTCTTTGAGAAAGACCTGAGTAATGTTGAATTTCATCCCTACCTCTCTCCCCACCCCACATGGTGTTCCCACAAGATGAGTGGTTCAGAGTCTACGGCTGGCACAGCGTTTCCTCACCTGTCCTGCAGGGAACCCACCCACAGGTGGTCGGAATCACGCTGAGGGCAGTGGGGTGGGCGATGTACCTCCCACAGCATCAGTGGCAGCTCTAGGGCAGGAGAATGAGGACGGCGGGCCCTCACCAGCCCCTGCAGGCCTGGACCCCTTGGCTACTGAGGGCGTGAGAAGCAGGAACCAGCTCTGTGTTCTCAGGGTGGGTGCTCCGTCCTCTCCACTCCTGGTCGGGTCAGAGGGCTGCTCTGCTCCGGGTTTGGAGCGTAGGACCCGGTCAGGGCCCAGAGCTCCTGTTGAAAAACGGGAGCTCCTGATGCAAGTGTTCAGCTCGGGCTGGCCCTCCCTGAGCGTTACCACCTTGGTCGGTGAACTCCCAGCAGCACATTCTGGCCAAAGCCAGGAAAACCCTGAGCGGCTGCCTAGCTGCCCTCTC
Source organism: Eubalaena glacialis (assembly GCF_028564815.1). Taxonomy (NCBI): domain Eukaryota; kingdom Metazoa; phylum Chordata; class Mammalia; order Artiodactyla; family Balaenidae; genus Eubalaena; species Eubalaena glacialis. The sequence continues at coordinate 24,705,008 of NC_083718.1, forward strand.
CTGAGCAGCTGCCTTCTTCCTGTCGCAACCAGAGGCCCAGTTTCTGGGACAAGGGTAGCACCCAGATCGGCACACAGGGGTCCATCCCTCATTGCCATTCTCCCTCCCCTACCATCATTCAGAATCCCTGCCTGAGGAGTCCGCCCAGGCCCAGCTGGCCCGACTGGCCACCAAGAGTTCCCTGACTACCTACAGGCGGGATCAAGGCCCCACCAGGGACAGAGGGCCGCCCCAGACACCTGCCCACCCTCCTCTCCTACGCGCACGTTCTCGGACACCCTCTCTGATCCTGCAGGGCTGGCCACCTTCTTGTCCCATGCCTTCCCCACCTCTAGGTCCCCGCTCACGCAGGTGCTCTGCCTGCAGTGTTCTCCCCCCTCCTTTCCTTTATCCACATCCCACCTGTCCCCACAGCTGATGGTGCTGGAGTCCGTGAGCTGGCCCTACCTTCTCCATAAAGACCAGCCACAGGCCATTCCAAGAATCCTCCTCCTTAGCAGGATAGGTTTTGAGAGCTTCATGATTCTTGTGTCCTGTGCTGTGTCTCCCATCAGAGGGTAAGCTTCTGGAGAACCGGAATTTGCCCTAACACTTCTGGACGCGCCCCCAGGCTGGACACACAGTGGGAGTATGATACTACCAGCTGCGTGACCGATGAGAAAATTTTACAGGTGCATCACACGGCAGGGGCTCAGGCCCTGCTACGTGCCATCTCCTAGAAGTTGAAATACACCTCAACCAGCTCATACCTCTTCATGCTCACATGCTCAAGCTTGGATCTTTCCAGAGAGATCTCCAGGGGGAATACTTGGGGGAATTTCCTGTCCAATCTGCCTGGGGTTCACTACACACCACCAGGCTCCAGGACAGCGGGCCCCGGCCCCAGGGGCCTTTTCACATGCACACATGAGGGTCACTCTTTCACTCTGGTTAGTCAATCCAGCAAAGAAAGCACTTCTCCCAATGACTGTTCCAGATCCACCCTCCTTCCCTCTTCCTAACTTTACAGGAGCTGGCAACAAAGGGGCTCACAGTCTTGCCAAACCAGCGTTTTTTTTGGTTACCAAGGAATGGAGGTATCCTTCACCCAAAATGGAAATGTTCCAAACACTCCCTACCAGGAAGGCCCAGCAAATGCTCCATCTCTGATCTAGAAGGTCACAGACTTGGCTCCTCCTTCCTCCTCCCTCCTGGACTTCATCCTCTTAAGAACTAAAAATAATGGAGCGCTAGAAAAAAGAGGCGAGAGAGGGGAAGCAGTTGAAAGCAAAGGAAATGCTTTGGTGCACAGGGGCCTAGCCTACCTCTCACACCAGGAGCCTGCTGGGGCCGCTGGAGCAGAGGCTGGGGGGAGCCAACAATTGCAGGAAACAGGGAGTGGCCAGGGGGCTGAGGAAGAGCCCTGGGGGATGGGGAATGGCAGCCTCTAGCAGCTGACTTCCTAACGGACAAAGCTCAGAGGACAGAAAGGCTCAGCCTTTCCTCTGGGAAAGGGCATCCAGAGCCCTGCCCAGCTGGTGGAGGCGGCCCCTGCGACACACACCAGGTCCCTTCCCTCCCTTCGCTTCGTCCACCCCTCCCCAGAGATTTTATTTTTACTTTGGTTAAAATGCAAAAAACAAGGCCGAGTTACAGAGGGTGGAAATTTACTGAAGGTCTTTACTGGTCAACAGACAATTGGCACTGAAGGCCTGGGACGGCTGAGTACCCCCAGTGCCCCTCCTGGGCGACTTCCTCACAGGGGCCAGTCATGACACCCCCAAGCCCCAACACAGCTCCTCCAGCTCAATCCCTCCTTCTCAGCTCCCAAGACGTAAGGCCAGGCGGGCAGTGGGGTGGAGCCAATAGCATGTGGGCTGTTCTAGTAATAAATAGGTGATATGTCTCGACTGTTTTCTAGAGCCAGACACAATGCCAAGTGCTTGATAAGTATTATGTATGCATGATACAAATATCTCAACCTGTCACACAGGTCATCTCATTAGCCCATTTTACAGATGGGGACACTGAGGCACAGAGCGATTAAGCAACTTGTCCAAGGTTCTACACATGGTAAGTGGCAAAGCCAAGATTTGAACCCAGGCAGTCTGGCTCCAGGGTCCAAGCTCTCCATCACTCTGCTAGGCTGCCTCATTGGTCATTTGTAACATGTAAACTTATAGCCGGATAAACCTAGGTTTAGATCCTGTTATTCTTGGCTGGTGGTATTAGGCAAGTTACCAAACCTCTCTGAGTTTCAGTTTCCTCCTTATCTGTAAAATGGGAATACCACCTACCCTACAAACCTCTCATGTGTCCAGTCTGGTCTGTAAGCCCCCTGAGGGCATGAGACTGTCTGTGGGATGAAACACACAGGAGGGGACTCTGCGTTGGCTCAGCAGAATTAGCAGCAGGGTCTGATCACCTCCTCCTCTATCCCAGCCCTGGCCTTCAGGGGCCACTTTTCCAAGAGGAAAGGGCAGAGGGTGAAGGCCACAGATGGCAGGCAGTCCCCAGTAACAAGCCGATTCCTCGCCATGAAATGAACCCTGGAGGAGCTGGGGGCTGGCCTTAAACAGAGACTTTCTGGAAGTCCAGAACGCCCAGGAGCCCTTCTAGGATGGGTGTGAGAGGCAGCACATAAGGAGGCGGCCTCGCACGGAAGCCACCAGCGGTCCTTCTGTTTCCTGCAGACCCTCCCCTCCCACTGCCCCAGTCCACCCCATGGACCCAAAGTCTGAAGGAAGTAACTCTGCCTGTTCCTAGGGAGGCTCAACCCAGCAACAGGACCCATGGGCTCTGACAGGTGGCCCATGTGGAAACAGACTGCTTCATCCCATGCTGGAAGATGACATTTAAATTAAGCCAGCAATCTGAAAGGAAGTTTTCTGCAAAAAGAATCAGAAAAGTCTTCTTCTCTGCCCCCCGCTCTTACAAGCACAGCCCTGCTTATGGAAACAAGCTTCTCCTGTGTTAGGAGCTCCTGTATTTTCTCCGAGATTCCCTGAGATTGAAAATCTTCTGGTTGTAAATTTGAGAACCTAAGGATCCTACTGTGTACATAGTAGAAGGGACAAGATTTCCTCAATCTCCAGCTTGCTGAAAGTTTACTTCTCTAGGCTAAGAACATTCACAGACAAAATACTACCTTTTAAGTAGTTTCGGAGGACCCAGAAAGCACTTGTAAGGGATTTGGTAAGGGGCTTACTCTGGACTAACTCCAAAGTCAGACTTGGGGGGAACTCCCACCAAAGGAATTTCTAACAAGGAAACTTTTCAGGAAGAGCATGAATACCACATGAGAACAAATCATGTGCAGTATCAAATATTTAGCTATATTTAGAAAATATTTCCCAGCAAGACATACTGGTGCAATTCATATTTCTGACAGATTACACTGATTTGCCTGTGGCTAAACGGCGCTCAGCAAATGGGAAGGCAGACTCGCAGAGGCTCAGAAACCCAGCTGCTGCAGCCCTGCCCACCAGAGGCTGAGGTACAGCTCTGACACCGGCTCTGAGTCACCCGGCCTCCCTCTCCCGACCAGGGCTGTTCGGGGCACAGGCCTGTCTCAGTGAGGCGGTCATGCATCTGTTCATGTGTAGACTGCTGGAGGCCAAAAAGACACACCAGTGAACCCCCAAGTATGAGCAAGACTCGTCAGCTCTCAGAGCGCAGCTGTGAGATGACCCCGGGGGGGTCATCCTGACATCCGTGTCGGTATGTGTGATTTTCATAAACAGATTGACTCACCGCCTGTCCCCGTGCATCTCTGTCAGCTGGGGCCCCGAGTGCTTACTTAGCACTTTCCTGTGTAGCAGGAGCCTCCCGGGGCCCTGAGAAACAGGCAGCGGACTCACCTCTCATTCCCTGAGCAGCAGGGGCCAACGGGCTCAGCCAGGCTTGGGTCCCAATCAGGGGACAGACCTGGAGCTCCTGCCCCAACCCCTATCCCTGGCAGCCTGCATGCCCAACTGCAAGGGGGTCTCCCACACCCTGGAAGCAAGGACACCCCATCACTGTTTCCATCACTTTTTGGCTTTAGGCTACAATGCATTAACATTCATTTTATATTGAGGTATTTTACAGCAGCTCTTGGGGTAATTACACGGGGACGGACCTTCACAGCACTGTGGTGGGGATCTCCTGTGTTAGAGATGGGCAAAGCCGACTTCCGCTGCAGTCTCTCCTGTCCTCTCCCTCGGATTTAAAGAGAAGCTAACCCACAGCCCAGCATCAGCACCTGCATATGGATGGTACCTTTTCTATCTCAGGTACACACCATCCTCTACCTCAAAGCTTGACCCACAGAAGTCCCCCTCTTGCCTGTGCAGCTTACGGAAGGCTTCTGGTTCTCTTAGACGTGTTTCATCCCCTTCCTACTGAGTTAGAGGAAGTGAAACGTTATTGAGAGATGCGAGCAGGTTGTCTGGAAAATGTATTCTGGAATGGGAGGGGCTGAGGAAGGGGCTTAATGACTGAGGGTCCTTCCGGCCAGTGGCCCTGAACCAAAGGAACTGGAGAGACCCTTTGGAGGACTGGGCTGCTCAAGACAGACTGGGTTTAGGTGTCACCAAGCTCCGGGCCTCTGGGCACAGGGAAAAGGCAGGAGCTGAGTGAGCGCTTTGTCTGCCAATCCGTGACAAGTGCAAACCTTCTTTGCGATGTCCACCTGCCATGTGCTGGGAGACCGGCAGCTAAGCTGGGAGCCCGGACGAGACGTGAGAGCTGCCCTCCTGGGTGAACAGAGCCGCAGGGACTCTGTCCCAGACAGAGGGACACTCCGGAGTCTCACAATGACCGTGGCCCTGTCGCAGGCTCCGCCCGCACCCCTGGGTCTCTGGGGACGGCCCACATTTAGGAACTGTAAGATCACTTCTAGGGAACAGAACCAGCTGGCTGATTTATTCCCCTCAACTTTCAATGCTATTATTAGGGCACATCTGTCTCTGAATGAGGTCACCAAGGAAAAACCCAAATGAAGAAAATATTTTCAAGCCATCGTCATTTCAATCTTTGGAAAAGGAAGTGAGGCGATAAACCTCCAAAGAACCCCAGAATTCAGGGTGACCCAAGAGGAAAATGGAAAGTATTTGCCCTGGGAATGCAGGCGGCTGAGCTGTGTACACGGTGCTTGGCCAGCATGACGCGGATGGGCTGGCAGCTCCTGGGACCGTTTCCTCTTCCCTTGCTTCCCAAGCTCAGTTCTCCCCTGCCCTTCGCCAGGGAAGTCAGTCAGTGGAGCTCCCCCTCAACCCTGAATCAGACCCAGAGGAAAGCCACTTAGTGACCAGTGATGCAGGGCTGAGTTTCCGGCCAGTGGCCAGCAGACTTATTTTCTTTGGCAACAATTTTTGTTGTTGTTCTAAATTAGTTGCCAACATTTAAAAATCGGGACATTTCACACAAACATCCAGATCTCCAGCGTTCTTTGAAATACTGGGCCCACATTCCCGGTAGCGACCGTCTGTGGGCTGCACCTGAACTGCACACCTTGAGACGGGCCTTCCGCCCCCTGTCACCAGGCCCTGTTCATATGCATCACCTGTCCGGCCCCCGACGGCATTCGAGGACAGACGAAGGGGACGGAGTGCCAAGGACGGCCTTAGGACCCCAACTGGTCGTAAGCAGGCCACTCACTGCCATGTAACATGGACAAGTCACCTCCTTCCCTGAGCTTCTGTCTCTCCATCTGCAGACAGTGCTCAGAACCTCCCCGCCTCTCAGACTGTAGGGAGGATGACGTGGGGAAACAAGAGGAGTGCCTTGAACACCTGCCCACCCCACAGGCCAGGTGAGATGGCCGTTTAGGTCTAAAGGATAAAATAAAACACTCAAAGAAAGTTGGCCTCTATGATTGGATTAGTAGCCGGGGAGGGGGAGACAAGAGGTGGCTCAGTAGTTGCTTACAGGAGCTGAAATAGAACCGGGGACTTCTGAACCCCCCAACCAGGCCCCGCCTGCTCACCGGAGAGGTGGGACATCACTCAGTCACGGCTGAACAGAACAGGCTCTGATGGGCCTCGAGTCAGTTAGAGCAGAATTTAGAACTGGGGGTGCCTGGCCCTTGGGATTGCCAGCTGTGGCCCAGCCTTGGAGAGGTGACACTCGCCATGGCATCTGCAGCGGGTCAGGAGGAAGCCTCACGTCCTGGCTATGAAACTTAACACTCAAATGCTAGGGGAAAACCAGAGGGTCCCATGACCTCTGAGTATTTCACAGGACAGTCGCCACGCCAGAGCCAAAGCCCCTGCCCCATCCTCTCTCTTCCCCCAAACCTGCTGAAAATAAGAACGAAATGACAGACTCGACGGTAGAGGGCTAGCCACCCAGGGGCTTCTCCCAGACGAGGAGAGGTTTCAGTGGTAAATGCACTGGTCCCACCTCCATCCTTTAGTCCTCCCAAAGGCAACGCACGAGGGAAGGCTGGGGAGAGAGTGACTGAAACGAGAAGAGCAGGGAGCACGGGATGGGATCCCATGGCATGTGGGATGGGATCAGCGATGGGCCACCCAATCAGGGCGTCTCCCAAAAAGCCAGAGGCGCTCAGAGGGCGGAGCCCAAGTGCTCACTGCTCCTGGCATTACCAGCTCCTTCCCAGAGCATCCGGAGGGTAGGAGCCCCACTGCTTGTCCTCACCCCCAACCGGTTTCCTGGTGGCTGGGGGCTCTAGGGACTCTGGGCACAGTCCTGCTCCAATGCCCGGCCTTGTAGCTCCCGCCCAGCAGGCCTGATGGAACTATGAAGATCACAACGTATGTGGGGGACCCTGGAATCTCCCCTCAGGGGAGCTAAGGAGACTCTGGTACTGTGTTTCCAGGACATCCAGGAGATCGCCAAAGGCCCCCGATTCTACCTCCCTGACACCTCTCCCGTCCCTACCCGCGTCACCCCTTGCTCCTCCCATCTCTCCTGGATTAGATAGCCTTCCCAGTTCTCCAGGTGTGCCCTCCTGCAGGCCCCTCTCCACACCTCTGCCTTGGAGATCTTTCTAAAATGTAAAGCTCATCACAGCAATTCCAGCAGACCCCTCCCTGCTTTAAACCTTCATTCAATAGCTTCCCCAAAGCCTTCAGGACAAAGACCAAACTCCTTCAGATGGGCTCTCAAGAGCTCCTGCCCAGCCATGCCCCTTTACCCCCTATGCTGAAGAAAAACTGACCTATCCGCCAAGACACATCCTGCTGCTTCACGCTTCTGAGACTTTTGTGCTATTCCCTCTGGCTGGAGAGCCCTCCCCTAACCTGCCCAGAGAGTTCTCCTCCATTCTATCAAACCATGCTCACTTATCACCTCCTCCTTGCCCTTCCCCAGACCCCACTTCCCCTTGCCCAGCGTATGAAAAAGCTCATTGCTTCCTCCTCTGCAGAACTGCTCCTTCATACCCTGTACATGCATTCGCCGCTCCTTTTAGAGTGTATTCAAATCACCTGATTGTACCCCGGCTGTCGCCCCCACTACAGAGAGCCATCCTTGAGGGCAGCGAACAGCTGAACCCCTAGGCCCTAGCACACTACTTTCCCAGGGTCAGGAAGCAATAAGTGCCTGTTACACTAAACTGCTGGGAGCCCCCTAGACTCAGAGCCTGGTTGGGAAGGCAGGAGGGAGACTTGCCCGGAATCCCCAGCCCTCACTAAGGAGTCTGGCTGAAGGCTGGGGGTTCCTAAACCAGGAAGGGGAGCCTCACACTCACGCAGAGGTCAAGAAGCAGAGGCAGCAGCCTCTGAGGCCTGCACGAGGTCCCGCCACCAGGGCCAGCCCCTCAGGGAGAGCCCCAGAGCCCAGAGCCAGGCAGCTGTCCCTGGGTGGGCCCCCAGGCCTCCCCGCTGTCAGAGGCTGCTCCTGGCCTGCGCACAACACACTGTGGGTCAGCTTCCTCCCTCAGACCTAGGGCAGGGCCACCTGGGGACTAGGACACACAAGGAAGGCAGATCCCCCAAAGGCACCTTGTGTGATGCTCTGACCATTGGAGCAAGAAGCAGCCAGAGTTCAGGCCACACTGTGCAGGTCCATCACCGCAGAGAATGCCCAGAGGGAAGGGACCTGCCCAGATCACAAGCTCAGCAGAGAAGAATCCAGGTCTCTCCGTACCCAGGCCAAAGCTGGTTCCACAAGTATGTCTGTCACCTCTCTTTGTCAGCCCTCCTCTCCAGAAGGGTCTATCCTTACTGAGAGCAAACAGTCCAGCTGTGCTCTCTCCACTACTAATCCCCTGCCCCCCACCAAACACACAGTTTTTATTTACTGCCATGATCATATACACAAAATTCAGTAAGAGAAAAGTTTCACTGTCTGCAGTTCTTTTCTGGCCATTTTCACTATTTGTTTTCTCTCTTAATTATCACTGAAAATAACTCTGTCATACAGAAGAGAGGAGTGTTAAAAAAATCATCCATGCCAGGTGCCAAATATGATAGATATGCCACTGATTCAGCTTCCTGACAAGAAGGTTTCAAGAGGAGAGCAAAAGGTGAGGCTTTGGCAAGGGAGAACCGAGCCAAGATCACCAAGGCCTGGACTGCCAGGCTAATGAACTTGGACTAGAGTCTCTAGGGAAATAGGTAGAAATGACGGAGGAAATTAACAAGAGCTTTGACTATCCAAACTGTAAGACTTCCAAGTATCAAAGGCAAAGAAACCCCCAAATCAAAATAAAAGTCAAATAAACTGGAAAAAATATTTTACAAAATACATTATGGTGGAAGGGTTAACACATCTGTACATAAAGAGCTCAAAGAAATGGGTGAAAAAAACCTCTTAGATGCCAACAGATAACTTGGCAACATACACAAAATTCAACAAACACATAATGAAAATAACAATATACAATTTCCCTATTAAATTAGCAAAAAAACAGAAAAATAATCAATACAGGTGATTGTGAGGAGGAGGACGCCATGGAAGTCTGCTGGAGACACCCCAAGTGCACAGGACCCTTGGGGAAACCAGCCCTCGAATATGTTTCAAAGGCGATAGAAATTTCTGAACTTTTCATTAATTATTTTCCCTCTGGAAATCTCCTTAAGGAAATACTCTAAAATATGGAAAAAATTACAAGCACAGAGATGTTAATTAGGCCATTGTTTATTTAACAATAGCATTGAAAATAACCCAAGATCCAACAATAGAGGAATGATTAAATAAATTAGGGGTCTGTCCTTGGGATTTATCATTCGGTCCTGAACAATAAGACTTAGAAGGAAACATGGAAAATTTGGTAAAATGTTAAGTGGGGGCGAAAGCAGAAGAGACTGTGAAGAATGTACATATTTAAAAGGCCAGGAGGGGGAAATTCCCTGGCGGTCCAGTGGTTAGGACTCTGCGCTCTCACTGCTGAGGGCATGGGTTCGATCTCTGGTTGGGGAACTAAGATCCCACAAGCCGCGTGGTGTGGCCAAAAATAAAAAAAACAAAAACAAACAAAAAAAGGCCAGGAATTAATATACCAATTTATATGAATAGGTGCATTAGTAAGCACTTCTGCATATTAAATTTATACTGACTTCCATAAACTTATTTAACCCTTTGCTCTGATTTCTTAGCTATTTATTACATTCTATTGCACTACATATGTTTGTAAGCATCCTCAGACCTTTTTAAATTAAGATGGAATATAAAGTAACCAATTAATAATCAACAGAAGCAATAGATTTAGTTAAGATTTTAGGGTTATGATGATAGTATGGTTATAGGCCCTTTTGCTTTATTTTTTAAATGTCTGCGTGTGGTTAGTCTGCTTTGGACACAGCAAAGCCCCTCCCTTCCAAGTAGAAAAAGGCATAAATATATAAATAGTACATCATATAAATACATACACAGTACCTTGGATGGCAGCAAGTGTTTTGAAGAAAGAGAACGGGAGGTGGAGGAAAGGGTATGGCCGAGGGCAGGGGGAGGCTGTGCCATCTGGGCTGGGCGCTGAGGGAAGCCCTTCCTGCAGGAGGTGAGGGGCTGAGCCCTGCACACCTCCTGGTCCTGGCCAAGGGAACAGCCAAGTACAGAGGCCTGAGACAGGGCGTGCTGGGCAGGTTCAAAGGCCAGCAAGAGCAACAGAGTGGCCGAATGGAGTGAGCAAAGGGGTCGTGGAATGAAACCAGGTTCGCTCAGGCAGAGCTCTTCAGGCTGCACTGAGGATCTTGGATTTTATGTGAGTGAGACAGGAAGGCACTGGAGGGTTTCGGGAGAGGAGTGTCAAAATCAGGCTCACTCAGCCTGTGAAGAGCAGACCTGGGGAATAGAAAGCAGGGCAGAGAAGCGAGATCAGTTTTGAGGCTGCTGTAATAGTCCAGGTAAGAGAGGAAGATAGACTTTTAAGAAAACCAACAGCTCTCTGCTTTGGACCATGACTGTTGGTCTCTGGGTGTGAGAGCACAGCTCCTTAACATGCCCACTCTAGCCTGGAGGCGAGATCCCTGTTCAAAGTAGGTGCTTCCAAAGACCTTGGGATCCTGACAACAGGGAAGTGGGAAGGAATCCTGTGCCAGAGATAAGAGCCTGTCTGTGGGCAGGTGAGGGGTGCTGCCCTGGGTGGGCCTCGGTGGGAGGTGAAGCCTGGAAGGAATTCCACGTTTGATTAGGGGTGCAATAATCTCACTCCAGACTGCAGCTCCTAAGAGAGGTGTGAACTTGGGCAGACAAACAGGAAGTAGGTCCCAGGTACAGAGTCTGCACTCGGTTTCTGTCCCCCAATTCCAGTGATGAGAAATCCCCACCACGTTCAGAACACTGGCCCTTCCTAACCAGAACCCTGCTTCTGACAAGTGGAGAACATGCTTTAAACTGTACCAAGTGTAACGACAAGACTCTTCTTCTAGATATTCCCATTTTTTAAAAAAGGGATGCATTGGAGAAATTGTGGAAACAGGTTCAGTCTTGCTCAGGAGTGGAGATGATGTGAGGAAGGCCAACACAGAGGCCTCGGTCAGTCTAAACACAAGCACAGCAACCGGGGGCGGTACTAGTAACCAGTTCGGCCAACACCTGACCCGTAGCCAGAGTCTCAACTCCTACCTATCAGGGGATCCTCCTAAATTCTCTAGACATATGGAAATATTTGATAGGTCTTCTGGAGCCTGTAGAGTACAGAGTATAGCATAGCTATAGATGGATACATAATACACACCATATACATTAGATATATACGTCATATATTTTTGTTTCTTGGCCTTTCAGCTTTATTATCTATCTGCACAAAGTGGGAAACGTTACAAGCCTGTGTGCAATTTAAGTTTCTGTATCCGGACTGTCCTGCAACCCGGCCAGGGTTGCAGGAAGCTCCTTCTCGTTCTGCCAAGAGATCTCTCCCAGATAGGCTCGGAGATCTGCTCTTTTATTGTTCTATTTAATAACGCGTAAAGATTAAGCACAAACACACAAAGAGTGGCTTTACTTTTTTCCGCCTCCTTTGGCTCAGTTACTGCATAATTGGAGGACAGAGTCAGGAAGTTTTACAGCCCATACATGCCTCAAACTCCTCCACTTCCTGGTCAATCTCAGTTGCCACCCTCCAAAGTCAGGGGTGATCAGGGTGATCTACATCATAAGCATTTTCTGGTGATGGGATTTCACGGTCTTCAAGGCTCTAAGAAAGACTGGGGTGGGTTCAGAAGTTCTTGTAACCCCAAACCACCAATTACAATTTTTTTTTCAGTATTAAAGTACTTTAAAAATATCTAAAATCAACAGTCTCTCTTCAGACATTTTACTCATCCTTTACTGACCCTTTCCTTATATTCCCCACACCCTTTTAATTTCTCTAGAATCCCTATTTGCTTCCTTTTCATCATTACCTAACCACCAAGTCCTGCTCTGCTCCCTTTGCCACTTTCAAAAGAACCACTGCAGGGTCTGTTCCTTATCCTTCCTAACAACCTGACCATCGAGTCTGCGATGTGATGCAGTGTGTCCCCCTCCACCCCTGATAATTAACGGCTCCGTATTCCTACTAAGTTGCCTCCAACCCAGTGCCCTCCAAAATGAAGCAGGATGACAAAGCACCTCGGCAGACCTGCATCTGACTTGTGTGTGGATTTTCTGTGTTCCGAAAACCCTACATCAGAGGGGAAAGGGACCTATCCTTCACAGCCCTGTGTGTGTATTTAAAGACAAGAGGAAAAAAAAGGAACCCGATGAGGCTCTCAGAAGGGAATACTCTTCTGTAACTGGTGTTTACCATGTTCCACTGGGTGCTGAAGAGGAAGTGGTTACTATAACCCCAAGGGGGAAATGCTCGCTTGAAACAGGAAAATGGAACTCTTACTACTTTCCACTAGCAGCGTGCAAGAAACCGGCCACACTTGGAAACGCTTGCACAGCACTCTCCAGAGCTGAGTGTCTAAGACTCAGTCCTATTACCCTAAACCTTAAAAAGCACAGATTAGGACACAGACACAGGTCCACTTTTTTCCAGAAACATCTCAGCACTGGAAAAATTCTCACTATCACTTCCCTTACCTCTAAGCAGACAGACGGCCAGGACCCCCTGGGCAGCTGAGGGGAGGAGAAGGGGAAGAAGCCTGGAAAGCGGATTGGAAAGAACACTCAACTAAGCAAGGGTCGGAAGACCCGGGTTTAGTCCCAGCTCTGCCATTTACTAGTTGTGGAACCTTGGGCAAATTACCCAACCTCCCTGCTTCTCGGTTTCTACTTCCTCTATAAAACGGGGATATTATTGACTGCTCTGCTCACATCCTTGGCTGTTGTGAGATTGATATGGAATAAGGCATAAAGGTGAAGGCATAAAGGACACTCCAACGTGCTATGCCCATGCAGGCTGTTACCATCAGCAAGATTCAAGTCTTTACAAAGCTTTCCTGAGTGCTGAACTCTGGCTCCTCCAACTCATCCCCTCAGCTACATTTCCACTTGAGTACCTGCCCAACTCATCCTTCTGAGCCTTGTTTATTATTCTGCCCACAGTTCTGCAGAATTTTGGTAGAATACCCTATAGAGTCTGGTGAGAGGATCTAAGCAAGACCAAACAGAAAAAGTGGGGAAAAATAAACAAAACTACCTGACCCTGGGCCCCTGCTCCCACATCTTCTATAATCAATCCAAAGACAAAGACTTCATCCTCAATGGCTAATTTGCCTGCTTGGTGGGTCAGAGTGGCCCCAGTTCGGAGTCATATTTTCCATTTATTAAAATGAACATCTGGCTGCTGCCTGATGCCTTTGTGTATGGTCTTTTAACTCACGATTACCTGCAGGGCAATTCTGATGTGTGAAGCAATGCAGAAAAAAGAATCATGGACACCCCCAGGCTAATCCACGCCACTGTGCACGGTGCAAAAGCAGGCTGGGTCTGGCACAGTAAAAGTCAGCCATCTTTGTTTACGTGCAAATTCTAATGAAGAAAAGCCACAACCAGCAGGTCCACACATAAAGTTCATAAAGAACTGTGGGGACTTCCCTGGTGGCGCAGTGGTTAAGAATCCGCCTGCCAATGCAGGGGACACGGGTTCGAGCCCTGGTCCGGGAAGATCCTGCATGCCGCAGAGCAACTAAGCCCGTGCGCCACAACTACTGAGCCTGTGCTCTAGAGCCCGCGAGCCACAACTACTGAGCCCGTGCGCCACAACTACTGAAGCCCGCACGCCTAGAGCCCGTGCTCCGCAACAAGAGAAGCCACCGCAATGAGAAGCCTGCGCACCACAATGAAGAGTAGCCCCCGCTCGCCACAACCAAAGAAAGCCCGCGCACAGCAACAAAGACCCAACGCAGCCAAAAATAAATTTATTTTTAAAAGAACTGTGAATTAATTTAATCCAAGAACACCCCCACCCCACCCCCAGATCTTGGGTCCCAGGAACCATCCTGCTGTTTCATCTCAGTGGGAGGCAGGCCAGTTAAGGAAAGCCTGAGCTCCAGGGCCCTCTCCGCCCCCTGTGTGACCTTGAGCAGGCCACTGAACCCTCCAAAACCTTGGCTTCCCTATCTGTGAAACAGGGATAATAACAAGACATGCCCTGCCTGGCTCCCAAGGTTATTGTGACAACTAAGTGAGAAAACAGATGTGAAAGTGCTTTGCAAACCACAAAACATCATCCAAGTGCGAGGTATTACCTAGCAAAAGTGCCTGGAGAATAACCCCCAAATCTGGAAGTGTTTTATTGAATCCATTAATGGACATATATCCTACATTCATTTAACAAGAATTTAAGGTAGCTGCCCGGAGGGATGCTTAAACAATTTCTAAAGAAGTTCATACAAGCAAGTTACAAAAACCACCACATGAACTGGATAGTAGGCTTTGGGGATTTTTTTAAATAGGAAAACTGTAGATCTTTTACTTTTCTTCTTTCACTCTGATTTCTGCTTTAGAGCCTTGAAAAGGACTACCATAAGAATATTGTGTTGCCTTTCAGGTAGAACTATGCAGCGTAGCCTCCTCACATTTACACACACACACACACACACACACACACACACACACCCCGCCTTCCCACTTCTTCCCCCAGCACCTGGGGCAGCAACTTGGCCAAACCTGCAAGCCCTCCCTTCCCAGACCCCAGCTGGGTTGGAAGTCTAGGGCTATTTGAAACTAGGTTTCCCTAAGATCTCTAGGCCAAAGGCATCCCCGTCACACTTCCAGGAGGGTGGTGCCCTCAGGGAGGGACAGCAGGAGTTTCCAGGACACACAAAGGCTTATTCTGCTCACAAAGGCTATTTACCAAGTCAGCGCAGCGAGTCTGCCAGGATCAGGGCGGAAGAGCAGAGCCGGGACAGCCTGCTGAATACGCTGCCTGGCAGATCTACCCCTCTCTATTATCAGCACCAGGCAAGACGCCACCGGGCTGCGGAGAGACCTGGGTGTCCAGGTGGAAAAGGCAGGAAGAGGTGTGTGTGCAGGAGAGAAGCATGAGCTGCTGCTTGAGGTTTGAGGGGGAGGGAGGGGGCGTTCAGGCTGTCTCTCCTTCCTCCTCAGTTCTCTAACCTCATCTGGATCTCAGACAAGCCCAGCCCCAGGATCAGAAGGCCTGGAACTCAGACCCAGACCCAGACCCACTCTGGCTGGGGCTCGAGGTGGGAGAGGTGAGCTCCCACCCGCCTTCTGGGCCTCGCTGGGAGTCACCAGCCGCCGCTGCCCACTCCCCTGAGCTCCGGGCTGTGCCAGAGGCTGCAAGACGGAGGAGCCTGGAAAAACACGAGCGAGTGGGAAAGCTGGCGAACCCCTCTTTCCACGGCAAAAACGCAACTTACTGCAGCCCTAATGGACATATGTTCCCGCTACATAACAACTACCATTTTATTTATTTATTTTTATTGAAGTATAGTTGATTTACAATGTTTCAGGTGTATAGAAAAGTGATTCAGTTATACATATGTATCTATTCTTTTTCAGACTCTTTTCCATTATAGGTTATTACAAGATAGTAAATATAGTTCCCTGTGCTATACAGTAGGACCTTGTTGTTTACCTATTTTATATATAGTAGTGTGTATCTGTTAATCCCATACTCCTAATTTATCCCCCTTCCCACCCCCACTTTCCCCTGTGGTAACCATAAGTTTGTTTTCTGTGTCTGTGAATCTATTCCTGTTTTGTAAATAAATTCCTTCGTATCTTTTTTTTTGGTTCCACAAACAACTACCATTTGAAGAGAACCTTCTAGGGACTTCCCTGGCAGTCCAGTGGTTAAGACTTCACCTTCCAATGCAGGGGGTGCGGGTTCGATCTCTGGTCGGGGAGCTAAGATCCCACATGCCTCGCAGCCAAAAAATCAAAACATAAAACAGAAGCAATATCGTAACAAATTCAATACAGACTTGAAAAATGGTCCACATCAAAAAAATCTTAAATAAATAAAGAGAACCTTCTACATAAATCACGCTCAGTGCTTCACAAAGTGGGGCATCATGCTCGCATTACAGACAAGAAAACAAGCTTGGAGAGGCTAAGTAAATTGCCCAGGAGAAGAAAGTGTCTAACACTGATGAAGAGGGACAGCGTTGAAGGGGGAGATGACTAACTTCACTTTTATACATCTTGTAATGTATTATCCCGCCTGTACGGGTATTTCACTTATATTATTTCACTTGCTATAGCAAGCTTGTATAGGCATTACTTGAACATCAAATGAAGGAATTTTTTTAAAAGATATGTTGCCAGTCAGTGGTGATCTATATTTAAACAGATTTGTCCAATTCCAGAATATGCTCTCTGGTCACACATCTACACTTGTCCAAACCCAAACCAGGACATGGAAGCTGACAAAGATTATTTTTCTAACATTATTGCTATGAAAAATTTTACAAAAGAACCAGTTACTGAATGACAATTAGTTATTAAACATGACAAAAATGGCCTGTTGGAAAGAAAAGAAAATGACACAAAATGAAAACTGGCTGCCATGCAAACTTAGGACAGGGCATAGGAACCAAGGTTTCTACCTAGTGTTCAAGACCTCAGACTCTGGCTCAGGAGAGAAGAAAATAAAATCCCTGCACAGATGGCTGCAGACCTCTTATAGTATGCTGTCACACAGGGAAAGGGCTGAGCCCCTGTAGGAAACCAATTAGTCTAGTCTAGTGGTTAGAAACATGATCTCTGGAGCCAGGCCAAGTGTGAATTCTGGCTCTGCCATTTACTAGCCCTGTGACTCCAGGTAAGCTTGTCTGTGCCCCATCCGTTTCCTCATCTGTGAAATGAGCATGGGACACATTGAGATAGCATTAAATGATCTCTAGGTGTTGTAGGAATAAATGGGGTGCGAGAGGATAGTCATGGCTCAGGTCTCGTGTGAGTCTCCGGGATGGGCCGCCAAGTGAGGGTCCTTGGCTTCGTGCAGGGAAGAATTCAAGAGCAAGCCATAGTTAAGTGAAAACAGGTTTATTTAGAGAGATACCTACTCCATAGACAGAGTGTAGGCCGACCCAGGGCATGGGGTTGGGGTCTTGGAAAGGGCACTGGGAGAAACACATTCCACAGACAGAATGCATTCTGGTCTATCTCAAAAGGCCCAGAGGTGTGGGGTGGTTAGTTTTTATGGGCTGGGTAATTTCATAGGCTAACGAGTGGGAGGAATATTCTAACTATACTGGAGAAGGGGTGGGAATTTCTAGGAATTGGGCACCACCCACTTTTTGGCCTTTTATGGTCGGCCTTGGAACTGTCATGGCACCTGTGGGTGTGTCATTTAGCATATGCTGATGTACTACAATGAGTGGATAATGAGGCTCAAGGTCTACTGCAAATCAAATCTTCTGCCATTTTGGGCCTAGTAGGTTCTAACCAGTTTTTGTGGTATCCTGTTCTTCTTAATGGTTGTGTCATTCTTTCAATGATTGTGCCCTGCCCCCTTCCTTCCAGTCTCATAAGTGTCCATTTTTATTATCATTACCATCCCAGTCAGAGAGAAAAAGAGTGAATTATCTATTCCAAAAAGAGCCAAGCTGGGCTAAGGCTTTGGTTGGGTTTTTACATGGTCTTGACAACCCTGTTCACATGAGGCTTACTCTAGGCTGCTCTCAGGAAAGAGGTTTCCTGTGTGAAGAGCGAGGCCTCCCAGGAAGTGACGAGGAGTGTCAATTAATTCTCCCAGCAAGAGAAACACGGCAGGCACAGAGCGGATGCCAGCAAGTGGAGCATCCCCAAGGCGCAGGCCCCAGAGAAGGTGCTAGTAATGGGCGAATGGAGAATGGTGGCAGCCCAGAGGACAGACCAGCAGGAGAAAGCACACAGCTGTCAGGACTTTGGCTAGAGGATTTGGGGGCTGACTTCTTCATAGATACGGCCATGTATCCCAAAGAAATGGGCGCCTCTCTAAGACAGAGACCTCTGCCTCTCTATGTATCCATCTCCTTGCTGGTGTTTTCTTCCAATGGGGACAGCATCTATTTAGAATTTTAGAAAATGTCATTTTATTTCCATTTGTAAAAAGAAATTAGAATGTATCAAAATTCCAAAGAAAATTGTCCCTCTCTAACTTGACTGCCTACTTCCCCTGTACCCTTCTCTGCCTTTCTTATTTTAGATTTCCAACCTGAAAATGAGTTGGCATATTCCGTGCTCTTGGAGTTTGGGGAGATCTGCAGCTAATTCGGCAACCCCAAGCTTGTCATGTCACTTCTGAGTCTCAGTCCACAAACCGGAAGGATTAACCACATAAACTCAAAAACAATAGCTGGCTCTGAAATTCCGTGGTCTTGGGATAATCTCAAAAAAGGCCAAATTGTGGTTACTGACCTGCATTAATATTCTGCTTCCCTTTTGAAGTGATTTTCAAGAGAGAAAGCAGATAAGAGAATGGAAAATTTGTACCTTATCAGAGTAACCCAAAAGAGTGTACTTAAAATTGCATTTTGACAGTATGAAAGCAATTTTTTTAAAAAATGCTTTAAAATGTCTAACACGATAAGTATAGGTGATTTTCATTTCTTTATAGTTATCTGGATTTATCCAATTGTCTACAACGGACGTATAACGTTTTCAAGAAACTTAAACGTTACTGTTCCATATTATATTTCCTGAGACAGGGTTAAGAAAGAATCTGACTTCAGAAATATCCCTCTTCACCACTGTGAACTGCCCTCACTCCCAACCAGGCAGAAACCTGACAAGAGTTAACGCGATGCCAGGCGTGGGAGAAAGAGAAATGCGAAAAGCCCCTGACAACGTGTTGTTTTCCTACTGATATGGGCACCTTGGCCCCGCGTCTACACCTCTAACGTGCTTACGGAGACCACCTCCAAGCCTAAGACACATCTCTGAGCGGGCAGTCAACTCCCGGGCCGCCCTGGCCCCAGCAGGGGGCTGAAATTTAACCCGAGAGTCAAAAGGCCGAGCCTCCCAGCCTCACGCCGACCACGTGACCGCGGCCCCGCCCCTGCCTTGAAGAGTCGCGGTGCTGGAGGGCGGGGCCGGAGCGCAGGGACCGGCGCACTGGGCTCATGAGCCGCCCAAATCAGCGCGACCCGGAAAGAGCGCCACGCTTCTGGAAATTTAATTCGCATTCCTTTGAGATTTGAGGTTCTAAATCCCTTTTGGCCGCGAGGTGGAAGGCAGGAAAGCCCGAGGGCAGCTGAGTACCGACAGGAGGAACAGAAACTCTTCCCCTAAAGAGATAAGGCTGAACGTTTCAGGGTCCTTGTCTAAAAACAGCGGGTGGACGAGTTACTGGACAGGTGACTTTACCGTGATTAATTGTATTAAGTTATCCACGATTTGTATTAAAAAGGAAAGCAAAGTCTCACAATCTGGGGAGGAAGGAAAAAGGGGACCCAGGCTTTTCAGCTTAGCTGGGATGCAACTCAAGCCGAAGAAAAGTCAGATCAAGGGAACTTAAGCCAGGAACTGTTGTCCAGGAGACATTTTAAATGCCTTCTGTCATCACAGGGATTTATGCTACCCTCTTGCCTTGAAGCCCACTGGACATAAGAGAGCTAGCCTGTCCCTGCCATAAACAGGGAAGAATGTTCCACCTCATGCTGGGTGAATGCGAGGCCACACCACGCTCCAACACACACACACACACACACACACACACACACACACACACACGCCTTGTGATGGCTAGGTGGGTGTGTTTCTTCATATGCTGAGAAAATGTCCCCAAACAGGAAATGGTCAGCCTGTGAGGTGAAGTTATTGTGCCTGACACTGCCTTTGAGAGGTACTGTCCTCTGAAACCAGAATTCACCAGGGATGGCAGAATTATTAGTGCCACCTCCGGTGGCCTTTCAGCTGAGCACCTTGGTCAGAAAATTAACCATCCGCTTTCTTTTACCATGTCAGACCGGGTGGTCTTGAGAGAAGATCTAACACTGTGTGGTGGGCTGTTGCCAGTTCCCACGGAGAAGCCAAATAGCTCCTTTCTTCCCAGCCTGTGGAGCCTGCCTAGACCAGGCCTTCTGCTCTTGAGGGGTTTTACTTCACTTAATATTGGGTTGACTGGCAGGTTTACTACTGCAGAGCAGCAGACATTCCCATCTTTAAAATGGGGCAGAGAAGGAAGGGGAAAGAATTCATATGCGTCGGGTGTGCGTTCTGTGCCTGGCACTGTGTGAGAGAGACTGTGTCCATTCTCTCAGGCTTATCTGCCACCCTGGCAAGGGCACAGAGTGGGTAAGTGTAGAAATTTTGATAAATCCAGAGCCCAGATCTAACCCAGGTCTGCTAGATGTCAAGCTGCCTTCCTGCAATTGCCTGGGGCACCTACATCAAGGTAGAAGATTTGATTTAAAAATTAAATATAGTATTTTATTTTAAAACCCAA
Source organism: Eubalaena glacialis (assembly GCF_028564815.1). Taxonomy (NCBI): domain Eukaryota; kingdom Metazoa; phylum Chordata; class Mammalia; order Artiodactyla; family Balaenidae; genus Eubalaena; species Eubalaena glacialis. The sequence continues at coordinate 24,725,202 of NC_083718.1, forward strand.
TTTGCATATTTTTGCATTGCACAGATTTGGATCTGTGCTTATCCTTTCCCACCTGCAACATTTACATGCCTCAACCCGAGTGCTGAAAAAGGGAGTGAATGTAGGTCTACTAGCTGGCCATCTTTTTGGCATCCCTGCAGGACACAGTTCTCCTGACAATACCTCACCTCCCTCTTCAAAACAAATACCTTCATTCCCACATCTGTCTTGAGAAACCCAGACTGGGAGTTTCTCATGCTGCTTATAAAGCTTATAGGCTGGGACTTCCCTGGCAGCTCAGTGGTTAAGAATCAGCCTGCCAGTGCAGGGGACACGGGTTTGAGCCCTGGTCCGGGAAGATCCCACATGCCGCGGAGCAACTAAGCCCGTGCACCACAACTACTGAGCCTGCACTCTAGAGCCCGTGAGCCACAACTACTGAGCCTGCGCTCTAGAGCCCACGAGCCACAACTACTGAAGCCCGCATGCCACAACTACTGAAGCCTGCGCGCCTAGAGCCTGTGCTCCGCAACAAGAGAAGCCACCGCAATGAGAAGCCCGTGTGCAGCTCAACGAAGACCCAACGCAGCCAAAAATAAATAGATAAAATAAATTAAAAAAAAAAAAAGCTTATAGGCTGTCTGACACCATTAAATAAAAAGTCAGTGGCAGAGCTATCTGGAAAGAGTGTAGCAGCCGTGGAGGTGGGCCACCTAAAGGGCGGGCTGAAGAATTTCTTGGCCTCCTGAAGGATCCCAGGCAGCTGCCACCATCTAACTTCCGTTACTCAAAGGAGCACCGCCGGCTAGAGGCCTGGTGGGCGAGTGCAGTGGTCCTTACTCCTGGCTGCACAGCATCACCTGGGAGCATTACAACCATTGTTGCCTGGGTCCCACTCCCAGAGAGTCTGACTTATTTGGACTGCAGTCTGGCATCGGGATTGGTTAACGCTCCCACGTTTCCAGTGTGCAGCCTACGGAAGAACCATTGGGCTAGTGTTTGGTCATAGTGGCCCCAAAGAGCTGGGAAAACAGAATTAACATTCAGCAAGCCATTCGGGGTTCCTGAGGACTTCTGTTGACCAGCAGTGAAGGTGAGTTGGCAAGGTAGAGCATAGGTTTCAGAGCCAGGCAAGCAGAAATCAGAACCCTAGCTCCAGCATGCTGCCCACTGTGTGACCTAGGCCAAGCCACTTAATGGTTCTGAGCCTTAGTTTCCTGGTCTGTAAAGTGGGGGTGTTAATAATAATACTTCCCTCACAGGGCTGTTTTAAGGACTAGCTGTACTAGGACATTGCCTGGCACGTATTAGGTCCTCGGTAGGGGATGCCCTGACTGTTAACAAACCACCTAGGATTAACTCGCACTTGGTGTGAAGAGAAGGGATGCTGTGGGCTGACGGCACTCTTCAGCGGGGCCCCCTTGAGTGAGTGAGATTCATACCTCTTTGGGGAGGAGCTCCATGAAGCTCAGAAGTGGCATGGGAGACAGGCAGGGCAGCCTTCCAAGCCTCCAGGACACCTCCCACTTTGGTTCCCCACCTCCAGTCCCCTTTTCACTTCCACGTTCAGCCTCAGGAGGAGGTGTGTACTCGGGGGGGAATCCAAATGCATTTGGCTACAGCTCTACCTCCCAAAGTGGGTGGCCATCAGACTGGATTGTGTCACCCTGGGTTATGTCACCCGAGGCAGCTCTGCCCAGGACAAGTCTGTCCACCCAGGGACCCACGCCTCCTCCCTCCCTCCTACTTGATGCCATGACGTCATGACTCTCCGAGGGGAGCCAGGCCCCAGGGGGGCAGCCACACCACAGCAAACTGCCACCTGTCCTGTACAAACGTGTGCAGACCTGGGTGGAAGAGACAGAGCTTGGGAATCTGTGACAGGTGTCCGAAGGCAGAGAGGAAGAGGGGAATCCCACTCTGGAACAACGGTTCCCCATTCATGCTCTGAGCAGCCCAGCATAAAAGACCCTGCTGCCAACATGATGATGTCTCCTTTTCCTCTCCCCTCCTTCCTCCACATCCGCAGAGTTGATGGAGCTCTTCTGCATATATTATGTCACATGATGCTCAAAACAGACCTGTGAGGCAGGCGATGCAGGGACTAAATTACCCTCGTTCATCAATAAGAAAACAGAAGCTCAGCAGATCCCATGATTTGCTCAAGGTCACAGAACTCATCGGGGGGCATAACCAGGACTTGAATCCATGTCTGTGTACTGAGAACCCATTTCTCTCCACCACGCTATGTCCCCTTGCCCCTACCCATTTCAAAATCCCTCCCGCTAGCTGTGTAGTGTTAAGTCGATTGTGAAATATGGGGGTGGGGGGGATGAGGAGAGGTGGCAGGCTTGATTTTCAATTCCCAAACTGTAAATGTGGGCAACACATCATTCCCTCTTTTCTATGCCTCTCTCCTATCTTCAACTGAGAAATGGCCAAGCCACCTACCCAAGGCCAGGTTATAGGAGGACTAAAAAACCAACCACCAAGCCCCTTACAAGATCTATGCCCCAGAGCAGAGCTTTAATCTTACCAAACTTCATTTTAAAAAATTAAGGAAATGAGGATAGTGCAAGGTATTTTGCAAAGAGAGTTTATTAGTTGCTGATCCAAAGTGGGAAATGTTAAGTTCCAGCCAAAGAAGGCACAGATATCCTGCTAATTCCCCAAGGCGTGCTCCATATTGACAAACCATCTGGCTTGCTGGGTCTCAGGGAAATGTCCAATACAAACAGTAAATGAACTTGAAATAGTAGAAAAATAGCCCCTGTACAGCACCCAGTTCTCACCAGCAGAATTCTCTCCTGCCCTTAGCATGAAGTAGTGATGTGGCGCTATTAGGAACAAAACCGAGGGGAATGAGATGGAACCCGCACAAGCATTACCAGAAGGGAATGTGGGAGAAGTAGAGACTCATCCCCAAAGAACTCAGGGCAGGAGAAACTCCTGCTCATCTGTTACCAGGCCCTCTCCAACCGGCCCGCCTGGCACAAGGCTTCCAGAAGGAGATGAGTACCAGCCCTTAGACCCCACCAACCTCCTTCAAAAGCCTGTGCGGAATGCCTACATTTGGATTCACAGAGCAGCCCTTCTGTCAGTGAGCGGGGAGGGGTGGACAAAAGGTAGCTCTTTTTTTTTAAAACCAAAAAGGGACATGCACAGGTATAGTCCATACAAACCCAAAATCACGCATGACCCAGAACTGGGGTCTCTAAGAGCCCTTCTCCTCAGGCAGAAAGTCGCTTCCACAAGGAAGCCAGTGAAAGCCATTGGGAGGGCCAGGTACAGGACTACAAATGCATGCATGCAGGAGTATCATTTGCCATTCAGGGAGAATCCAGAAGGTGTGCAGTCATTCACATCTACAGATAAGAAAACCCAGGCACAGGGGCCTAAATGACTCCCCCAGAGGGACACAGGGGGGTTCAGAGGCCACTGTGCTGTCCTCTCCATCCTGGCACCCTGCCTCCTGCCCTCCGCCACTCATGCCCATGGGTCAGCATTCCCGGGGCAGCAGAATATAGAACTCAGGATCAGACTGATCCACAGGTCCATCGAAACCAAGGTGGGGAATGAAGGAGGTAACCTTCCTTGCACCAGGAGGGAAACAGTCCATCAACGGGAGCAACATGGTCGGAGAGGCATCCCAAAGTCCCTGTCGTCAGAGTTGCCTCTCTACATCTAGATGTGTTGTTGCCGTTTTCAAACCTCGACATGTCGTCTTGTCACTCACAGGATATCTGAATCTCCTGAGAGTAATGCCCATCAAAATTCAGCTCCCGTTGAGCTCAATATTCAGTACCCTCGGTACAGACACTCTGGCTCTTCCCCACCCCTGCCCCACGGTCCTGGGATGCCTGCTCACTCACCATTTCCCGGTCCCACCACATTCTCTCAAGTCTCTTGGTTGTTGCCTCTTTTGACATGAATCTTACTTCCCTCCCTGTCCAGCCACCGATGTCCAGCTCACCAGTGAAGACGTGGCTCCACTGACCCCGCGTCTGGGAAGCCTTCACGGATGGCTCTGGGCTGGAGGCTTCCCAGTGTGCCCCACGGCCCTGCCCTGCCACTCCCAGGCTCCCGATCTGATTGCACCCCTGTGACCAGCTACACCTCCAGCTCCTCCAGGGCAGGCACTGGGTCTCGCTCAGCTGGAATGCTTAGCATGTAACAAGTGTTTAGTTCAGTGGTTTAGTTCAGTGTTTATAAAATGAACTAATGAAAAGTCCAAACACACTGTAGAAGGAAAAAAAAAAAATCCCCTTTCTTGATTACAAAGCTCTTGATCTGGGGAAGTGAAGTGGCTTGCTTCTGAGTGCCAGGAGGGCAGGGGACTGATGGGCAGTCTTCGGGAAGAGGCCTTCCCTGAGCAGATAAATGTGGAGCAACACAGGAGCTGATGGTGGGTGTAAGCAGCTGAGTGAAGAGTCGGGGGAGGATGACGAAACCCACCCCCAATTAACAGGACAAGTTGCCACAGGAAAGCGAATAGCTCGTCCAGCATGGTAGATAAGGCCCATGCCCGCAGGACTCCCAGGGAACTTCAGGAGAACCCAAGGGAAAGCCATGTGGGATAGCAGGCTTCCCAACTGGTTTTGTCTGCTGTAAGGAAGCAGTGGAGGTGGGTAAGCTGGGGGCAGGTCACAGAAGCATCTGCTCTTAGATCAGCAGCGAGGCTCTGGCTGGCTGGAGAACGTCTCCAACTCCTTAGCCACCCAGTGAGCCTAATTCCTCTTCTGGGCATGCCTGGTATTGACTGAAAAGGAGGGCATGGTTAGTTACCAAAGGACATGGAAAAATTCCCTCGGGTTCACACAGATACCATTACTGGACTCGAGTCCCCTCCAGCATTTTGCAGTCCAGAGCTGGGGATCCACCTTGGGCTTTAGGAAAATGGGATAAATTCAGAAGGATCAGACCATTCAAGCAAGGCTCCTTGGGAAAACACGCCCAGTGGGAAAACACAAAGCTCCTGCACCGCCCCTCCCCAGCCTCTGAGAGGCCCCGCCTCCTCCAGCCTGAGCTGTGAGCGCCCTGCACCCAGCAGAGACCAACCCAGCACTAAAAGTACCTCCTGCCCACCTAGGATTCCCTTCTGTAGTATTAGCTACGCACAATGTTGGAAAAGGGCACCCAAAGGGTTTGGGTGTATGTGCCTGGGGGCTACTTGTGGCTGGTTTACGGCGATGGGAGGGGCTGGAGCAGAGCATGAGGTGCAGGAGGACACGTGGGGAGAGAAAAGGCGCTGCTCGGGAGGATCTGACTGTGTGACAACAAAAGCCCCCGGAGGGCTCGCCTGGCTGGGTGCACGGCCTGAACCTCCAGGGAGTGCTGCGGCCCTGGACCAACCCCTGCCTCACTGATGTGGTACAAGTCATCTGCTGCCTTGAGTTTCCAGTTCTGTAGTTGGTGAGCAAAAAGGAATACCTAAAAAAGGAATCTTTCTCTAGCATCATTTACACGTGGGCTGAAGTAAGTTCAGGGTGGAGCAAAGTAAACTCTGGTTAAGAGGAGAAAGCAGAAACAGAGCATAGGGATAGGAAATAGGAATGCTGCCGAATATTTAGCCCATGAGGTATGGAACCATAAATTATTTGTGAAGAGAGCTCTTTCAGAGTCATGAGTCCACAGCTCTCATCCTTGGATGGAAACAAAAACCCCACCCAGAGCTGCGAAAAGTGGGCCACCGAAGGGTCTCAGCTGCCATCTGCTGCATTCCATGTCCCCCAAAGCTCCTTGTTTCTGTTCTCCAGCCCAGGGGTCAGCCTGGAAAAGAGACTCTGCCTTTTGTCCCCGGAAACTGCTTCCTCCACCGTAAAGGAACGTGAGCGAGCTCTGACACAAAGTCTGCTTCTGAGCTTGCAGACTTGAAGCCAGTGAAACCAAGGAGTTCCCTGAAATCCTGGTCCTAGCAGCCCCACTCACCTGGAGACGCAGTGCCTCCTGCCCTCCCTCGGCCCTGCCTGGAGCAGAGACAGCCAAGCAGATGCCAGTGGGGACTGGGGCAGCTCCGTGATCGATCCTCACCTTCAAGGGCCCCTTACACGTGGCCCTCTGCGAGGCAACAGAGGCTGAGGTCAAAAGACACCATCCCCACACCTCCTCAAGGAGCTCACCAGCTCCTGCAGGCATCTGGGGAGGGGAAAGAGCTGCTCCTGAGAACCAGGACCAGCCAAGGGTGTCTGCAACAACCTTTTCCCCCCTGTTTTTTTTTTTAAAACAAGAAACAGGAGAAAGCACCCAATCTTCCTAAATTTTTCTTAGGATAAGGAAAAGTGGAAGCTTATATACCAAGTCTGGCCCAAATCCAAGGCAAGGAAAAAAAAACCCTGGGCCTAACCCATCTGATAGAGCTAAGCACCGATTCCAAGTCCCTCTGAAATGACAAACTAGACTAGTGATATTACTGTAAAGAAGATCCCTGCAGCCCTGAGGGGCCCAGAAAAGAAGAGCGCTCCCTTTATCACCGCAGCCCTCTATGTGACAGCTGCCATGTTGGGCAGAGCTGTTCCTGGAGACCCAGAATGTAAACCCCCGGCTCTGCCAGGACAGCCCCCATCTGTTTAGCGTCTCCTGTAAGACAAAGAGAAGAGCCACCCCCATCCCGCTATATTTGGCATTAGGTAATAATGAAAGCCACGAGGAGAAAGGAGGAAGGGAGGTCTCATCACCAAAGCAACCCTGACGGCAGAGACACTGCTGGGCCCGTGGCACGATGCTAACGAGGCCCATCGCAATTAGGGGGCTGCTCAGAGCCACCGGATCTCAGAGCCAGTGCAACATTCCCATGTGTGGGAGGGGCCTGTCCAGCCCAGGACAGCGCTTGTATGCTAGAACTTTCTCCTCTGCCTTCCACCTGGCGTCTGGAACCCCACCAACAATCCCTGCATCCTCCTCTCTGCCCAAGCCACCAACTACCCACGGAGGCTGGTATGATTCACTGGTCAAACCAAAGACAGGCACCCTTGGTGGGGTGGAGGGGAGGGTGGTGGTCGGATTTGAACCCTTTATGCTCCCGTCACCAATCCTTCGGCCCCCAACGCCAACACACAAGCCCTCCCCACTTTACTGACATCCAGATTCCACGCCACTAGCTTGGGACAGACGGAGTTTGTTCTCCGACTTCCTCAAGGTATTTAGTGACTCTTCATCCAAAGAGCTCTCTCCAAGGACAGACGTTTAGCTTTATGAAAATACCTAAAGCTACTGGGATATGTTTTCTTGCCAAGATATCTGACAACTGGCCTATTTTTAAAGTCCCAACCAATAATCTTTGAGAGGCACTCTACACACAGACAAGGAGGCGATGACCAAAAAAGTAATGAGACCAGTATTAGGTTTTTGTTCTTCATCAAGCCAGAATCTACCCAACCAAATAAACAATATTTTCTTCAAAGGGGTCTCCTTAGGGGGCCCTGCCCTCATTGCACTGGTGCTTTGTTTGTTCAGAACACTTTTGGAAAGTCCTGTCGTAGCAGAACCTCTGTTTCGCATATAATCCAGCATAATGTTATAAGCACTGAACTAGCCGCTGCTACTGTGAGCCAGGCACTGTTTAGGCCCCGAGGCCATACAGGTAAATAAAACAAGGCCTGTCCCAGCAAGGTGCTCACTATCTGGTGGAGGAGGGAGGAGAAAGGGAACAAAGATTTCGGGGGGAATGCATACCATAAGCCAGGTACTGGGCTAACAGCTTTTGCTACATTGCCTTTAATACACGCACACCAAAAAAAAGGTCCTCTTAAATGCAAAGACTGAGACTGAGTGAGGTTCAGTGATTTAGCCAAAGTCACACAACCCGGGAATTACAGGACTGGTGCTGGCCCCAGGCTGCCAGGCTCCCAGCTGGATCTCCCACCACTGCAGCACCTGGCAGTAAACAGGCCATCCTAGTACAGGAGGTGAGGTGGGGCTGGTCAGGAGAGGCTGCTCAGAGCAGGGAAACTCCATCTGGGCCCAGGGGAGGAGCTTGCCACGCGTGTCTCCTCTTGTGTCGAGAGCTGGCCTTGCACGCGCCTACTGTTTATCCTTTCATCAGGACTCTGTGACAAGCCAGGTGGGCAGGGAGAGTTTCTCCAGATGTTAAACAGGACTCTTATACCCTAACTATTTATGTAAACGTAGACAGACAGACAGACACTCAGACACATCCAGACGTGCCTCACTCACTCACACAGAGTACCATCCACGCAACTTGTCAACCTCACAAGGAGGCAGGGAAAGCAGGCCTTCATCCCAACATGTCAAAACTAGTTTCTTACAATAGCCAAAAGGTGGAAACCACCCAAGTATCCATCAATGGATGAATGCATGAACGAAATGTGCTCTGCACTTACAATGGAATATTATTCAGCCCTGAACAGGAAGGAAATTCTGACTCGTGGATGAACCTTGAAGATATTATGCTAAGTGAAATAAGCCAGTCACAAAAAGACAAATACTATATGACTCCACTGATATGAGGGACCTAGAGTGGTCCAATTCATAGAGACAGAAAGTGGAATGGTGGCTGCCAGGGGCTGGGAGGGAGGGATGGGGAGTTAGTGTTTAATGGGTATGGAGTTTCAGTTTGGGAAGGTGAAAAGGTTCTGGAGATGGATGGCTCTGGTGTTGGTTACACAACAGTGTGAATGTACTTAGTGCCACAGAAATGCACACTTAAAAATGGTTAAAATGGTAAATTTTATGCTGGAGAGGATGTGGAAAAAAGGGAACCCTCCTACACTTTTGGTGGTAATGTAAACTGATGCAGTCACTATGGAAAACAGTATGGAGGTTCCTCAAAAAACTAAAAATAGAGTTACCATATGATCCAGCAATCCCACTCCTGGGCATATATCCAGAGAAAACTCTAATTTGAAAAGATACATGCACACCAATGTTCATAGCAGCACTATTTACAATAGCCAAGACATGGAAGCAACCTAAATGTCCACTGATGTACGAATGGATAAAGAAGATGTGGTGTATATATATATAATGGAATACTACTCAGCCATAAAAAAGAATGAAACAATGCCATTTGCAGAAACATGGATGGACCTAGAAATTATCACACTAAGTGAAGTAAGTCAGACAGAGAAAGACAAATATATCACTTATATGTGGAATCTAAAATATGACACAAATGGACTTATTTACAAAACAGAAACAGACTCACAGACATAGAAAACAAACTTATGGTTACTAAAGGGGAAAGGGGGTGGGGGAGGGATAAATTAGGATTTGGGATTAGTAGATACAAACTACTCTATATCAAATAGATAAACAACAAGGTCCTACAGTATAGCACAGGAAACTATATTCAATATCTTGTAATAACCTATAATGAAAAAGGATATATATATCTGAATCACTGTGCTGTATACCAGAATCTAATACAACATTGTAAATCAACTATACTTCAATTTTTTTTTTTTAAAAAGTAAATTTTCCACACTTTAAAAAAAAACTTGTTTATTCTCCTTGGGGGTAAGATGCATATTCTTTTCCTCAAATTAACCATAGACACATTCATAAGATCAGTTTCTTCTATTCTCTTCCCAACCTCAGGCCATAAGGCTTCCAGTGTCAGCAGCAGGCGGTGGCCGAATGCAGCTGCACACACAGTAAGCAGACATTCTAAAATGAGCCCCAGAAAAAGCCCCCAAATGTATATAAATGCCTTAGCTCGAGCCTGAATCAACAGGAGGAAAGGGAGGATCTAGAATTAGCAGACACACGCCCCCTCCCAATTTGCAAAACAGTATTTTGGCTCGTGTATTTGGCCCAATAGAGAGCACAGCAAATAATTTTAATGCAGGAACAATAAAAAGAGACTTCTGGTACTAAGACTGATGTGTTAAGGAAAACTTTGTTCTCTGACCAATTTCAACTTTCCCTGATAAATAATAATGCTGTAATGCCCAGGAGTCTGTCCTGTCACCTAAACAGCTGTGTACTCTGCTTCCAAATATTTCTTCTGTGTTGCTTCCATCTCTCCCCATGGAGTCTTTGTACGTGATGAGTTCAATTTTAAATGACCCCAAACTAAAAATAAACACAGAAGAGCTCTGGGAGCAGCTCTAGATTGTATCAGCCCTAATCCCCAAGGCAGGTTGCAGTGGGTCCCGGGAGGCCCAACCACGACCCACCCAGAGTCCATAGCGGTTACTCTTTGTCCTCGGCTCCCAGGTACCGGCTGGAGCCCAAATGGTGACTTATGAAGGCCAGTAATGAAACAGAACAGCTCTGGGAAAACAAGTATAAAAGGCCTGGGGTGGGGAGGTGGGGGGGGGGGTCAGTATTTATCAAGGGCCTACTATGTGCACGATGCTAGACCTTAATTTTTCATGAGCCTTCACAACCGTATAGTTGTCCAGTTTAATGAAGGAGAAGAAAGTCAGCAATCTGCCCAAAAAGAAGAGCTAGAATTCAACTCCAAGTCATCTGACTCCACAGTTTACACTCTTTCCATTACGCTCAGCTGCCTCTCACAATGACTTTTATATTTTTTTTAAATCTCACTTGACTGGCTTCTAAGCTTTCCCAAGTTTTCTGGAGGCCCCAGCCCAGTCCAACTTTCCATTTGAGTAAAAAGAACATCATTCCAGCTGCTGTGTCCCAAGTCACATGAAATGGCGGGAAGAGGTTTCAAAAACACAAGTCCAAAAGCCTCTTCAAATAAATAGGAAACTGGAAATTATTTTTAAAGGGGTAAGCTTCTAAAGAAAGCACCCCCATTCTGCAGCCCTGGAATCCTCAACAGAAACCAGGGCCGATCTCCACCCTACCCGGCCCCAGAGGAGCTGAGGCTGAACTTGGCCTCTAGAGAGCCTGGGGGTCTGGGCCATGCTGGCTATTTCTGAGCCACCACTGTAAGGAAAAGTCACATCACACCACCCCCCGGCTGAACCCCAAAGAAAGAGCTGGATGGCACATGGTGTTCCAGAGACTTAGCTTCACCTGCAGAACTATTAATGTCCAGAATATAAATACTCAAGTTTGAGGAACATGCCAACTTCTTAAGAAATGGAAAGAAAGAAAGAGACAGGCCAACTCACCATGCGACAGTACCTTGTGGAAGTATTTTTGCCAATGGGAATGCTGTCTCTCATTTCTCCTCCTCCTCTTTTCCTAACACGTACCAACAACCAGCAGACAATAAAATCTCAACATCTGGCCCTAAGTCCACGGCTTTAGTCTTCTGGCCCTGGAGCTACTTCAGACCCGACTGGAACAGAGCTCGCTGGTCAGGGAACAAAGCAGGCATTTCGGTCCAGTATGCTGCTTTTGTCCGAGGACCAAAGAGCCCTTCAAGGCAACACTGTTACAACAGACCTTCTGGTCAACTTCTGGGAGCAGACAGCACAGAGCTTTTCCAGAAGCTGGACGAAAGTTACTGCGTGGAATGGGAGGCCCAGGAGCCCAAAAGCAGAGCACGGAAGACACTGAGCTAAGTTTGCCTCGGGCTTCTGGAAGGAGTCAGGGCCCTCCATCACCCCCTTCCACCTCTCCTGCCTTTTCCTGGCTGGTCTAAACCGAATACCATCAAGCAATGCTGAGAACCTCTTTACACACAGAGATTAGGGAAACGCTTGTCTAAGAGTCATGGTTTTAAGAACTTAATTTCTAGACTTTAGAACTACTTTCTATGTCCATAGCAGGCAGTCCTCCCATTCTGAGTTCACATCATGTGCTGACACCATGGGTCAGACAGAAGGGCTACGTCGGGGGCTGATGTGTATCTTAATCCCCTTTCCTGGATAACCCCAATTTCCCCACAAAGCCTCATGTGGTTCTTTTAAGAGAACTCAAGTTATCCAAGGGCCCCAGCCACAGGGGATCTCCCAGCGCACTTTGCTTACTATACTTGTCTTCAGGGACAGCCCAAAAGAACTCAACTGTGTGTTCACAGAACCGCTACTAGTAACCCTTAAGACAGCACAGAGAGTAGGAAAAGGCTCAGAGGACTACAGACAGGTCAATATGTATTTGCCTAATATTCTGCCAACCTGGATTCTGAAAGCTGCCAACTGGCAAACAAAGGGCTGGATTATAGAACAAGTGATTTGTGAACAAACAGAGAAAAGTAGAAATTGCTAACAGTCTAATGCATTCAGTAAGAAAAAAATCTCAACAAACCACTCTCATTTCTTCTTTGGATGCAGGCTACAAAACCAGGAAGAATGCCACAGAGAATGTGTTTATATCTCACCAAGTTGCATGAAGAGGCAGAGAAATAAAATCTGCACGAGAGCGTGGTTGAATAGTTTTGAAGCTGTTTGAACTACATCCTGGGGACTACTGACAACAGACTTTTAGGAACCTTGAGGGATGCTTCTGTTAGGACCCCACAGGGTTCCTTCCTGAGTCTAACCCTAGACAACCTTTTCACTGATAGCAATGACTTCTTATAACTGGTGAACACAGCAGGACTAACTGGTCTGGAGTGCCTTCCATCATAACTGACCGGATGAACTGGACGCCCATATTGCACATCACAGTTTTATCAAGTACTTTCACATATCTTATCTCATTTGAGCCTCCCAAGTGAGGGAGCCTGGGATCAGGACACTCATTTTGCAGCTGAAGAAACTCAGACTCAGCCATCAGGGTTTCTCAACCTCTACCATACTGACAGTTCGGATGGAGTAATTCTTTGTTCTGCTGTGCATGTAGGATGTTGAGCAGCGTCCATGACCTCTACCCATAAAATACCAGTAGCACCCCCTCCCTTGTAGTTGTGACAGACGAAAAATGTCTCTAGGTCCAGAGTTAAAAAGTTGCCAGGGCTGTATCTGCATTCAAGTCTCCTTATTCTTCCCACCCTTGCAAAAAGCTGGGCGGGACGGTGAATAGGATAAATCACAGAAATTCACAGGAGTCAGAATTATCTTGGGTGAAATGTCAGGCCAAAATCAATAATAAAAGAGAATGGAGTCCGTATTTTGGTGTTAAAGATACCCATTGTGCAGTAAGGCTGATGCCGGTTTAACAGCAGTTATATATGGCAGACAGGGGCAGGGGCCGAGCTCGTGAGCAGCAGTGCAGGTGTCTCCCACCCTTCAATCCAGCTCCGCTGCCCCAGCACCGCCCCGTGGTCCTCTCTCCCCTCCCCACCCATGGCAGCGGACCCTGAGACACTGCAGAGCCCCCACTGCCCCTGGAGAACTTGCCTCCGCCCCATCCTCACCCTGCCCTTCCGAGGAGTCCGGCGTGCCGTAAAACTGGCAGACAGACGGCAAGAAGGAAGAGAGGGGAAAGGAAGGGAGGTGGGGGAAATGGCTAGGAGGAGAGGAGGAGGGGAATGGAGAAACTATGGCAAGGCCCACACCACCAATGGAACCCCCAGTGCGGGGGCATTGCAGGAGGATGCGGGCAGGGAGAGGGCGGAAGGGCCCTAGGCCCAGGACCAAGAAGAAAAGAGAAAAAGGCAGAGCAGGGGAAAAGACTCATGGCCCCCAGGCCTCCTCCTCAGCCCTCCAACTGTCATTCCCACTTTCATTTTCCCTCGTCCCTCCAGCTCCTGCCTGCCCCTCACCTAGGACACCCAGCTTCGCCCACTACCCACTCACTAATGCCCTACCTGAGAGTCTTTGGAATTCAATACAATTGGTTAAAATCCTGGCTTTACCAATTACTAGCTTTATGATTTGGTCCAATAATTTCATCTCTCTAAGCCTTAGTTGCCTTATCTGTGAAATGGGGATAATAGTTTTGCTCATAGTTTTGCTATGGGATTAAATGAGAATTAGGTTGGCCCACAAAAAGTGCTCCTGGTACCTAGAATTAGATGTAACTGACAACCCTGGCAGGTAGATAGTAACCTTATTCTACTACCCCGAATGCCAGCTCCCATCTCTGACGAGGCCACAGCTAAGAGAGGAAACGGTGGCGGGCCAGGCCCTGCACCTTTTCCTCCGTTTCCTGAGGACATTGTCTTCCAGTTGGAGCATTAGCTGCTCCTGTTTCTCAGGGTCCCTTCAGAGACAAAGTGACCACTAAGATGACCGATTTTCTCCGGAGAAGTCACTGCTGGCATTAGCAATGAGAAAAACAACACGCAACGCCTTGACATCCAGTGAGGGCTCTGCAATCACACTTAGTAAGGTCACAGAATCTCAGAGCTGAGACACAGCAGAGGTGACATGGTCCCAGCCTCCCCCTTAGGCTTGAGTCCCCCCGTAGGGATTGCAGGGAGCTCGGCACAACCCGTCCCCACTCCCAGGAAACATCCCCAGCATGGATCACACTCAGGGATGCCAGCTTCCTACATACATAAGGACAGGTAGAGTGCCCCTAATTAAAAAGAGGACGCACCCTGATGTTCATTCATCCAGCCTTCTTGGGAACAAATCATACCAGGAACCACTAAACAAACTGGTTCACTTGAATTTGGAGTTGTAATCATCTGAGAATAACAACCATATAGTTCACTGAACCAGAAAACACGGGCAAGCGTCAACTACAAGTTGGTAGGTCCAGGAGGAAATCCACTGATTCAGGCTACGTGCCTGTCGCAAGGTGGTTAACCTTTCTGCATCTGTTTCTTTGGCTGAGAGATGGCGGAAATAATCACTGTGGGGTGTGATGAAGGCATGACGCATTTAAGGGCACGGTGCAGTGTTTGGCGAATATTCAACAGAGGCGAAGTTTCTTTCCCTTTTCTCCACCAATAAGCAAATCTGAAAAGATCACGAACACACAGCACAGCGAACACGAGAAACAGAATCCCTGCCTTGGAGATGAGCGAGCACAGCAGACAGAGCCCTGGCACAAGCCAGTGAAGGCACTGGTTCCTCTTCTTGGCACCCTCCCTGCTCGGACATCGGGCGTGGGATCCCTTTGCTCCGGTTCTCCAACTCTGCAGTTGACATCTAGCCACTTCCACGCTGAGGGGGAAGCTGAAACGGAGCACATCTCACATGAAGACGGGCTGCACGTGTTTCCCAGCACTCTGATCAGGGCTCAGTCACTTCTCAGCACAACTGCCAGGGCTGGAGGGTGGGTGATTACAGGGGAAGACACCGGCACCCCGCTCCAGGTGGCGTGAGTGAGGGAGACAGAACTCTCAGCATCTTTGCCCAGAGCCCTGAGCTCTCCCAGCGAGGGCTGCCCCAGCAAGGCCACGGTTCTCCGGCCTCACCTGGCACACTGGGCCCCAGCCACGCCCCAGGCCAGGGCCCTTAGCTAGGATTGTTGGTGTCTCCTGGGAGACCTCACAGAGGTGGGTGAGGGCCTGAGGGGTTAGGACTGAGGGGCGACGGGCTCTCGAGCCTTCCTTTCCCAAGCCAAGCCCTCAAAGGGAAAAGTAACTGCCAAAACCGAACCCTAAAAGGAGGGCAGAATTTGGTGATGTGGCCGGTCCTCTGTTACACATTATCCCCCAAAAGTGCCTTTCCACGTGCATGAAGGCTGAAGCATCTCCTCAGCAATCATTCCAGGGAAGGGTCCTGTCAGAGTGGGCGAGAACAGCCAGCAACAGAGGTGCTTTACATCTGGATGTAAAGGGCCCCAGAGAGGAGCAAACACCTTCTTGGGACAGTGCTGGTCAAAGCTACCAGACCCAGAGGCACATGTGTCACACTGCCCCCTCCAGACAGATGGTGTGGCACTGTCCCGCGGCAGGACAGCACCACAGGCTGAAAGGCAGCTTTGGGTTTGTCTGCCCAACCAGTTCAAATCTTGTTTTCTGTTCCCTAAATGTCACGGATGTGACTGTCAAGGGGCCAAGAGGAATCACTCATACTGGACAGTTTCCTAAGGGCAGAAGATCTGTTGAATTTCTGTTTCTGCAGCGCCTAGCATGGTGCCTGGCATAGGGTGGATGTTCAGGAAATCTCTGTTGATGTGAAAGATGAGAAAGGTCACTGACTTGTTAAGGCCTCTAAAGCAGGAGTTACAGCTCATTTCTGGACTGCACAGGGCTGGCCTCGGGACAGAGGGGCAGGGCTAGGGATGCTGAATGCATGCGTGATGAGAAACCTCTCTTAACTGAGAACGTGGATGCTCTGAGCTATTAGAGGAGGAGCGCCTTTCAGAATCATAAGGCTGGAAAGCGCGTGTCTTTTCACTTCATTTTGCCTCTCCCCAAGCTCAGAGCAGGGCCCAGCCAAACCACACCTGGGAGGCTGGGGGACAGTTTTTGTTCACTCACATTTGAATGGGTCATAACTCCATAACTCCAGCAGCTGGAGACAAACAGAAAAGACAGACGCCTCCTGCACGTGGCTGATCCCAAAGTTAGGGAGCTGCTGACTGAGGTCAGAGCATCAGGGAGAGGAGAGGCATCCTCTGCAGGAGGTTCTGGAAGGCTGCATCCTGGATGGGGCAACCCTCTCCCCGCCAGGCCACTGAGCTCGAGCTCAGCCCTGCACCTGGCTTCTCCTCCCCTCCTGCTGACTCAGCACTCACAGATCTGCTGATGAGCTCCAGGAAGAGCCCTGGGCAGCACTAGCTCTGCTATGCTGGTCACAGCTCAGGCCTCTCCAACCTGCTGCACTTACTTGCTTAAAATTAAGAAGATTGAGCCTGGCAGCTCAAGAAAGAGCTGGAAAACTCGTATCAAACCAGGGTCATCTGGAAGCTCCAACAAACTGCTGGGGAGGACCCAGGGAGGAGCTGATGGCCAAGGAACAATGCCTTAAGTTTCCCTTGGGTTTCTTGAACTCTCCATGGCCCTGTGCCCTCCTCTCCCCCCATGGCCTCCTCTCCCCCCAGCCATCTTCCATAAAGAACAGCCTTGACTTTCTAACACATTGATAATAAGGATCTATCAGGCCAAGAGAGAGGGAAAGGTCTCAGCCAAAAGGGAAGTATTCAGTGGGCCGTTTGTTTAGTAGGAAAGCTGAGTTAAGCGGCCTCCAAGTCACAGTGGCACTGGGACAGAGTAAGGAAAGGTTCAAGGGCAGGATGCCTGGAGGATGACCTCTGAGGGTCTCAGCACCACCGGGCACCCACTGGCTGCTGACAACACTGATTCCCTAGTCTAATAGCCTATACTGAGAAGCAGGGGAGAGCAGAGTAGTTCAGAACCCAGACCCCAGAGCCAGGCCGCCTATTTTCACATACTAGAACTTTCTCTGAGACTTGAGAAGTTACTTAACCTGTGTCTCAGTTTCATCATCTGCAAAACAGATATATTAACAGCCTTACCTCACAGGGCCATTATGAGGATTAAATAAGCCAAGAGATTGAAAGCGCCGAGAACAATGCCTGGTGCATAGTAAGCCCACAGTAGTTAACTATTATCATCTTTACTGTCAGCTTTCTGAGAGCAGTCCTCACTCAGATATTCTCCGTAGTGCCCAGTGTAGCACGGCCTCATCAATGTAAAACAAAAACAAAAACAATTAGTACCATTTACCACGTATGCACCGTGGAGACTTACATCACTCACTCCCCACATAAACCCAATGCAGGAAGTATTTTCACAGAAGATAAATATCTTGCCTAAGATGATACTAGTAACTGTTCAGGCTGGGATTGAAACTCAGCCTCTGACTACAGAGCCTGCTTCTTCTTCCCACAGGCTACACTGCCTGACTGCTAACCACCACCTGCTCAGTACAGAGCAAGACAGGAGCAGAAGCCCAAACAGAAGTCAAGCAAGAGAAGAAGAAAACACAAAAAGAGACGCTGTGGACCTCAGAAGAAATTCACTGTCTTGTAAAGGTCTGTGTCTTTCTCTGGACCTAGGTTTGTCATCATTTGAGCTTTCCCTTTGACTCTGGATTTCAGATTGCACAGGGCATTGCACGGCAGTACACAGTGCCTTCCATTCTTCATGTGAACACACTTCCAAGAACTTCAAATACTCTTGGCACTTGGATCAGAAGCCAGCCATGCAGGGTCAGTGTGAGCTACAGGTGAGGCTCCCTGCTATGTTAGCCGGGAACTTCCTGCTTTTGGAAGAACCATTTCTACAGAACAGAAAGTACAATCCCAACAGGAGAATTCCTGTAAGGCTCTGAGGACTCTTAACATCTTCTAACAAGAGCCCTACTTGGAAAACTTGACTTTCCCAATCTTCTCTAAGGACCTCATCTTTTAAGCGCCACAGAGACATGGGAGACCTGCTCAGTGAATTGTCAGCATGGCAGGGAGTAGAAGAGGTGGGGATTCCGCCCACTGCTGACGGGGCCTGAAATGAGCACGCTTCAGGGACCCTCACTAACCTACCCGCTTGTGATGAGAAGGCTCCTGGTCATGAACTGAATGCTTCTCACTGACCTCACAGCATCAGCACCATAAACACTCCCTACTTCTGCAGAACAACCAGTACCAAATAGCTATTTCCTGCTCACCAGTTGCTCCCTTATCAGCAATCTTCCTCCTCCTTCCTCCTCTAACACTCCTGCACACACACCGAGAGGATCAGAAAAAGCAGGAAATGCTTGCCTAAGACCAGAGAAAATACCAGAGAACAGAAAGAGACAAGAAAACTGCACCAGGTATTCGTTGAGCAGGGCAACTATTTCCCTAACAGAAAGATCAACTTGAGACTCCCCCTCTATCTCATCACAGTGAGGTACCAAGAGTTACCTTCTGCCGTGCTGCCTGTCATCTTCCTAGGGCCTCACTGTATCTCCATTAAAAAGGCAGAAAACAACAGGCACTATGCCTAGAGAGAGAGGAGCTGAGGCAGCTACACTTACACAGTAAGAGCATAGATTTAATTCCCATCCTTTGGCTCTAAGAAACCCATGCAACAACTGCTCACAGTCTCTTTACTGGGCAGGCGGTAATGCAGACCCATTAACAGGGCGCCTTCCCACTTCATCGGTCTAGAACTCTCTAAGACTCGAGCGGAGTAAGAACAGGGAAACCCAGAGCCAGGGAACCTGGGGCCACGTGCTATGAGCAAGAAAGCAAATTTAAGGAAAGTCCGTCACCAGGAGCCCACAGTCATTGCATTTCAACAGGGGTTTCTTTAGGCCCTGGTATGTTCTGTACTCATCTATGTAACTGCTCCTTGCCTCAGCTCCCCCCAGTCTCCAGGAACCAGGAGTTAGAATAATTTCATTCCTTTCTAATTAAACATTTTTTCCTCCAGTAGATAATCTACATTGACCCCAACGAGGAAAAATCTGAGCTGGTGAAACTGCAGGAGGTGGTTTATTTTCACAACAGTAAAATATCTAAACCAAATATGCCCTGCGTTTCAGCAGCTTAAACACTGAAGTCTGACAAGGACCCAAGATTCCACTTCGCTTGCCAAGGGCTAAGTGTGTATGTTTAAGTAGGAGAAAGTGATTATGAAGAAACACGGGAATGTCTGAGTAGGTGAAGGGGAAAGAGGTGCAGATATTGCTGGAAAAATGAGATTGCACACAAAGTCCTACTGCCTAAGTATGAGAAAAAGCGAGGGCCAGCACCCCTGGGTGTGAAGGTCTGAGCCTCCCTTGAAACCAGCGAAGCCTGCACCGGGGACCCAGGGGGCCAAGCCTGACTTCATTTCCCACTAGAGCTGTTTACAATTAAGCGACGGAGCGGCGGGCCTTCCGCCCTCCGCTCCGGTTCGCCCTGCCAGGGAGGTCGGAAGAGAGCCTGCTCTCGGAGGGGCTTGGCCGCCCAGCGGCTCCTCCTCGCGCCCGGCCCCAACCACCCAGCGCGTGCTCCTCCGGGGCGCCCCGCTCGCCGCCCGCTCGCCGCCCGCTCGCCGCCCGCTCGCCGCCCGCTCGCGGAAGCCCGCGGCCTGGAGGGGGGCACTGTCTCCCGGCATGCTCGGCGGCTGGGCGCGCGCCCGCAGCGGTCACGTGACGGCAGGGGCGGGCCCGCGCTTCTGCCCGCGGCCGGGTTAAGGGGACCTAAGAGGCTCTCCTGCGAGTTTGCTTGGTACCCTGGCGGTGGGTAAGGCTGGGGTCCGCCACTGCACCGTTTGGGAAGGAATCTCAGCGCCGCTATTTGCCAGCTCCGTGGTCTTGGGAGGATTTATCGAAGTCTCGGTTTCCGCATTTGTAAAATGGGTAGAATAGCTCTTTTGTAGGGATTTTGTGAGAACCGAAAGGGACAATCTAGGTCTGCTGACCTAATTTACTGAGTTAGCAATAACTTGTAATTGGTATTTTATGGCACGCTAAACAGGTTTTTCTAAAGTATTTGTACTGTTACTATTTATACGACTCATTAGTTGAGCAGCCCCCGTTTTTCATACCGCCAAGTATGTTGAATTCAGCCCACATTGCATTACCGAACTTACCGGTTCTTATGCCTTCCCCATCCCTCTCACACCCCAGGAGCAACAACTTCTGGTCTCACTGTTTGTTAACTTTGTGTAAGGGCTGATACCCCAAAACCCACAAAGAAACGAAACCCTTCATTTCTTCAGAAAACACTGTGCCCAGCGCCACGGACAGCTTGCGAAGGGTACTGACCAGTTCCACAAACGAAACCGGCAGACTTAAGCTTGTATTTCCCTAAACCTCAAACACTGAGAGGGTCTAATACTATTTATTCACAGCCCAGAGAACCTGGGATAATTCAGTCTTAGGCTGAATTCAATATATTTCGGAGTATGAAAAAAGGGGGCTGCTAAACTAAGAGTTTAGAGCAGAATAAACATTAACAGTACAAGCACTTAAGAAAAATCTATTTAGCATGCCATAAAATATCAGTTACAAATTATTAACTGTTATAAAATTAGGTCCCCGATGTAATTGTACATGACTAAGAAAGTAATAAAAATGACTTATCTTTTTAAAAATTGTTATATAATCTAGGCTAGCCACACACCCACCCCCCAACAGCCAACATGACTGGTCAAAGTTGTGAGAATTTCCTGTATAAAACTTGTGTGCGCTGATGAAAATGTATGAGACTGAAGAAAAACCCAGCTAGTTTCTTTCCTGGATCATTATGAAGAACTGAACTGAGCAGGCAACAATGAAGACTGTCTTTCTGGGAGATTTTCTTGGGGAATGCAGCATTTTCTCACTCTGGAGAACAAACAGAAAGACCTTGACCAAAGCACTGGAGATAAAAATGACATGCGGAAAGAGAGTTTACAGTGGCTTGAAACAAAGCAGTGCATCATTTTGGCAACTTTACAGGCAGGCTTTTTTCAGGGATCACTGGCTACTTAAACAGTAAGTGATGGACGTTCAACAATGCAGTGCCCAGTCTAGGAGTAAGAGGCTTTCGCCTCCTCAGCTGATAGTGGGAAAAACTGTGGCCCCACACAATTTCAGCTTCATCTGAAATCCTGTGCTGGAATGAACTTTCTTAAAGTTGTAGGCTCTCTTGCACTGTGAAAAAACTCCTCAAAACTTAGAACTGGAAGGGAGAACTACTGGCAAAATCGTGTGTGTGCTTTTTAGAAGAATCACAGCATTGCTCCTGCTTGGTTAAAAGTGCTAAATGTTCAGAGATGAGTTCCAGAATATGCAGGAAACAAAAAAAGTACCAGTAACTATGGTAGAACCAGGTCCATAGGCTCCCCACACTCAGGCCACTCTCCCACACAGCAAAATCATCCTAAAATTTTGTAAAATATTTAGGGGCTAATTCCTTTATCACTTGCCCCACATTTTACGTAAACATTCTGACGGCCAGAGGGAGGGAAGAGATCCCAGAAACCTAAAATCGGGGTTGAAGATTCTGATTCTCTCCCTCCTGCCCCAAGTCCTGTCAGCTTCCTGGGTCGAATCCAAATATTGAGAAGCAGCTGTGTGCACACATATGCACACATACCTTCAACCTCCGACCAGAAAGACTTGTATCTGTGACTGTCTCCGTCCCATTGCAGGAGGCTGGGCTGGCCTGGACAGCTGGAGGCTCAGCTGGTGACTGTGGGCATCTCCCCTCCAGCTAATGCCAAATTACACTGGGACTTTTCTCCTGACCCCTGAGAACAGATCTCTGAGACCCGAGTCATTCCTTTCAGCTCCCTCTCAGGCAGGTCATTTGAGGAATTAGAAAAGTCCCTGGGAACTGAAGCAAAGCCTCTTAACCAAGCAGGCCCAGAGGTGCTGGGAAAGCACTCTGATCAACCAGAAGAAATTTTCCTCCCCCTCTTCCAAGTCCCAAGGACCCATCTGCTCACAAAAACATCAATGCAACCAGCCCATTCTCTCATGTCCCAAGCTGCTAAAGGCGAAAGGTCAGCAGGCGAAGGCTAATAGCTGCTGGGAGTTGCCAGGAACATCTGGGCAGATGTTCCCCTCCCCCTTCCTGTGATAGGAATGTCAAAAAGCATTCGGAACCCATCTCCACCCCCAAAACCCTAAAAGATTTCAGGAGTTTCAGAGGCAGTACAAAAGTTTGAAAGAATAAGATATAAGAAAAGAAATAGTATCACAAAGTTGAACTCAACCCTGGAAAATAACAAACAACACAAAACAAACAAACAAACAAACAAACCAGATAGTAAAACCCTTCGGGCTGGACAGTTGCTTCCTCCAAGTACGTACAAGAGGCTCCCCTTTGCCCACTTCTAATCCCAGGTTCCTTGACCGGAAACTTTCTGGAACTTGGACTTTCTGAGCTAAAAAGGGACCTCAGAGATCAACGAGTCTTTGGGTTCTAAACCTGCAGACTGTGGAATGAAGTTGAGATGGGCTTCTAGCTGTACGTGTCCTGAAAGAGCATGCAAAATGGTTTTTGAAATGTGCATTTTTCCAGGGAAAGGGTGCACTGCTTTCAACCACTTTCCAAAAGCACAAGACCCAAAAAGGGGTTAAAAACCACCGATTTCGTCCAACTCCTGGACTTCAAAGATCCAGAAACTTAATTGAGTGCTCCAGGTGACAGAGCAAATTACAAGCCACCTTCTAAAGCTGGTTGGGCCTGTGGGAGGGGAGGACACCACATGCGCTAACAGGCTCTTTCCCTTTCTAATTACAAGGATTCCGTTAAGTCTCCAGCCGCCACTCTGTCTGGCTTTCTGGGCCTGGGTGTGTCGGTCGCCACTCGGTTGCCAAGGTGTATAGATGGCCCGGGGGCTGGGGCTGGCTGGATATGGCCAGCCGCCAGCTAGCCAGCACCCAGGCACCAGCTCTCCACCAAATTGCCTCCTGGGAGTTCAAAAGGGGGTTTTCAAAAAACCCAGTCTTCACAGGGTGAGGCACAGTTCAGTCCTCCAAGGACCCATCACAAAGGTTGGTTGCATAAGAAAAATCAGTAAAAATCATTGCCCTCAAGTACCACATGGTCCCTATTTCCAGGCCAGGACAATTAAGAACAGTTTCACAGGGGGGAAAAAAAAGAGATAGATAAGAATAAATCGGAATGAAACACTGTTGCAAAATAAAGTATGCTTTTCAGAGAAAACCACAGAATAGAAAGACATTTGTAAATAATATAACTGATCACTTACTATAGAAAAATGCTATCAACACGGGCCATTAATACTACAATTCAATTACATGGTTGCTCAATGGGGATAAGCAGCCAGTTTGCATAATTAAAGGCATCATCACAAGGAAACATGTAGGGTCTCACTTTAACTAAAGAATTACAAATTAAAACTTTAGGGAAAAAAAAACTTCAGGGACAATTAGACAATACCAAACTAGAAAGAAAACCCAATGGTGGTAGGGAAGCCAGAGCATTTAGACCTTGCAGATGACCCTGAATTGGTTCAGTTTTTCCAGACGGTAAGGTGGAAAAATGACACAGCCATATGTTCTTCTTGGGCTCTGACCGACAATACCACTAAGAGGAACATTTTCCAAATTAGTAACCAAAGGGAGTAGAGAAAGGGTAATTTTACGAAAATGCTCATTGCTGCATATAGCAACAGCTACAGTAAAGGCATGACCATGTAAATTACGTAGCGGTTCAAAGCTGAGACTCAGGAATCAGGCTGCAGTACCTTTCTAGATCCTCTGTGCCTCAGTTTCCTCATCTGAAAATGGGCTGCTATGAGGATTAAGTAAAATAATCCATAGAAAACACTTAGAACAGTGCCTGCTATACAGTAAGTACTTGATACAAGTTAGGTGCTATTACTATTATATTCACTTAAAATGACAAGCAGATGACCCCATGTCAATTCATGAAAATGAAAATGTGAGATGACATTAAAATGATACAATCAAAAGATAAAACTATCAATACTACAATCAGATTACACGTATGTAAAACAAAACTATGCAGCTTATCAACGTACACTCAGAATGAGTGAACTCATTCGTTTGATCATGGTTATCGTTAGTCTTTCTCCCTAATGTTTATGTTAAAAATCAAAAAGAACAAAGAAAATAATCAACACTGCCTCAAACCCTTTGTAGGATGAGGCAGGGAACAGAGAGAGGGACCTGATATTGTTTGGGTGTCTACATCTGCCCTGAAGGAACCCAGCAAAACATGTGCTGGGTGGAGCTTTCCAGGAGTAAACCCGTACTAATGGTTTTAAGTCACTTGCACGACAGAGGCGGACTTGGGCACAAGCTTGTGACACATTCTGGTCAGTGAGATGGGGCTATCTGCCAGCCATCTTCTGAGAAAGATGCCTCAGACACAAGGAAGAGTCATCCCCTTTTTCCCTCCACACAGGACACTTGGACCTGCACCAGCCGTCCTGCCACCCTGAGAAGAGGGGCATCACCGTGCTGTGGGGACGGAGCAGATCGATGCAAAGGACATGAGTGACTCTGCTGCTCTAATGAATTACCCAGCACTGCAGCTGCCTATGCTGGAGCTAATTAATTAAGGTGAAACATTATATTTTCCTTACTGTTCAAGCCCACAGAATTGCAGTTTTCTGATACTTGCAGCGAGAGCATCTTAACTAATGAGGCAGGGAGCCTGAGCAGCCCCCTCGAAGCCCCGGGCCCTGTGGATTCTGCCAGGAGGCCTCACTGTAGCCCATCCTGGGAGAGAGGTCAGGGCAGGTGGAAGAAGACAAGACACTGGCTTTTCTATCCCCATCTTACAAAAGAGGCCTAAGGACAACTCCAGGTGGCACAGCAAGCAGGTGACAGCACTGGGCAGCAGAGCCCCAGACGCCTGGCTCCTTAAGAGGGGACCTCCAGAGGCCTCCTGGCCTCCAACGCTCATTTCTGGATTCACACATTTCACAAAGCCTGGGACAAAACTGCCCTCTGGAGTAGGGCTGCCAGGAAAAGTACAGGACACTCAGCTAAGTTTGAGTCAGATGAAGAACGGTAACTTTTTAGTGTAAGTATATCCCATATGTGAGGCTTCCATGCCTCTGCTCCAGCTCTCCCCTCTCTGCCAGGCACCAGACTAGGGACAAAGGCCTTTGCCTGCACACTGGACATGGAGATGGCCCCCCTGCCCCCCGGTCGTCATCTGGGCTGCCCTGGGTGTGTCTGGCCCAGAGGTAGGAGGATGACCTGCGTCTGGCCTCACGAGGTCTCCGATGAGTCTAGGAAGGTCTGATGAGCATGATATAGTAACAGACAAGAAGTGGCTGATGCTTCAAATGCAGGGGTGGGGCAGGCGTTGCTATGGTCCTGGGAGGTTTGGCAGCTATGCAGCAGGCGGTAGAGGACCTGGAGGAGCACAGAGGCTCCTGACCTCCAACTTCCCCCATAAGAGCTTCACTGATGAAGCAGAAACTTCACTGAGCCTGCCCTGTCTGAATATGACTCCCCTGCCTCTGGCCAGCGCCGGTCCACTGTCTATAGACTCACCTCATCTGTGGTCAGTCGGCCGCATGGTCTCTCTCCAGCAGGCCACGTCTTATGGCACAATCCCCCAGGCCGAGCACGAGGTGTGTGTAATTTGCTTGGTGCGACACTATCTACACCTGCTCACAAACAATCCTTTAATACAGCTTGCCGATGAGAGGGGAGCCTCATTTCCTGGAACCTGGCTTCATGGTTCCTGTCTGGTATCCCTCCAGTGTCCTGACCAGGCCAGTACTGGCCCAGAACTGGCACACAGTAAGTGCCTGTGAAGAAACAGCTCACTGACTAAGGAAGATTTGACTGACTGGCCAAAAACTCCAGCCACGTTCCAGCGACAGACAGATATCCCTTCCCCTCCCCTCTCTCTCCTCTTCCCAGTTTGCTGCTTCCTATAGAAGCTGCTGTGCCAACAGGTATTGTTGGAAAAGTTTGAGGCTGGTGACCATGACCTTCAGAAGGACAGAGGGAGAAAACACATGGAATCTCCTACATTCACAGTGATCCCTTTTAATTACTTGTCTTTTTTCCTTCCAGAAACGGGAAGGAGAACTAAACAGAAATGGCAGGTAAGAATGCTATATAATTTGCAGGGCCCAGGGCAAAGTGAAAACAGCAGCACCTATTGTTCAAAATGCAGGGAAAAGGGCCAGGAAAGGTAGTAAAATATAAAACTTTTTTCTTTCTTCCACAGTCTCTCTTTCTCTACCTGATGTAGTGTTGATTCTCTGCTGTTTAACATCTCTGGGCTAGTGCAGACCCTCACGGGACCCAGGGGTCTCACCCCATGACTCTGGCCACTCAAGAGGGCTGCCGGGTCCCCTCCCACCAGCCGCCAGGTCAGGGGCAGAGAGGTCTCCTCTCCCCACAGGCTCGCCTGCCCCAGGATGGGAGCACCCAAAGGATCACAACCTCCGTGTGGGACACACTTGGTACCTGGATGGGGAGGGAGCGTGAGGCTCGACCCCACTGAGTTGTCGCTTTGCGGCGTTGCCAGCCTGGGGTGGGGATGGCCACCACGCCCCACCTTGCGACACCAGTGGCACAGACCCTGGCCCTCCCAGACCCCTCCCCCAGGCCCCTGCTGGGACGTCAGCAATTGCTGGGGGGTGGGGAAAGGAGGCAGGTGGCGCCCCAACCCAGGGGACCCAGGCTCCATTGTCTCACAGGACTTCATTTACAAAACACAACTCAAAGACAGAATTATTAAGAATGTCAAGATGGCGACTGCAGAGCATTAAGCCCACGGGTGGGGACTTTGCAGGGAGCTCGGGGCCCTGTGTGACTGCCCTGCTCACGCACCCATGAAGCCGGCCCTGAGGTAACAGTGCTGATTCAGAGAAGATGGAATGAAAATGTAAAATAGCTAGTGGGAAGCAGCCGCATAGCACAGGGAGATCAGCTCGGTGCTTTGTGACCAGCTAGAGGGGTGGGATAGGGAGGGTGGGAGGGAGGCTCAAGAGGGAGGAGATATGGGGATATATGTATACATATAACTGATTCACTTTGTGATACAACAGACACTAACACAACATTGTAAAGCAATTATACTCCAATAAAGATGTTAAAAAATAAATAAATGACCAAAAACAAACAAAAAAATATATCAGGCCCATACCCGGCTCAAGCTAACAAGGTGTTTGCCTAATATCCCACTCCTGTCTTCTCTCCACCTCTCCAAAATCCTTTGGCTCTGACTGGGGTCCTCCTAAGATGCTGCCCAAGTAACTAATTCCTTGCAGTGGTTCCTAACCAGACACAGTATGTGGCCTGGCCCCAGGGGGTGTCTGGAAGGGGGGTGCACAGCGGACAGGGGGGTTACTACTGGCAAACAGTGCCCAGTGGTGCAAAATACTAGATGGCCAGCAGTGTGCTGGGCAGTCCCAAACTATGAGACGGGTCCTACCCAGCATATGCCAGCAACGCCCCAGCTAGAAAAACCACGCAGGGGAATTTCGAGTCACCAAAGCTTCAGTGGAAACCTGCCCTTCCGGACCTCCTCTCCTCTGTCATGGAGGTGTCAACAGAAATAGCTCAGGAGTCCTGCCCGTTGTCTCTTCCAGGTTTGAGCTGAACTGCTGGGGTGTCTGCCAGTACTTAGCATCCCTCACCCACCACGCCGGTCCCTGGCCCCGAGGCCCCACGTGAAGGGCAAGAAAGAGGGGTTTCACGGCAGGCTGGGGCCATTTGGGGCCCCAAGTCAGTTAGCAGGAGCTTGAGCGTGAGGTTGATCATTCTTCTAGACGCCCTTCGTTCCCTTCCACCCTCCTCCCAAGCAAGCCCTGCAGTGCCCTCGGGGGGAGAGTCCCCCAGCCCCCGGGACTGGGAGGAGGGCTTCAGGAAATCTCCCTGCGGTGGCTACAGTGAGCCAAGCCAGGGTGGAAACTTAGCAAGAGTGAGATAATCGCCGAGTTTTATATATAGCACCTGTGTCTTCCGGAGACCTCACAGCGGGGAAGGACAGGTTTAACCACCTTCCACCTCCCCAGGGGTGGGTAGGGCTCACCAGGAAGCAGCCCTTCTCGGAGCCCTGCTGGTAAGGGTCGGGCCCTTGTGGGGGCCACAGCAGTCTGGGTCCCCTGCCCTCTTGATCACTGTGGGCACAGTGCCAATCCGAGGATGAGTGAAGGGTTAGCAAGAGTTCACAGCCTCCCCACACTAAGTGGGCAACTGAGAAAGACGGCAAACGCAGCTGGGCTACAGGCCTCCTCTGCCCAAACAGGTCCCCAGAGCCCGTGCACTTGCAAACAGTTCCTGCTCGGCTACCTGCAGCATGCCCACTTTACAGCCGAGAAAAAGGTGTTGAAGGGATGGTGGTCCTGGCTGGGGAGCCCTGGCCTGGGCGGAGGGGGAGCTGGCCTGGCCCTGGCCCTGCACCCTGCAGGCCCACCTGTCTGTTCCCATCTGGTCCTGCATAACCTGCTGAAGGGCACCATCAGCTTTGATGCTCTCAGAGGGAGAAAGAACAGGACAGGCTGGGTGTGTGAAAAATGGAAGGGAGCCACGGTGCATCACGGAGCACCCTGGGTATCCAACAGCAGAGGGAGGAAGCCCGTGCAACCCAGGTTAGGCAGCTGTCAGCAAACCGCAGGACGGTCAGGAACGCTACCCCACTGCACACCTGGCATCGCAGCCCTCCCTTGGGTACAGACACCCCACACGCCCCTACAGCTGCACACACGCGCGCGCACACACACACTCACACTCACACACGCTCCAGCAAGACCCCAGAGGTAAGGAGACTCTGGACCTAGCTGGCTGTTCTCGGCTCTTCTGGTCTCTGGAGCCCCTACCTCCAAGTTCCCAGATTGTGACTCATCCTGTCTCCCTGTGGGTCGATGCCTGTGTGTCCCCCCTGCCCGCCCCATTTCTGTCCACCTCACTTGCCCTGTCTCCCTACACACCACAGGGAGAAACAGTTTGGAAACAGAGTGGAAACCAGGTTTGGAGAGAGCACTTCACTGGGGAGGGAAGTGGCCAACGATTGCTATCTTTATTTCTATTTTTCTAAGACCTCTGTGCCCCCTCTGCCTAGGGGTGACAAGGACTGCATCCTCCCCACAGGTTTCCGGTTTTTTCCCATTTTAGATCCACTGCAGCCAGCCTCTGTCTCTATCTCCTCACCCCAGGGCCTGGGACAGAGGCGCGGTCTGAGCGAGTTTCCAGCAAGGAAAATGCTCCTGGGTTATTTATAAGGCATTGGTTGAGACTTTCTAAAATCATCCCAAATGCTCTCGGTGGCTCCTGCTCTCATCCAGGGCTTCCTTCTGTCTCAGAACAGCCCCATAAATTTACAGTCCACGAAGGACACCATCTTGCTACTTGGCTCGGGCTTGAAAGCTGTTCTACTTACTACAGGATCAGCCAGGGAAAGCATCCTGGGTGTTGAGATAACTACCAGTGTCCTGAACAACTACACCCACTTCCATAAAACAACCTACTGCATCCAGGTCTTATTTTCTTAACTCTTTTCTCCTACTCCCACCCCCAACGTCCTAACTCTAAAATGAGGGCCTGTGACTTGGTCCTAACCCACAAGGACCTCTCTGGCTTATTCAGAGTATTAAAATTTTTTGGAATCTTAATAGTTTAATTTTCTCTTTTTGCTCAGCGATTTCACACTGGCTTTGGCAATAGGCCATCATTGAAAGCCAAGCTAGGAGGCCCTCAAAGAGAGGATGACGTGTCCGTGGTCGCACATCCCAGGTGAGGACCTTTGACACCTGTGGCAGACGTGAGTGCTGTCTCCAGCACATTTCCAGTTCTTTCCCCGGGCATGTGGTAGGACTCGAATCCCCTGCCGCCTTAAAGTTGAGGACATGAGACTTGCTTGGCCAATTAAATATGAGCAGAAGTGATAGATGCTACTTCTGGGCTGAAGCTTTACGAGCCAGGATGGGGTACGCCACATTCTCGTTCCCTCTGCCCTGGTGCCCAGCAGTGTTCCAGACAGTGGCTGCACCACCAGCCTGGGTCACAGAGTGAAGACGACAAGCAGCGGAGCCCACAGTTGACCCAGATCAGGCAGGAGGCATGAGCAAGAAACAAATATTTGATGTTTTAAGCCGCTGATTGCGGGGTTGTTATGCAACAAAACCTAGCTCATCCTGACTGATACAACACCTTTGATTGAAAGTAAGCATTATATGGCTGCTGTGAACCCAGCCTGATGCTAAGGAAACAAGAAAACATCAAGAGAGGGAAGTGAAGGGTCCAGAGTGAACGGTCATCCCTTAAACCTGCCTTGTCTTCTCACGCTTTCATGCTTTTGTGCCTGTGGGTCCTTCTACTCCGAATATCCTTCCCCTTTCTCTGCCTAAGTGAATTCCTCCAAAATTGAACTCAAACAGCACTATCTTGGAGACTTCTCTTCCCAATGACCCCAGATAGAGTGGCATCTGTCCTCTGCTTCCAACAGGACTCTGCATGGACTTATCATTCTAAACACACGGATACTGTGCTAAGCACTTATTACCTGGGTAGGCAGTATAGAGCCGTGGTTACTAGGACAAGCTCTAGAGCAGTGGCTCAACCAGAGGTGATTTGCCCCTCGGGGGATATTTGGCAATGGCTGAAGATATTTTTGGTTGTCACAACCTGAGGGAGTGCTATTGGTCAGGGATACTGTTAAACACCCTACCGTGCACAGAACAGTCCCCCAAACTATATATATGTATCTGGTCCAAAATGTCAATAGTGCCAAAGTTGAGAAAACTTATTCTAGAATAAGAATGTCTGCATTCATACTCTGACTCTTCTACTACTGTGATTTTAGGCAGGTCACTTAACCCCTCATTCAATGCCGACCACATAATAAATGCGTAATAGGGACTTCCCTGGCGGTCCAGTGGTTAAGACTCCGAGCTTCCACTGCAGGGGCCATGGGTTCGATCCCTGGTCAGGGAACTAAGATCCCACATGCTGCGTGGCATGGCTATAAAAACCAAAAGACAAAACAAAACCAAAAAATGAAGTAAATAAACGCATAATAGATGTTAGGTATTGTCATTTGCCTCCTCGATTGAAATGAAAAGTCCTAGAGGGTAGGAACTAAGCTTCAGTAATATACAGATCCCTACCTGTCAGCACAACTTGGATGCAGTCAGCACACAATAAATGTTTGTGGGCTGTAGGAATAAAGAGTTAGTTCACCCTTCCCTGAAAGTTAGCTAGTTGCAAATAGTAGATAAAACCCTCCGCCTGGTCCCAAGAAGACAAAGTCTGTGCATCTAGCAAAACCTCTGCTGGTTTTAATGTTAAGTATTTTATTACTTCTAGTTCATTGCAAAGTACTAACGCAAGTATAGTAACTCTCATTATCCAGAATATTTAAGAAATGAGGTCAACACACACACCATCCTGGAAGAATGCAAGTTCATGGGAAATGAGTTTTATAACAGTGCTGCTATCTGGAGAAGTGACTTGAATCAAAATGAACTTCTCACCAATAGCCATAATACGTTTTATTTATTCAACCTCAAACCAAGTGCAAATATATAATTTTAATTTGAACCAGGAACGTAACAAGAGGGTTTTTTTTTTTTCTTTCTTAACTCTATTGAACAAGTTCAAACCAGAAATAAACCTAGATTTTCAAAAAGTACCAAACCAGAAAAGCATTCTGAACCAAACCGTC